>NC_138372.1:140954811-141028287 GCF_054177405.1 Leptonychotes weddellii
ATTTTTTTTCCAAAGATTTTCTATTTTTTTATTAGACAGGGAGAGAGTACAAGCAGGGGGAACGGCAGGCAGAGGGAGAGGGAGAAGAAGGCTCCCTGCTGAGCAGGGAGCCCTATGTGGGGCTCGATCCCAGGACCCTGGGATCATGACCTGAGCCGAAGGCAGACGCTTAACCGTCTGAGCCACCCAGGCGCCCCCTTAGCTCACTATATTTTTAAGACAATTTTACACTAGCCCTTTCCCCTCTGAAATACTTGGAGGAAATGTATGTAAAATTAACATGTGGTCCTGGCATTTTAGCAGATTTTACTCTAAGATAGAGTAAAAAAATTTTTTTTAGAAAGAGCAAGAAATTGAATTAGAAATAAGAGCTTACCTCAATAGGTCAGTTTTCTAATTCTCATTCTTTCAGTGACCTATAAATATATTTCTAGGGCTCCTGCGTGGCTCAGTCCATTAAGTATCTGCAAACACTTTGGTCCTGAGATCAAGCCTCACGTCAGGGCTCCCTGCTGAACAGGGAGTCTGCTTCTGCCTCACCTCCCCCTGCCCCCCGCCGCCCCCGCCCCAGCACAGACTCTGTCTCAAATAAATAAAATCTTTAAAAAAACATATTTCTAATATTTCTTGATTTTGTTTCTTTTGCTTCTATAATTATGTATTATTCACTCATATTATCAAAACCAAATTAAAGCAGAAATTATTACTCTAATCCTAGTCAAAATGATGTGTAAATAAGTCTTCCCATTCCTGCAACACAGGCCGCTTCCTTCACATTCTCTCGGGTTTTGGGGGCCAGCTGGATAGCCTGCTTCCAGATTCTCCAACCCCCATACTACTTCCCACTACGCTCCAGTGATCACAGAAAAATCGAGGGTCCTGTCTTTAATTACTCCCGTTGGCAGTGTTAGTCTACTGACTAACGCTAGGGAGTAATCAGCTAATCAGTAACCGTCATCAGTAATCAGTAATCGTTAATCAGCTCACATGCTTCATTGAGACATTGATTGCTTTCTGACCATATTGCCTAGAAAACTGATAATGAGTTTTCCTTCTTTCAAATGAATGCAAGAAGGAAATTTTCCTTTTCTTTATTTTTGGAATATAGACATCAACAAATATAAAATTACGTTTATGAACCTATGTTCATAAGTGAGTTAAGTTGGAATAACTTATTTTAACGTCAAGTGAAGTAACTTATTTTTAATTCATGTTAAGTGAAATAACTTATTTTTATGTTAAGTGAAATAACTTATCTTTAATTCAAAACTAATGAAAACATCAATCTCTGTTAGAAAATTTAACCATTATTAGAGAAATCTTACAAATCTTATGAGACAAGGGAAACTTACGTTGAAGGGCCACTCTTTAGCAGTGGATGCTGTCAGTTTTGCTATTTTTTGAAGAATTTTCCCACTCCTGTAATTTCTTTTTGAAGGCAATAGGAAAGCAAACTAGAGAAGAGTGCTTTTGCAAACGTCTTCCTTTGTTGTATAGCTGTTTTACAGCATATTTGCCCTTGAAGGACAGTATATTGTCTTCAGTAAGCCCTCTGATTTTTTGTGAATTTTTTTTTCCCCTCTGTGGCCATGCAAACTGGTACCTTCTCTGACAGCGGAAGTGAAATCATGAGTATGAGCTTCCGTAGTTGCGTGACGTTGACCCTGAATCCTAAAGCCCATTCGAGACCATGATACTTGAAAATGTTCAAACCCTAGAAATAGGTCCCATAAATGGTATCATTTAATTATACTCCAGATGTTTCATCTAAAATACATTTTCTGTCTTTTCCTTTTCACTCTTGTCCTCCCTTTTAACGATCCATCGGCCTACAGTGTCTTTACATCCAAAATGCAAAGCAGACAAATGGGCATCTCAGGGAAGAACCTGACCAAAAGCACCAGCATCAGTGGAGACATGTGCTCGCTGGACAAGACAGACGGCAGCCAGTCCGACACGGCGGTGGGGGCCCTGGGCACCAGCGGCAAAAAGCGGCGCTTTAGCATTGGGGCCAAAATGGTAGCTATTGTTGGCCTCTCCCGGAAAAGCCGCAGCGCTTCCCAGCTCAGCCAAACGGGTAGGCATTTTTATGTTACTTTTGACTTCATATTTGAGTTGTCATTCAAATACGTATTCTTTTCTCTTGCTCATTTTATTGCAGTCATTAGTGGAAGAGGACATGTTCCAGAGACATAGGGGCCTTTTAAACTGGTTAAACCTTTCTGAAAATAAAACAGTAACTTTGTTTTTCAGTGACAAATGAAGCTGCTTTGAAGTGAACGTCGGCCCCTCTTCTTGAGAGGCATGCAGTATCTTTCCTCCTCAGGGGGGAGTTAAGCTGTAGGAGCCGATTGCCAGTGGTTGATCCTTCCTAAAGGTTATCTGATCTGTGAGATATTTGCTTCCTTTAGGTTCCTCAGGCGGGAACCGGCCAAATTATTTTTCATCCTCAGCAAGTTACCCTGATGGAGATGATACGTCATATTTTGTGTGAATAATATAGTTCTTTTATTGCTGACAACCTAACTTCTTTTTCGGTTTGTAAGCAGCATTTACCGGTAGTATCAATTTTCTTACTGCGGTTTCTATTTTCCTGCGAAAACTTCAAGCAGCAATATTCTCCAGCAACGGGGATGGAGGAACTTTCTGCTGATAGTGAAGATATTCAAAGCTTTGCTACTTTAAAATTCAGTTTCTAACTCACATCTGCAAAAATAAATTAGATACGGCACTCCTACTCCTACTCAGAAAAGCCACAGTTAGCAATTAAGAAATTTGTGAGTCAAAGCCATGTCTTTTCAAATGGTGGTTGATAATTAAACATTAAATCCCTGGTATCTTGGAAATAATAACATGTCTTCTACTTAACAAACAAAAGCATATAATATGGTGTTCCTTTTACAGCAAATAAATTATAGGCAAATAGGTGAAATCTCATTTATGTTTGAATTACTAGGGTTCTTATACACAGAAATCTGGACAAAAATCTGCAACACAAAAGAACTGGAGGCTACGTTAATTCCTGGACCCGACTAATCTTGATTTTATATAATTATAACAGCAATTCTGGAATCTGAGCCTTATATAATAATATTATGTTGAAATAGTTATTTGATGGTTTTCCTTATATTGTGGTTGTAACTCACTATGTTCAATGTGGCTATTGAAAGGAATTTTTCATTTGGTGTTTTAAGAGGTTATTTTACGTTTTAATATACAAATAGGGGCGCCTGGGTGGCTCAGTCGTTAAGCGTCTGCCTTCGGCTCAGGTCATGATCCCAGGGTCCTGCGATCGAGCCCCGCATCAGGCTCCCTGCTCAGAGGGAAGCCTGCTTCTCCCTCTCCCACTCTCCCTGCTTGTGTTCCCTCTCTCGCTGTCTCTCTGTCAGATAAATAAATAAAATCTTTTTAAAAAAAAAAATATATATATATACACAAATAAAAATTTAATTTATGGACATAGAGAACATATTTCAATGATTTTTAAAATTGCTAATATTTATACATAATTAGCTATGTTATATGATAGATGGTGGCCTTTTGAAATTGAGGGGTTTTTTTATATGTCTCTAGCAGTTAGAACTTCACTGCATTTTTTTCCTTAAAACTTAGAAACAGCTATAAGACGAAAACTGTTCTAAAAGTAAAGCCTATAAACTAAAAAATACAGAACCTAAACCTAAAACAGACATTCATATAAGTTTATATAAGTTAGAGAATATGTGGTGTTAAAATAAATAATTATTGGGGCGCCTGGGTGGCTCAGTTGGTTAAGCGACTGCCTTCGGCTCAGGTCATGATCCTGGAGTCCCGGGATCGAGTCCCGCATCGGGCTCTCTGCTCGGCGGGGAGTCTGCTTCTCCTCCCTCTGACCCTCCTCCCTCTCCTGCTCTCTGTCTCTCGTTCTCTCTCTCAAATAAGTAAATAAAATCTTTAAAAAAAAATAAAAAATAAAAAAAATAAAAAAATAAAATAAATAATTATTTCCACTTGCTCAGGGTTTTTTGATAAATATTAAGCACCTACTATGTGCCGGGCACATGGAGAACAAAGATGGTATTTTTCATTGTAAAAATAAATATCACTGTAACCAGAATGGATTTTCAGACAAGACTGCTTAACTGCCTTCTAAAGAGTAGAGTACTCAGCAAAATGGGATCTTTCTAAAGAATAGTGAAATTATTCTGGAAGATATCATAGAGATGATATGTAAACAATAACTGGCAAAAGGGAACCATTTATAAAGGTATGTTGTTGACCAGTACACATGGCAACTAAGTCCTATCTATCTTCTGCCATGCTATTTTGTATGCTTCTTTGCCTGTTAATCAGAAACTTGCCTTTAAAGTCATCATTTCTAAAGATTAAATATGACTTGCTAGGCATTATAACTCAGCAGAAAACACATAGAAATAACAAGGAGACTCAGATCCCATTGCTTACTCTGACTTATATAAGATAATCAAATATGACCTCTTTAAAAACCTACCCGACTTATCTGAGTCATAGAATGTTCATCTGACAAATCTAACAAGGCTTTTTTAAAGATAATATTTTAAAATTTATAAGAAAATGCTTTGAAAACTTAAAATAATTGTAAGTATAAGATATCAATAACCAATTCAGCCTCACAGGGGAATCAAGAGCTCTATTATACACATGCTGATTTTGAGATGCCTGTTTAGACATGTAAGCGAGTTGTTATATTGTTAGTTGGATATAAGTCCAGAGCCCAGTAAGTCAAGACTAAGGATGTAATTTGGGAGTGATCGGCAGGTAGTATTGAAAGCCATGGCGCTAGATAAGATTACTTAAAGTAACTTGAAATCAAGAAGAAAACTAGAGTGAGCTCTGTGCTACTCCAACTTTGGGAAATCAGAAGAGAATTCATCAGGGAAGACTTAAAGAACAGCCATAGGGGCACCTGGGTGGCTCAGTGTGGGTTGAGCATCTGCCCTCAGCTCAGGTCATGATCCCAGAGTCCTGGGATTGAGCTCCACGTCTTGGCGGGGAGCCTACTTCTCCCTCTCCTGCTCCCCCTGCTTGTGCTTGCTCTCTCTGTCAAATAAATAAATAAATAAATAAAAATCAAATCAAATAAATAAAAAAAGAAAAAAAATAGAGCAGCCATTAAAAAAAGAGAGAGAAAGAGAAGGGAAGAGAAGGAAGGAATATGGTATCTTGGTCACCAGATGAAAGAAATATTTTAAGAAAGATTATCAGTGTGTTAAGTGCTTCTGACAGGTCAAGTAAGATGGAAGACTGAGAATTGACCTTTGTTTTGGCAAGATGGGGAATTTGGTAAACCTTGACAAACCTTGCAGTGGTGGACAAGGCCTTATTGGAGCCAGTCAAAGAAAATGGGAGGTAAGGTAGAGTCGGGGAGAATAATATCAAGAATAAAAATAACAACATCTAATACTCATTGTGCACTTTTATGTGCTGGCACTATTCTAAGCACTTTACATATAAATCATTTAAACTTCACAATAATGTTATGAAGCAGGAATTAATTACTATCCTCATTTTACAGATGAGAAAACCAAAGTGAGCAGAGGGGAATAACCTTCCCAAGTTTACCCAAGCAGTAAGGGTAGAAGTTGGGATTTGAATCCAGGCAGTATGGATCTGGAGACTTTACTCTTATTCAAGTATAGTCTAGACCAACACTGTCCAATGCAACTTGCAATGCGGGCAATTTTCTGTATCTGTGCTAGCCACACAATACAGTGGCACTAGCCACACATAGCTATTGAGCATTTGAAACTGATTTTTAATTTTTTTACATTTTTCATTTAAGTAATTTCAATGTAAATAGGCACATGGGACTAGTGACTATTGAGTTGGACAGTACAGACAGAAACAGCTCTTTCTAGGATCTTGATAAAAAAAGGAAATCTAGAGGGGCGCCTGGGTGGCTCGGTTAAGCGACTGCCTTCGGCTCAGGTCATGATCCTGGAGTCCCCGGATCGAGTCCCACATCGGGCTTCCTGCTCGGCAGGGAGTCTGCTTCTCCCTCTGACCCTCCTCCCCCTCATGCTCTCTGTATCTCATTCTCTCTGTCTCAAATAAATAAATAAAATCTTTAAAAAAAAAAAAAAAGGAAATCTAGAAATAGGACTGTAGCGGGGCGTCTGGGTGGCTCAGTCGGTTAAGCGTCTGCCTTCGGCTCAGGTCCTGATCCCAGGGTCCCATGTTGTCGTCGGGCTCCCTGCTCAGTGGGGAGCCTGCTTCCCCCTTTCCCTCTGCTGCTCCCCCTGTTTGTGCTCTCTTGCTCTCTCTCTCTCTCTCTAATACATCATAAAAATCTTAAAAAAGAAAAAAAGAAATAGGACTGTAGCTTAGGGGAAATGAAGTCAAAAAAGAGTTTTGTTACTCTAATGACAGATGGGATCCTTGTGGGAATGACTGAGTAGGTGAAAGACGTTGGATTCGGAGCTTAAAGTGGAGATCAGCTGTGATAGCCTGTGGTCACTCAGGAATCTATGCTCTCTTTTCATCTTGTAGTGATTTCTAAGCTGACACAGGACTTTACATTTACTCTAATTATAACACTTAAGAACCGTCATCATTTATTTATTTGTCTATTTCCTGGCTAGCCTGTTTTTCTTATTTTATGTGTCTTTCTCCATGTCTGGTATAGTTTCAAATATAGTGATCTTCAGTGAAAAGCTTATGTACTTCTTGGGATGCATGATTAAGTTCTCTGGGGAAATGGAAAGAAACTGATAGAACTTATTTTTATTTTTTAACCTAAAAGACAGAAGAAGTAAGCATTGCTAATATTTAGTACACACTTCCTCCTTGTGTTCTTGGTTGGTCTGGATTGCAGATGGTCAGTGTTGCGTGCCTTTTGGAGACGTTAGTTTAGTGAACCACCAGAAAGTGGGCAAGTGGCTTAGTAAGATAATTGCAGTGGAACTGTGGATTGAGTGTAGTACTAATATTGCAATTGTGCAAACAAGGTAGACCTGAAACTTCTATTCCTACTTCAGCTTTTCATCAGCCACTGATGAAGTAGATGCAGTGACACTCTAAGATCTGACAAGAAGCTCACTGAAAAACTCTAAGTTATTGGGAAGATGAATAAAATGTAGATTTACATCCACTATTATTAACAGTGAGCCCCTTACCCTGTATTTATACTTTATATGGTCTATGGTATGTCTTCGTGAAGTGTCTTCTTCAGCTATGACATCATTCAAAGTGAGTATGAGAAAAGTGAACCTGGAAGCCGACCTTCAAGTTGCTTTATATTTTAGCCACATAATGCCAGCCACTATGATTTATAAACCTTGAAGGCATACCGCAAAAGAACTTTATCTATTGGGCAAAAATGTCAGTCCAATGCAGTTATTCCCAGTGGGCCAGTAGCCTTCCCTGTGGTTGGTCAGGGTTGGAGGTGGTTTTCATCTTACGGCTTTCCCCTCTTCTGGGGACTTGGAGCACTCTCTCTATTCAGCCAGCACATGGCAACTCCTTAAGAGCTAAAATTGGAAATAGTTAAGTCACTTGTGCTTGAATTCCATTGTCTACAGCTCAGTCACAAAGCTAATGCTGGAAAACGGGAGGTTGGGGAATATAGTCCAGGGAGTCCTCAGGAGAAAGGAGAAGCAAGTTTGGTGGGCATACCAATAGTTTTGAAACTTATAATGCACATCACTTCAGATATTTTTCCTGAGACCATAAAGTCTTACTTTATCATTAGGAATCATGGTTTGCAAATATTTGTTGCATTTTAATCTTTTAAAATATTTGTGTTTTATGTGTTATAAAAGTATTATGGAATATGTGTATTATTTATAAATAATTTTTTACTGAAATGGAGATGGTATTTTAAAAGATTTAAAACAACTGGTCTAGTATATTTAATTCAAAAAGGTTTAAAACCACGATGCTAGTATGTTATAGTTCTGAGTGCTGACTCCACAGATCTATTAATAGAACTTTGTGGGCACCTGGGTGGCTCAGTTGGTTAAGCGACTGCCTTCGGCTCAGGTCATGATCCTGGAGTCCCGGGATCGAGTCCCGCATCGGGCTCCCTGCTCAGCGGGGAGTCTGCTTCTCCCTCTGACCCTCCCCACTCTCATGCTCTCTCTATCTCATTCTCTCTCTCAAATAAATAAATAAAATCTTTTAAAAAAAAAAGAACTTTGTAATCATGAAGAATAAAAGAGATATTAAATAGTACTGTTGCCTTTTCACGTTATTAGAAATCTCAAATTAACACTACAGGATATAACATGTTAAAGATTCTCACAAAGAATGTGCATCTAATCCTAAATGTAGGTATATTTCTCATTTTTGAAATAATGTTTTAGCACATATAATACTATCAGCCATAACTAATTAAAAGTATTGGTAGTCATGCCACTATCTGTACCAACTTCAAGTGGTTTAAATATAATAAATGAGGTAGGCAAAATATTTCGTGTAAGTGAAAACTATTATAAACATTATGAATTGTGGTAAAGTATTTCTGTAGCAAGCTGGGGTGAGCAAGTAAAGATAGCTTTACTGCTAATGGAAGTTAACATTTCTTAGATTTGGATTGAGTTTTATATCATTTGTTCTAAAAAGAAAACTCTTATTTTTATTTTTTTAAATTGTGGCAAAATATACATAACATAAAATTTACTACTTTAACCATTTTCAAATGTACAGTGCAGTGACAGTAAGTACCTTCACATTATTGTGCAACCATCCATCCATCTCCAGAGGGCTTTTCATCTTGCAAAGTGAAACTCTGTACCCATCAAAGAGCGAACTCCCCATTTGCCCTTTCCTCCAGCTTCTGACCGTTCTATTTTCTGTCTCTGAATTTGACTACTCTGGGTACCTGATATAAGTGGAATCATACAGTGTTTGTCCTTTTGTGACTTAGTTATTTCACTTACCATAATGTCCTTAAGATTCATTCATGCTGTAAGCATGTGTCGGAATTTCTTTCCTTTTTAAGGCTGAATAACATTTCATGGTATGGGTATACCACATTTTGTTTATCTATTCATCTGTCAATGGATATTTGGGTTGTTTCCACCTTTTAGCAATTGTGAATAATGCTGCTATGAAGAACATGGGTGTAAAAATATCTCTTCAAAATCCTGCTTTCAATTCTTTGGGGCATATACCCACAGTGGAACTGCTGGGTCATATGGTAATTCTATTTTTCATTATTTGAGGAATTGACATTCTGTTTTCCATAGCAGCTGCACCATTTGGCATTCCTACCAGCAGTACACAAGAGTTTGCTTTCTCTACATCCTTGCCAACACTTGTTATGTTTTTATAATAACCATCCTAATGGGTGTGAGGTAGCATTTCATTGTAGTATAGATTTGCATTTCCCTAATGATTAGTGATGTTGAGCAACTTTTCATGTGCTTATTGGCCATTTGTGTATCTTCTTTGAAGAAATGTCTATTCAAGTCTTTTTAAAGTCCATTTCCTAACTGGGTTATTTTGTTGTTGTTGAGTTGAAAAAAACTTTTTATAATAGAAACATACAAGCCTGTTTTTCAGATTCTTAAGGGTTATCTCTGTATTAATAACATGTTGTATTGTTATTATTATTAACTTGTATTTTTCTGAATCTCATTAGGCCTATAAATTCCTTGAGGGGAGGAACTATAGCTCATGCATTTTAATATCTCTGGTACCTATGGTTATAGTTGATGTCTACTAAATACTCAGTATTTGTTAGAGTGAATGAATGCACAATTCATCTTTGTTATAGACAAGGTAACTTAAAACTGTGTTCCTCAGGATGTTAAACTGGTACAATGAGGTTTTAAAAGCTATAAATGATCACATAAATATATGTCAAATATTTCTTAACATCTCCTATTCTAGTGTTTTGTTATTATTATTTGTAGAAAGAATAAATAGAACTCTTGAAAGCGATTGTTAAGGAACTATCCATTTACATCTACAAAAGCAAATTATCTTGCATTATCCTTTCCCAAAACTAGAGATTACACTCATAATCAAATTATTAAAAATTTACTAATGAGTTCTTATGGTATTTTAATCATTTCCCTAAAGTACAAACATCACCATACATTTATTCATCTCACAAAGTAAACATTTTTTATCAACTACACTATTTGCAAGGAAGGCATTTTGGTAGGCGCTATGAAGGCAAAACTTGACAAAACATAGTCCCTAATCTTTCCCAGCTTTTATACTGAAGAATCTTAAAATCTACTAGAAGAAATGAGTTTTAGGCTGGAGGAAATATAAAACAAGGTGGAACATGATGAGGACAAGCAAGAGAAACAAAGAATATCCTATAAGGAAATGTAGCAGAGTAGAGAAAACAGATTGGAGAGTTTTAGAGTTCAAATCCTACCTCTGCTATATGGACAAGTTACCTAATCTCTCTTTCCTCAGCTGTAAAAATAATGGACTCTATCTTCCTACCTCATGAGGTTGTTATAAGCACCGTGAAAGAACTTCAAACAGTGTCCAACATATATAAGTTCTTTATAAATGGCAGTTACTGCTGTTAATATAAGTACTAGCATAGTTTAGATGTTAATATTATTATATTGCCATTAGTGTAGCTATGGAAATGATCAGTTCCAACCCTGATGACAAGGTAACAGTTGATCTAAGCCTTAAATTATGGGTAATGTTGAAACTGTGAAGATGCTGATGACGGGAATGGACGTTTCAGACATGGGCGATAGTAGACCCGAGACGTGGAAATGCCGTTTACGTAGGAGCAGAGCAGAGAATATTTAACACATAGTGGGAGGTGAGACTGGCAACGGACGTTGGAGCCAGATAAGAAATAACTTAATGTCAGGCCAGGGAGTCAGAGCCATAGAACTGGCAGTAGGAATCTCCTGCAGGATTTGGAATATAGTCATGATAATCAGAGGTGTTGTCATGATAATCAAGATGTTGTCAATAAGAAAGTCCAGAGACGAATTCAGTAAGACAGTTTAGAGCAGAGATGATGAGGGCCTGATCAATGGTGTATTAAGTTTTCTATTGCTGCCGTAATAAATTACCACAGACTTAGCAACTTAGTGCAGATTTGCCTTTCTGTCAGAAATTTGGGTGGGCTTGGCTGGTTTCTCTGCTCTGTGTCTCACAAGAAGCCAAAGTGTCATCAAGGCTGGGGCTTTTATCTGAAGGCTGAAGGGAAGACTCCCAAGTTCATTCAGGTTTCAATACTTTGCCTTTGTAGGACTAAGGTCCCTTCTTTGACACAAGACCCCTGTCATCTTCAAGCTAACAATGGCATGTTGCATATTTTTTGTGCTTCTAACCTCTCCAAGTACCCATTTTCCTGCATTTCTTCCCCCGCTCCAGCTAGAGAAAGTTCTTTCCTTTTAACGGCTCCTATAATTAGATTGGGCCAACTCAGATGATCCAGAATAATATCCCTGTTTTAAGGTCCTTAACCTTAATTACATGTGCAAAGTACCTTTTACCATGTGATGTAACATATTTTGAGATACCAGAAAATAGTGTATGGACATCTTTGGGGACCATTATGCCTACCACAAATGATAATAGAAGGAGATGGAAAGGTGGGGAGATTCAAGAAATATTGTAGATATGTTTTATAAAAATTATCATTTATGTCCATCCTATTATTTGCTTCCTGGGAGTAAAGCAAAATAGACATAAATGTTAATCTTCACAGTTTACACTGACCAGAGTGCATACCAGTTATTAAGAATATAAGCTTTTTAAAATATAAAATTCAGAAAATAATTTACCATTATTAAAAATATCATTAACAGTAGCATGAATTTGTTCATTTTAATTTTCACAACTTAAATATTTGCATTTTCATTCCCATTTTACGTAACAGAAAACTGAGGCTCAGAAGTTTCATAGTGGATGGATCCACTCCAAAGCTGATACTCTATGTGACCTCACTGTTGCTAAAAGTATGTTTTTATAATTAGTTCTTTTCATATCATTAGGGGGGAAAAGCTTTCACTTCAAAATAAAAATTCTCAGGGAGCTACTTTTAATTTACTATAGGTTTTATTTTATTTAATTGGACATAATTTTAAGATGTGAATAGCCAAAGGCATTGTACAGGCTAGTAATCAGTAAAGGCCTAGTAAATGTAAATAACAAAAACCATAAAGGGTTTAATTGTAAGCTAAGAAGTACATACTAAGGGAAAGAAGTCTTTTAATTTCATTAAAAGTAAATGTTTTAAGGTTTTTGAGCATGAGAGTATAAACAGAAATGGCATTTTAAGGTAAAGGCCATTTTTTTAAATGAAATTCCCATACACTCTGCATAGGTAAATGGAGCTACTAGATTTTTTTTTCAAGTCAGTCCCATTACTTTTACCTACTAGGAAAATTTCCAGAGACAGTTGCAGGTATTTGTTGGAAATTTAATAGAGCCCTAGGTAAACAGTGTAAAATTCTACTAGGAGTAATGTCAGCTCATTTTTCCAACTTACAGAAAAATGTAGGAATGTTGGCTCATTGTCCCCTTGGGCTTTAAAAGCTATTTTGTATTGCACACTTTGTGGAATGAAAAACAGTGAGGTACAATCCATCTTTCCTCTCTGATGCTGCTCTAGATGGAAAAATCCTTCTTTTTATTAAAAGATTTTTTTTCTAAATTGACGCTCTTACTACCTTAGAACATGTTAACGTTATACTGTTATTCAGTAAATATTTATTGAATTTCTACTCCATTGGCATATAGTGAATGAGATCCTCTTTGTAGGATATTTATGTTCCAGTGGGAGAGACAGGCCTTAACAAAAACATAAAGTAATAATTAGTCAAAATTCCAAAGCTGGCCCTGATGGAAAAGTACCAAGTAGCATGAAAATATATCACAGCAGATAACTAACCTAGTCTGGTTCATCTTTCTGTCCATCCCAGCGCTTACCAAATACTTCCCACATAGTAGAGTTTCAACAAATGGTGGTCGAATGGTATAAAATGTTGCACATTAACAGTAGAAAAATGTCACACTGCCCTTCTGTCTTTGTGTTCGGTTTGTTTGGCAATCTCTGCATTTGTGAGTACAGTCCACAAATCTCCCAAGGGGGTCAGTATGTGTGTGTGTTTTCTGTTAAAGACCATTGAAAGCCAAATGACCTTTGGAAAAGAGATTTAAAAACTGTATGGGTTATGAATTTGTATACTATATATGCCATGAGGGACAGAAACGATAGATTCTAGTTTAACTTAGAAGTGTGCTTGATGTTGTCATAGTGGGAAAATGGATCTAGTATGCTCGTAGGCAGTAAAGTTCTGCATTAACAGAAAAATGTGATTTCTGTAGCTTTTAGTCCAAAGAGTGGTTTTTGTTTTTCATTTTGTTTTTCTCCTGGTATCTGAGGATTCGTTGCTTTTCACTGGAAGCTTCATAATCGCTTAGAAAATGAGAGTGGGACAAGAGCTGATGAAATCTGAGATGAGGTGGGGAACATATTCTGAGGAGGAAGTTGATGGTAAGGCAGCATGTAATGCAGAAACAGAAAGGTGTAAAGACACAGAAATAATTGCAGAAACCACAGAGAACCCCTAGGGGGCTGTGCTCATAACTGAGACATTTCTACAACGTCTTCCAACCAAAACCTTCTTTCCAAAGGAAATATAGTGGCCAGAGATGAGAAATCAGTGGCCCCCAGCTTCTTCGCATATGCCTTCCACTTCCACTGACATTTGAAATATCTCAATTGCTTGTCCTCTTTTGTTTTCTTTCTCCTTCTGCCAGCAGTCATTTTATACTGGAATTAGGGAGATATATGTCAAAGGGAAGACGGATGACCAAAGGTTTCTGACTTGCTATCAGCCAGACTGACTTTTTCTTCATCTAACCGGTCAGTTGTGAAATTTTCTTAATGGAAATTACAGTTGGATAGAGTTCTACTTCACTATGTTAAAATAGATTTCTTAAAAAAAAAAAAAAACAAACTTAAGAATCTGTGTTCATTTGACTTATTTGGAAAGGTTTTCCACCCAAAATTAGGACAATAAGAATAGTTTTAGGGCGCCTGGGTGGCTCAGTTGGTTAAGCGTGCGATTCTTGGTTTCCGCTCAGGTCATGATCTCAGGGTCGTGAGATAAAGCCTCTCACGTAGGGCACCACGCTCTGTGGGGAGTCTGCTTGAGATTCTCTCCCTCTCCTACCCCTCCCACAGCTTGTGCACCCCCCTCAAATAAATAAATAAATCTTTAAAAAAATAGTTTTACACAAATGAAAATACCTGTGTTTTGCAAACAAAATAGTAGATGAAACTAACAATAGGAAAGATGGCATACCATATAAATAAGTACATACTACTCTATGATTGAAAGTCCATTTCTTGTTTCTAACCACATGGAAAACTGAAATTTTTTCCTTCGTCAAGGAAGTATAATGATTCTGCCTTCCAAATCGTACAGCACTATGGACAATTCTAAAGCTATATAGGGTCCTCTTTTGAATTGTGTTCTAGAATTTAATCCCACTTACGGTCAAATCTTTTTTGTTTTATATTTTATAGTGATGAAGACCAAGTGGTTCACATACTTCCTATGTGCCAGGTACTATGACAAGTGCTTTATATGCATTATATTTAGTGCATTCTCTATTAATCATCTTCAGTGCGTTGCCTAATTTAATTCTTATTAAATATTAGCTTTTAAGATGTGAAGAAGGCCAGATCATCAGGGCTTAAGGAGGACATAAATGGTGGAAGTTGGAGGTACCAACCAGGGAAGCAAAGGAGAAAAAACTCTAGTTCAGGGGCTGGAAAACCATGGACCACAGTCCAAGTGCAGCAGGCTGCTATTTTTTTATATAAATATATTTTTTATTTGATAAAGTTTTATTAGAACACAACCAAGTTCGTTTGTTTATGTATTGTCTGTGGTTACTTTTGTGCTACAGTGGCTCAGCTGAGAGGTTGCCAGAGAAAACCTTATGACCCACAAAGCCTAATATATTCCGCATCTGGCCCTTTACACACAAACTTTGCCAAGCCCTATTCAAGCTTGATTCAGGTGGGGATCCAAACACGATTTTACCCTCCAAGATAAGAAAAATCTTTTTGTTTGAACATAAAGGAAGGGAAGTAATTGAAGATACGAGAGAGGAAATGACTAAGTGTAAAAATAGACACCCAAATATTTTATGGGATAATTTTTAAATCTCAAAAGATGAAATGTCAGTCCAGCCAGCCTTTTACCTCATGCTTAATTTTCAGTTCTTTCTAAACTCCAAAAGGAGTTCTCTACTCTAGCTAAACCGATATCTCATCAAGATTATCTAGTCAAGAAGCTTTGCTCCACTGTTGTGAGAAACTGGGGTTTTCTACCAAAATAGCCTTGACATTTTATCCGTGTCCATACGTTTGCTACCGAGCACATTTATTGTGCTCTCTATAAAATGATGGCTGTCCTGTTTACCACCTCTGCTTTGGGTTCGCTGAACAATGCTTGCTGTCACTTTTGGTTTTCTTGTTTTAGTTTTGATTAATATGACATAACCATTTAAGTTTGTAAAACAAGTGTAACAAAATTAATATTCATATGTTAAAAGAAAAATTCTTTGCAGCCAGTGTTCATGATCATTTCTCCACTTTATCCAGAATGCTACTGGAAGACCCTTGTTTCTTACCCTGTAACCAGGGTTTTGGATTGTCTTTGAGATTTCAGCAGTCTTTGAGAAAAATGACGTGTTCCTGGTGGTTAGGCCATGCTTCTTCCAGACATGTACAGTTTGGACAGTGCTGTTCTTTGTAGATAATCTTAGATCAATGTTGAATTCTCCTGTTTGTTTTAATGAATATCAGGTTATTTAAGTGAAGTAATATTCAAGTTTTTTACTATGGATTTAGTCACAAGAGTTTCTATAATGTTACGAAACAAAAGGAAAAAGTACGAATTATTGCTTTCTTAAGATCTTTACTACTGTAGCTTTTCTGATTTTTTTTTTAAAGATTTTATTTATTTATTTGAGAGAGAGAATGAGATAGAGAGAGCATGAGAGGGGGGAGGGTCAGAGGGAGAAGCAGACTCCCTGCTGAGCAGGGAGCCTGATGTGGGACTCGATCCCGGGACTCCAGGATCATGACCTGAGCCAAAGGCAGTCGCTTGACCAACTGAGCCACCCAGGTGCCCCTGTAGCTTTTCTGATTTTTTAAATTGAATCTGATTCTAGGACCTAGAGTCTCATGGTCTAGAGACAATGGGTAACATCAAAAGAACATGTTGTACACCTGAAACTAATATAACACTATTCCTTTTTTCCACTTTTTAGTCATGGCTAAAATGTTCTTTTTTTAAAAAAAAAAAAGTTTTAAATTTTAATTCCAGTATAGTTACCACCCAGTGTTATGTTAATTTCAGGTGTACAACATGTTCTAAGCCCAGGCCTTTGAACTAGTCGATAATAGGTTTCCTGAAATCCTTTTGTGGGGAGGAAGGTTAAGTGGCAAGTTGAGAGTTTCTGGGCTTAGGAAGGCACATATGGCTAAAATATATTCTCGATATCTTTTTATTTACTGTCATATTCATTGAGGAGAAAGTGTTTTTTTTCCTTTAGCCAAATGAAATAGGAGTTGCAACAAGAGAGTAATGGACATTTCCTGGATCGCCAGCCATTTTATTAACTCTCCAATCCCCATATTTGCTTTTTGAAGAAGGGATTATGATCTCTACTCTTCATTTCTTTTATGAGGAAGCTGAAGGAAATAATAGAAAGAAGGGTGATGGGGGAGAGGGAGAAGACAATAAATGCTTTGAGCAAGTCCTACTCAGAATTGTGAAGCAGGTAAATCGCCTCCAGGAGCCTCCACTTTGTGCTCCCTTCCTTTCTATTGCTGATCTTCCTTGAGTATTTTCAGGCTCTTTCACCCTTTTCTGTTCTTAGGAACTAATTGCTTAACTCATTCCTATTAAGATAGAGAATAGTTGGAATTACTTAAATACCCTCTACAAGTATTTGTATCTTCAGAAATGGAAAGTCTTAGACCCCAGTGGTGAAACTATAAAGGTTTAGGCATCAGTAAGTACAGGGTAAAGTTGGGAGAGGCAAAGGGTCTTCTATCTCCAGAATCATTCCCATAAGGATTCTGTAATCTCCTTTCCATACCCAAGGGTGCTTTTGTTAAGCTAAAAGATACATTGTTTGCTAAAATATCATTGTTTTAACATAACGACGTTTCAGTAATTTTTTAAGTTGTGGAACAAAAACAGAGATATTGGAAATTGAATCTTCACATTATTGGAAATTGAATCCCCCCAAAACATAGAGAAACCTATTTTTCATGAAAGATGGTTTTGAAGAGCAGAAATACTGGGAGAAAGAACAAGAAAAGTGCATCATCATTTGTCATATAAAGCTCTCACAGCAAGAAGTTCTTACTGTAAAGGTTGAAGGAATACCAACATCTGAAGCATCCCTGAGCAGGCCCAGTAATCTCTAGAGATCTGTGGCCAGTCAGTGGTGGACGTTCTTTTCTTTCACTCTTCTTTCCCCCAAAGAGTAAAAGAACTGAGCCAAGCTGCACACTCCTCTTTATTCCAGGACAGGCATAAAATCTGGAGCTATGTTCCAAAACCAGCCCAGCTTCTCAGGACAGCAAATTTATATTCCCTCTCTCTGTCTCTTTGTCTCTCTCTTTCTCTGATACTGCTCAAACTACAGTTCCATCTGAGGCAGGAATTATATGAATCTCGAGAGTTCTTGGCCCCATTGTTTCGTATCTGTTAATCTAACTTGCCTACATCTGTGCTATCTTGAATTGACCCCTGGCAACATGTATTCCCTTACTTTTGGCTCCTTGGCTGGTACTGATTCATGGCCTTGCCTATTATCTTCAGCTCTCCAAATCTGGCTTCTTTTCCTGTCTTCCATTCTAAACCATCCAAAAAACTAAAGTAATGGGTAGACTCCCTAAATGTTTCTCTTCCAGTTGTAGTAACATGCTGAATCAAGAACAATGTAGAAAACTTCTCTGACTGTAATATAACCTTGACCACCTACCACCACTATGACTACCACCACCATCATCATTCTTGCCAGTTTGTTTCTCTGTCCTTAGTCCCAGCCTGGCTTTAGATCAGAGTAGGCATGGTTCATTCTCTTAGGCTTTAATTCTGGTGCTGGAAGCTCTCGTTTTACTTATTATCTCCTCCTTGCTGTGAAATTATAGACCCTGTTTTCATAGAAACAGTATCTCCATGGTCCTAGAGAGACAAGCCTTTCCATAATAAAAAAGAAACAGACAAACATTATATAATCATTTCTTTTTAAAGAAAAAAATTAAACAGAAATAATTGAATGACCATCATATTACTTCCCCTAAGCTTTCTCAATATTTCCATACTATATGGAAGTTATGTATACCTTTCAACTTATATCTGAAGAGGACAAATTGCACATGGCTATGTATTGCTCTTATTTTATCATTAGCAACCTTTACAAATATTTACTTACTGAAAGCAGTATGGTTATTTGACATATGTTAGAAATGTGACAAATTCAGGGCACCTGGGTGGCTCAGTCGTTAAGCGTCTGCCTTCGGCTCAGGTCGTGATCCCAGGGTCCTGGGATCGAGCCCCGCATCGGGCTCCCTGCTCAGCGGGAAGCCTACTTCTCCCTCTCCCACTCTCCCTGCTTGTGTTCCCTCTCTCGCTGTCTCTCTCTCTCTGTCAAATAAATAAATAAAATCTTAAAAAAAAAATGTGACAAATTCAACAAGTGAATCCATATTGAAATATGGAAGGCCAATATACACCTATGCATGGAACAGTTCCGTAAGTGAGGAGTCAACTATAATATATTTAAATATAGCTTACTATAATTATGATTATAATATACTATCCTTTGCGTTTAGATTAATGATATACTATCATTGGCATTTAAAGGAGATAACATTTTTGAAAACTTGAATTACTTGTCTCATTTAATAGAATAAGAGAGGTATAAGATCATTTCATGAATGTGAAACCGAAGCAAAAAATATAAAGTGACTTTCTTGAGGTCTCATGGTAATATTAATAATGAAGCAAAGATACAACCTAATTCATTCTTTATAATGTGATTGTGCTGCCTTTGTACTAGGAAATTTTCTTTTTATTTATTTATTTATTCATTCATTCATTCATTTTTAAAGATTTTATTTTTAAGTAATCTAAACCCAAGGGGGCTCAAACTTATAACCCTGAGATCAAGAGTCACACGCGTCACCAACTGAGCCAGCTAGGAGCCCCAGAAATTTTCTTTTTAAATTCATAGCTATATTCTATAGTAGCTATTTTCATAGGGAATACATTAGGATGGAAATTTTATATACCTTATATGTAATATCTTTACTTTTTTCAGAACTATGCTGACTCCTTGCTTAGTAAGATCTCACAAATATATGCTTAATAATTTCTAGCTTTTATATTTCAATCAATATGAAATACTACTGGAAATTTTCCTAACACAAGTGATTATAAAGGTAAACTAAATGTACATGCTTAAAGGCAGTTTCTTCAAACTGGCCACACAGGCAAAGAAGGAAGAATCACACATTGTGTGCATAGATGTAAGGTAGTAACAGACCAAGGCAAAGTGGTGTTTAGTAATGTCTCCACAATGCACTTCTCTTTGGGCCTCCCTTTCTTGGTTCTAGGCTTAAAGGAAGATATCAAAGGTAATAACGGACTGCAGCAAGTGGTACATAGTAGTGTCTCCATAATGCATTTCTCTTTTGACCTCATTATTCATCTTCAAGATTTTCTTGGCTAAACTCTCATTTCTTTTATTGAAGTATGTTTGACACGCAATGTTACATTAGTTTCAGGAGTACAGCACAGTGATTCAACATCGCTCTGTTACACTGTGCCCACCACATCTGTCACCATACAACACTATTACAATACCATTGACTAAATTCCCTATGCTGCACTTATCATCCTGTGACTTATTTATTCCATACTGAATGCCTGTACCTCTCACTCCCATTTATCCATTTTGCCCATCCCCCCCACTGTTATAACTTCTGGCAACCACCACTTTGTTCTCTGTATTTACAAGTCTGTTTCTGCTTTTTGTTTGTTTGTTTTGTTTCTTAGATTCCATATATAAGTGAAATCATATGGTATTTGTCTTTCTTTGTCTGACTTATTTCACTTAGCATAATACCCTCTGGGTCCATTCTTGTTGTTGCAAATGATAAGATCTCATTCTTTCTTATGGCTGAGTAATATTCCATTGTGTATATATACGACACCTTTTTTATCCATTCATCTGTCGATGGACACTGAGGTTTGCCTCCATATCTTGGCTATTGTAAATAATGTTACAGTAAACACAGGGGTATGTATATCTTTTCAAATTAGTGTTTTCATTTTCTTTGGGTAAATATCCAGTAGTGGAATTACTGGATCATATAGGAGATCTATTCTTAATTTTTTGAGGAAACTCCATACTGTTTTTCACAGTGGCTGCACCAATTCTCATTCCCACCAACAGTGCACGAGGCTTCCTTTTTCTCCACATCCTCACCCACATTTGTCATTTCTTGTCTTTTTTATAATAGCCATTCTGACAGGTGTGAGGTGATATTTCATTATAGTTTTGATTTGCATTTCCCTGAGGATGAGTGATGTTGAGCATCTTTTCATGTGTCTGTTGGCCATTTGTATGTCTTCTTTGGAAAAATGTTTATTAAGGTCCTCTGCCCATTTTTAATTGGATTATTTGGGTTTTTTGCTGTTGAGTTGTATAAATTCCTTATATATTTTGGATATTGGCCCCTTATTGGATATATCATTTGCAAAAATCTTCTCCCATTTAGTTGGTTGCCTTTTTGTTTTGTTGGTGGTTTCCTCTGCTATGCAGAAGTTTTTTATTTTGGTGTAGTGCCAATAGTTTATTTTTGCTTTTGTTTCCCTTCCTGAAGAGACATATCTAGGAAAATGTTGCTACTGCTGATGTCAGAGAGATTGCTGTCTGTGTTTTCTTCTTCTAGAAGTTGTTTTTTTTTTCCCTTGGTAAAATGTAAAGTTAAAATTGCATCAAAATGTGGACTAATTTGAGGAGAATTGGCATCTTTATAATTTCGATTCTTCCTATTCAGATTCCTGGTAGGTCTCTCCATTGATTTAGGTCTTCTTTTCTCTCCTTCAGTTATATTTTGTAATTTTCGTCCTATATCTTCTGGACAGAATTTGTTAATTTTGTTCCTAGGTTTTTTGCAACTTGTATTACTATAGTAAATACCATATTTTTTTCAATTACATTTTCTAAGTGGTTATTTTTGGTACTTATTTATTAAAATTATTAATTTAAATTGTGTTTTAAATATTCTGTCAGGCCACCTTATTGAACTCTGATTGGTACTAATGTTTTTTCTCATGAATTCCACTAGCTTTCCCTTTAGTTTTTCTAAATACAACCCTAGATCTTCTGAAAATTACTTTACTCTCTTCCTCTAAGTGTACTTCCAAGGTGCATCTGTTGAGATTTAGCACAGATTAATTGGAGCAGTAGCTTGAGATATGTTCAGAAATGTTACTGCATTTGTTCCCTGCTACTCTAGGAAATGGCTCGCCATAAGCTCTGCTTTTTAAAAAAGGGAGGGAGGGAGGAGAAGAAGCAATATTTTTTCCTTCCTAACCCTGAGTCTGTATTATATAAGTCATGTTGTCAAAGAAGAAAGCAAAATTAAGTTTTCATTTGTACTCTATCCTCCGTAGTTCTTTGAAGCATAAACTCTAATCTATGATTCATTGCTTTTTAAGGTTCCTGCACTATTTAATGTATTGATATGACATTGGGGCTGTTGCCAATCTAAGATCTATTTCTAGCTATCAATATTTTCAAAAGCATGAAAAAGTCAATTTTAAAAATGAATCAACGAAGTGACAGGAACAAGGGCAAAAGTAATCGGAAGCAACATTTAGTAAGGGCTTCTAGGCCTCTGGCATTCTAACTTCGCTCATGTAAAAGTGTCACTGGTTAAAAATGGGCAATAGCAGACATCATGAAGATGGAAAATTCTTTCACCGAAAGTGGCATTTCCCAAAGTGCATCCCACAGAGCGATAGACCTTTGGATGTCAACAGATGTTAAGCAGAAAAATAGGATTTCATGGTCAAATAAGTAGAGAAAATATGGGTTAAACAGTTTTTTGTTTTAATGTTTTAAGTCTGAGTAGAGTTGACACACAATGTGACATTAGTTTCAGGTGCACAACACAGTGAGTCAGCATCTCTCTATTATGCTGTGCTCACCCCAAGTGTAGCTGCCGTCAGTCATCATACAGTGTTATTAAAATATCATTGACTCTGTGGGGTTTTTTCCTAATTGCAGGACTTCATAAAGTCCTTTGTTATGTTTATGTGCTTTATGACGTTTCAAAAGAAAAACAGAATGCGTAGCTTCCCCTTGGCTCACTTTGACCAAGTAACCCTTTGTCTATGAAGCATATCTTGGAATTAGTATCGCCTGGACTACTTTAAAAAACACTTAAACATCCTCAAACTTAAATAGCAGCATGTGTTTTTAAGAAAACAGAGTTAGAAAAAGTAGACAAAAAAATTTTCTCTATTTGGTTGCATCTCTCTGGTTGAATTTCTCATTAAACGGGCGACAAAGGACTAACTTGACCTTCTTAGCCGGTTTACATATCCCTGCTCCACTCTCCCGCTGAATCATGAAGACTCCCTGCAGAACTGGGTCCGTGGTGAGGGAAGAGGTGTGGTAGGAAGAAGAAAGACGTAATTATGGAGAAAAGGAGTCAGGTAGGATAAAGGTGCAGTGGTCTAGCCAGAGATGAATTGGTTTAATCTAACCTATGGCATAAATGGAACTTGTAGATTTCAAACACATTGTGATGGTAAAACATAGTATGACTACTGTGGTTATTTTCAAAGGTCCCAGATGTTGTCTACATCGAACCAGGGGGTTAACTTGAGGGACACAGAGTAAGATTTATGCCACAGATAATGAAGGCTGCAGCTACCAAAGACAGCAATTGAGAACAATTTACAAAAGAGATCACTTATTTACAAAATAAAATTATCGATACCCATATTAAGGGTAAAGGATATTGGGAAAGAGTCAAATAGGGCTCTGAGATTTAGTTTAGACAAGAGTATCCAAAAGAAATGTGAGCCACATCTATAAATTTAAATTTTCCAGCAACCCTATTATTTGACAGAGAGAGAGAGAACACAAGCAGGCAGAGCAGAAGGCAGAGGGAGAGGGAGAGGCACGCTCCCCACTGAGCAGAGAGCCTGACGTGGGGCTCGAGCCCAGGACCCTGGGATCACGACCCAAGCCGAAGGCAGACGCTTAACCGACTGAGCCACCCAGGCGCCCCTGTTGTAGTATATTTTATTTGATCTACTCTATTCAAAATATTATTTCAGTGTAATCAATAAAAATTATTAATGAGATACTTTATATTCAATTTTGCATACCAAGTGTTTGAATGCTGGTATGCATTTTCTCTTTGTAGTACATTTCAATTCAGCGGCCACATTCCAAGTGCTCAATCAGCACATGTGGCTGGTGTCTGCCATTGGGACAGCGTAGCTTTGGACCCAGCCACTCTGCAGACGGGCATCTTCATGAGCCTTGGCTCCCTTATCTGTACCGTGAAGGTAATATCCATTTCAATGGGCTCCTCTAAGGATCAAAATATAAAATGTAGGGCGCCTGGGTGGCTCAGTTGGTTAAGCGACTGCCTTCGGCTCAGGTCATGATCCTGGAGTCCCTGGATCGAGTCCCGCATCGGGCTCCCTGCTCGGCAGGGAGTCTGCTTCTCCCTCTGACCCTACCTCCTCTCATGTGCTCTCTCTCATTCTCTCTGTCTCAAATAAATAAATAAAATCTTTAAAAAATATATATAAAATGTATGTGAAGGTACTTTGTAAATTATTTACAAATAGTGATGAGTATTTACTTGTAAGTCATGGAACAGTTGCAGCTATTCCAGAGATGCAGCTCAGAGTACATTTTTTCCCTTACGCCGCAGAAAACATGAAATAAATGAAGCATTAACAATGAATCCATGGAGGGCGCCTGGGTGGTTCAGTCGTTAAGTGTCTGCCTTCGGCTCGGGTCATGATCTCAGGGTCCTGGGATCGAGCCCCGCATCGGGCTCTCTGCTCCGCGGGAAGCCTGCTTCTCCCTCTCCCACTCCCCCGCTTGTGTTCCCTCTCTCGCTGTGGGTCTCTCTCTGTCAAATAAATAAAATCTTTAAAAAAAAACCAAAAAACAATGAATCCATGAAAAGATAGAAGTAACTACAATTTTTACCCCATATTGGAAGTTGTTTTGCTGTTCTGCATTCTGTCCTGTCTGATGGAGTACAACTAAACAAAATAAACCCTTTCACATGCTACCTTCCCAAAGAATTAAATTATCAAAATGATTGTTTTCATGGAAGAATTGATGATACATTTTTTTGTCTAATTATTTAATTCTGTAACAGTTATGATTTTGGCTGCCAAGAAGTTCAAAGTCAAGTTTGAAATTTAACTATAGCAATTAAGTTGGACTTGAAGTAGTATATTTCTACTCATTTACATTTTATTATTTTTCATTCTTTTTTCTCCTTTATTTTACCATTATTTTTTCCATTTATTCTTCTTCAATAAACTCATATTTTGTAAAACCACTAAAAAAATAAAACCAAAAAAAAAAATAATAAAAAAACCCCGAAGGTTGAGCTATTTTACAGATTTTTAAGATTAGTAAGATTGACATTCAAATTAGGAAACTCTGAAATATCATTCACACCAGAAGGCATAAGTTCCGGAATACCATGAAAAAAATGAACATTATTTTGAAAATAAACTCTGACTTTTTTAAAGAAAAAAAATTTAGTTATCAAGGAATATAGAGCTGACATTGTTAGAAAATGCTGCAATATTCCTTTAACCAAATTGAATTCTGGACAGCTCATCAGAATATAAAAGAATATGATTTTGTTGATGAGATCCACAATTTTTACCATAACTAAATAATAAGATAAAATAGAATTAAATTTGTGGTCTATATTTGATAGTCTCATTAATTATATATATTTTTACCATTAGAGGACTATTGGGGAAAATAGTAAGTAGGTACAGATATAAAAGAATAGATATTTTTAAAAGTCTGGACTAGAGTTAAAAACTGTGAAATCAACATACTTTTGGTAAAACTTCCTGTAGCCCTCGATACAGTCTTACATGATGGAGATCTACAAGGAGAAAACTGTTCCATTTTTTTTTTCTTTAATTGGCATTGAAGTACCTTTTTTTTGGTACGGACATGATCTATAAAGATTTTATTTATTTATTTATTTGACACAGAGAGAGTGAGAGTGAGCACACAAGCAAGGGGGAGCAGCAGAGGGGGAGAAGCAGGCTCCCCGCTGAGCAGGGAGCCCAATGCGGGACTCAATCCCAGGACCCTGGGATGGTGACCCGAGCCGAAGGCAGACATTTACCCAACTGAGCCACCCAGGCACCCCAAACATGGGAAATTTCTAAAAAAAAAAGGAAGCAGTGTGCTATCTATGTCATAACTTGTATCCTACCTCAATTATGCAGAAAAGATATGTAACGTAGTTTTTTTTAAACAGGTCATCTCTGCACAGGAGACAAACAGAGTACAATACTATGATGTGAAATTTAGGCACAGATTCCTGGGGCCCTGTGTTTTCTCAAGATCATCATGTCTGCATTCTCCTTAGATTGCTCATACTGCATTAGGTTATATGCTTCTCACGTTCAAAGACTTTATCTTCTCTATAAACTATTATGCTTAACATCTACACTCAACCTCACATGTAATTATTTTTTATGTAATTTGAGTTACTAGTCACCCAGCTACATTAAAAACTACTAGAGAGAAAGCACCATTTATTATAATTCTTTTACCTACTTCATGATATCAAAAACAGTATATTTATTGGATAGTGTGAAAGATATTTCTTGCTTGATGTAAACAGTTCTGATAGTATCAAGACGAAAGCTCTTACTGGCTATAATCCTCAGTCCCGTATGATTTCTCTTTCAATATCTGGGTTTGGAACAGTTTTCAAACAGATCAATGAAATTTTCAGTGGTTGTTAGCAACTGCTATAAAATGACTATTTTATTTTATTTTGGGTAATTCTAAAAGATTCAGTAAAAAATTAAGATAATGTGATGCACTTCCTAGAAATCCCAGTAAATCAGAGATTGATTTGTGGAAAAAATGAAGAACAAGTCAATTGAGACGCACCTACCCCTTTTTAAAAAGTACTCTGTTGGGGTGCCTGGGTGACTCAGCCGTTAAGCGTCTGCCTTCAGCTCAGGTCATGATCCCAGGGTCCTGGGATCGAGCCCCGCATCAGGCTCCCTGCTCGGCGGGAAGCCAGCTTCTCCCTCTCCCACTCCCCCTGCTTGTGTTCCTTCTCTCGCTCTCTGTCAAATAAATAAATAAAATCTTAAAAATAAAAAATAAAAAGTACTATATTTAGGCAACCTTTTGGTATATATGTACATACATATGCATCATGGTAAGAAGTCAGATTCTAGCAAAACTTTAAAATAGAAAAGAAAAAACCCTAGCAAAGTCATGGTCTATGGAATAGTTCTTTGTTTTACTTCTGTTATTTTGGGTATACCAGTAGTACTAGCTAGCATCTGTTCTGACTGGTGGGTTGTAAAATATTTTCAGTGTTAACCCTGGTTTGTGTGAGGCATAATTGCCTTCATTATATCTTTTTATGCATATGAATAAATGAAAATGTGTTTAAATTTCTCCAGTTACATTTACATTTCACACCAGGAACCTAATTTCAACTCAATAACCCCTGAGAATAAAGCATAAAATCTTGCTTAAGCCAGTAATTAGTTACATTTCATAATAAATAAAAATGATTCATCAAACTTTTATGTTTTTCCTTCCTGGTAATAGTGGGTTATGTAGAAATTTTTAAGTATCCTTGATCTCTGTAGCCTTCGAAGTTGTTATTTTAAGTCTTCATTTATTTTCTGATTAGAATGAAGAGCCATACCCCATGTCTCCATGTTCTTTCCAAAGGGCCAAAGGCCATTCATCCTTTCTAGGTGTACCTGGATCAGTATTACCTGTAGCCCCAAATCCTGACAAAGGCACTGAGGCAAGTAGTGAACCTTACAGTAAAAGAGAGCCTTCAGCTTTGGAGATATAAATAGAAACTAGAGATTTGTCATTAAAACTCCAGATGGTGTAATCAACAGCTCAAAGTTCAACTGTATTTTTCCTCACTAAATATCTCCTTAGTTATCATTATTTCTACCACTCTTTACTCACCAGGGTCTGACTTCTTGCATTGCCAGGGTGGGGAGTAAGGGTAAAGAAAAATTGGGGAAAATTAGGGATTCTCTTTGTCTGTAGGGTTGATTGCCAATTTTCCTCCAAAACTTTAAGGGCTCTTCATGGCCCTTCATGTTAATATTCAAGTGTGTGGCCTTCTATGTTAATGCCTTCCACCACTGACATCCTTTTGTTCTTTTAAGCCTCATTTACTCATAGATTGCTGAGTTGTAGTGCAGAAATGTTCTCCACCTAAGGCCAGATTGTTTCCCTTATCTACATTAAAGAATATTGGATACTCCATCTCCTTGGCCTTTTACCTATTCTGGGACCAAGTAAGGATTCAAAAAAGCCCTTGTAGCCCGAAAAGGTCACACCCCCAGCATGATTCCAGCAATCTGCTGGTGTCCCCAAAGTGCAGGAAAGTACATTAATTCAAAGGAAAATATATCTTGGAGGAAAAAAGCTATTTCCACAAGGAGGTCTGGGGAAAAGAAAAGGATGAGAAGAAATAGTATTGACAGACTGACAAATGGAACAAAGCCGTAATAGTTGTCTCAAGTCTCTAGTTATATGATTTTAATACGCTTTCTCTTAGAAGTCACATGGTTGCCTTTGGAGAAAAGGTAATCTATGCAAAAGTTGTTATATCACTCTAGACTTTTCCTTAATGGATTTTCTGGAGCAAACTCTTTGCAGAAACATAAGTGTGGAAAATATGTGTTCTTGAAAATTCCAGAAGAATTCAGTGTAGGCACTTAGTCCTTTGGTTTGTTGTTTGGAATTAGTTCCTCTTCACTGTGAGAACTTCTATTCAGTGCTTATAATGTGAACAATATAATGATGATAATCTGTAGTGTGTTTATGAATAAGTCTCAAGGAACATAATGATGTGACAGGCAAATCGTTTCCTGCTGCTAGTGAAATATCAGTGCAGAGTTAAAATAGCCTTAGAAAATGAATCTGTAGGTGAAACTGAAATATTTCAAAGCTGGAGTCTTTTATTCTATCACTGTGTTCAGATCTAGCAAAGAAATGCAACTCTATTTTCATTTAGATATGTACCTACTTGAAAACTTGATCTCTTGCCTTCCGTATCAAAAGCAACACATTGTGTAGTTCTTAAAGTTTTATTTGGGGGCATCAAGTCCATTTTACTTGGCTAAAGGTTTTTCTTTTATTCCTGAATCTTTATTGAACTAGGTAAAACTATTTTATAAGTAATTAAGGATGTAAAATGTAATTGTACTTTAGGTATATTATTTATTATTTAGAAATCATGAGATTCTGTAGAAGTAAGACCAGCCAGACTCTTTAATACTTCACTTTTATAACAGTTATCAGGCTTGAATACAAAATGCTTCTCTTAACAGCGAATACCTTCCAACATCACAAATACTTCTTCGTCAGAAATTCTTATTACTAGAGGTTGAAATGACACAAAGCGGTTTTTTTTCAACTTTTTTATTGTGAAATAATTACAAACTCACAGGAACCTGCAAAAATAATACAGAAGAATGTCTCATGTTTCCTTCATCCAACTTGCCCCAGTGGTAATATCTTTTATAAATATAGTATAATATCAAAACCAGGAAATCTAAACTGGTACAACTGTATTAACTAGACTACGCATCTTAGATGTGATGAGTGAATGTGAGGCAGAATCTAGAAAGTTTTCCATATTTGAGGCTTATGTATTTAGTGGTTGTCTTAGTTTACTTGGGCTGCTGAATCAAAATTCCACAGACCAGGTGGCTTAAACAATTGTAATTTATTTCTCACAATTCCAGAGACTGGGCAATCTGAGACCAAGGTGCCAGTCAGTTTGGTTCTTTGGTGAGAGTTCTTTTCCTAGCTTTCAGATAACTGCCTTCTCAGTATGTCCTTTAATGCCTGAGGCAGTGTAGGGGGTGAAGAGAGAGAGAAATGAAGCAAGCTTTCTAGCATTTCCTCTTGTAAGGCACAAATCCCATCATGAGGGCCCCACTCTCATTGAAACCTAATTACCTCCTGAAGGCCCTATCCCTAAATACCATCACCTTGGGGGGTTAGTGCTTCAACATATGAATTTGAATGAGGATACAATTTAGTCCACAGTGGAAGCATTTATCAAAATAGGGAATGTAGGTGAGGAGAGAAATACCATTTCCATCTTGGGAATGATGATTTTTGAAATGCCTGTGGAGATAGGTAGGAGGCAGCTGACACACCAGTCTAAAGTTTAGGGGTTGGGTTGGGCTACAGATGTGAAATAGGAGATCTAGGAGTCATAAAAAATGAGAGTGTCTATAGGATGGGAATTGATGGAACTTAACATATCTGTTCAATAGAACAGTTCCTGGTTGGTAATGAAAATTATAGAAAGGAGAGCTCAGGTTGGGTACCCCATTTGTGAGGAAAGGTTTCATTAAAGAAGTAGGACTTTGAGTTGTTTATTTAGATAGAGTGTATATGTCTGTGCATGTATAAAATCATCTAAGTATAGAGGCGATCTATCTGAGTTTTTATCTAGAGTTATCCTGAGCTAAAAATTCTTCAAGATTCCCAGTATCCATTTCAGGATTTTTCTTTTAATCAGTAGGTTAATTTTAATTGCTATGTATTCAATTCACAAAGAGTAAATAATAGACGTATCTAGTGTCCATTATGTGCCAGACATGATAGATGTCCTAGGTAGTCAAATATAAGTAAGATTTATGCATTTACTATGCATGAAATACTCAAAATCTATGAAGCGAGGCAGATATAATGTGTGCCCAATCTGAGAAGTGTGAAATGATTAACATTTTTAGTAAAGCATTGGGGGGATGTGGTATCCAAATGAGAGTTTACTATATATGCATGGGGAAAGGCCCACAATATGTAAGTTTTTAAAAAAGGGACACAAAATTATAGAGTAGGATTCAATTTTCCTTATAACTTAATTACAGATAGTAAATATACAAAAATATAGGTTCCTTCATTTAGGTAGTGAAACTATGAGGGTTTTTTATTTCATTAGACTTTTCAATACTTTCCCGGTTTTGTACAATAAGTATATCATGTTTTTAAAATAATATATTCTTGGGGCACCTGGGTGGCTCAGTCAATTAAGCCTCCAACTCTTGATTTCAGCTCAGGTCATGAACTTGTGGTCATGAGATTGAGCCCTGCTTTGGGCTCTGTGCTCAGCACAGAGTTTTCTTGTCCCTCTCCTGCCCCCTACTTGGGCGCACTCTCTCCCTCAAATAAATAAATAAATAAATATGCATTATTTTATATTCTTAAAGGAAAAAACAGCAGTTGAATGGACTAGGCCTGCCTAGTGCCCATGACTACTTTTGTGAATTACAAATACTGACCTTTCATAAGTATCCTCCACTGGTTTGCCCATGTTGACAGATTGCTCAATCTTCATTCACTTTGCTTTTTGTAAATTAAATTGTGTTTTTTGTCTTTCAAAACATAAATTGTGAATTGGCTTTTTAATGATTACTTATTTTAAGAACAGTAAACCACCAGACTTCTCTGTAAGTTATCCTATAGAATAGCTGTTTCTGTGAGAATCAAAGAAAGGCAAAGAAGCCTCAGGTTAGTTTTCAAAGAAGGAATGGAAAGAAGGAACTGGAAACAAGCATCTTCTCTCTCCTGAAATTGCTTAAAGCTTCTGGCATTAGAAAAACATTCCAGCACCTACATGCTTAGGTCTCTGATGAAGGATAAATCATTAGGTTTTTGTCATCAGGTCACTGATCTGTCTTCTTGACCTGGGGATGACACAAAACTGCACTCCCTTAGGTGCTTCCCTTTACCTCTGATACCTTCTTGCTATTGGACTGGATCCATTATTTCTCTAGAGGTCCAAAAGAATGAAATCACCAGAACACCAGAAGATCCTAGCATAAACTCTGGAAAGTCCCAGCTAGATGTCAACATGGAAAGCAAGAAATACATATATACATATATATATATATATTCTGAATGTATTCCAAATATATATTCTAAATGTACATTCCAAATGTGTATGTACTTCAAGTACATATATATACACACATTTAAATTATACATATTTTCCCCAAAGTGCTGAATAATGGTTACAAAATTATAACTTGAGGTAGTATATATATTTTTTATTAATTATTGAATTATGAAACAGGCCAATTTTTAATATGAAACTCTGAAGACAAAGAAAAAACTCATTAATCACTTTGCTTCAGAGATCACAGAATACCAGAACTGAAAGGGACCATCTAATCCAACTACCCGTTTGTTTCTTGAATCTTCTCATATCATCTTTCAGGGTACTTGGCCTATGCTAAACACCTCCAGGGACAGGGAATTCACTTCTTAAAGATAAAGAAACCTACTCCATCTTTCCAAGAACTTTGATTATGATTCGTATCTGGCTTGCTGTGACTTCCATCCGTTGGTTAGTTGTACTCTTTGCCCTCATGTAAATTTTCATATATAGTTTTTCCTATTTTTAAAGAAAGTCTGATGTCCTGTCTGAGTTTCCTTTTTAGTCTTTACCCTTTTTGTCTTTCCTGTTCAAATTCCCAAATATTTTGAATCATCTCCTCCAAAGGTATTCAAGTTTGCACTGAGAATGGAGTCCTAAGCATACGGGACTGCTTTGGTGCAGAATGGCCTATCACCTCCTTTCCTGTAGATTTGAAAGTATGCATCTATTTTGGCAGATCAGAGCACATGGACTCCTTTGGGTAACTCCTTAAAAGCCCAATCATTTCACAGATCATTTCAAACCATCAAAAATAAGAAAGATGTAGTTGCCACCATCGGGTTTTGAGTTGTAGTGGGTTGCAACTAGTTTAAAGGCCTGTTGCTTTCTTTAACACTTGAGGAATGTTAGATTTAATCTTTCTCTTTTCTTTTTGTGAGTTTGTTTTCACCTCTTCCTTTTCTGGGGTGGGAAACAGATGGGAGAGGTGGTCGCACATAGGATTAAGCAAAGATATGCAGTCATTTCTTAAGAAATACTGAAGGACACAAAGAATTTATTACCTAAAATGCTCTGCTTTTTGGGGGGTGGGGGAGATCTCTTTTAGCAGGATCTAATTTTCATTATTTGCTCTAAAAAATAATTTAACCTATAAATTGAAATGTAATCTCTATTCCTATGAAATTTATGGTGGGCTTCTCAAGACTTCTCAAGACAGTGATAATTAAGCCTGCCATTTCAAGTCTTATTTTTATAAAGATTGTGCCATGGCTTCTGACTGTGAAATGAATAGACTCTGCAAAAAACAGAACAAACAAACAAAAAAACAAAAAAAGCCCAGCTGTTTGTAAATTCCAACTTTTATGAATCACCATACTCGACCTAGTAAGTATTTTTGTGGTAAAAATAAACTTCTTCAAATTCACCTATTTCGTATATGTGGGTCTCGGGACCTTGTTTTATCAGACCAGATTTAGTAAAATGAGGCACCATGCATATTACAGTGAGATCTGCGCTTTTCAGGAAAACCAGTTGAGTTTTAAAACCAAAAGATAAAGAGGTTTAGAAGGAAGTATATTGAAAATAACACATGACTTAAAAGCCACAAGAGATTATTTAGCAGCTTTAGCAGTTTCAAAGAAACTGTTGTTTACATGTAAATTATCTAGCATTGACCAATCTTTTTTTTTTTTAAAGATTTTATTTATTTATTTATTTATTTGAGAGAGAGAGAGAAACAGCATGAGAGGGGATAGGGTCAGAGGGAGAAGCAGGCTCCCCGCTGAGCCGGGAGCCCGATGTGGGACTCGATCCCAGGACTCCGGGATCATGACCTGAGCTGAAGGCAGTCGCTTAACCAACTGAGCCACCCAGGCGCCCTAGCACTGACCAATCTTTAACCCTGTAATCTTCCACTGTTTCTAATCTGTTGATAATCAGCAACCAAATGGTGCAATGAGGATTTGTTAGAGCTGATCAACACAGCCCTGTAAGTCCTCCTTAATTATCCTGTGTCCTAGAAAATACATTCATTCCCCAAGAAGAGCAGGTATCCTAGAAAAATGTTTGTTCCCAGAAGAATTAATGTTCTAGTGAAAATGTTCACCCTAATACGTGTGAACCAAAAAAAAAAATGTAGTTTTACTGTCAGAGAGAAGCTAGGGTGCTGATGAAGTTAAAGAGTCCTTCTTGGATAAGTTACTTATTGGTAAGGGTTCTTTCACTTGCAGGCAGGAGTGAATGGCAGTTATGGATTCTGGCGGGAAATTGAGGAACAGCGATATCCGCATTGCGAGGACAGGGACGCTTGCCCCACATCCTGCCCAGCGGAGTACCTCTCTACAAGATTTAGTGCTAAGTGAAATACTGCGAAAGGGCATGCTTTATGAAAATGTTAGGTAAAGTCCTATTCCAACTGATTGTGTGATGTTACAAGTTGAAGGAAAACTCCCTGTTAGAATTTCTAAGAAGTTCCAATATAAGAGAGCATAAGGAAAATTATAATATGCAGACTTTAGATTTTGAAAGAGAGAAACGTTTCTTGCTCTTTGAACAGTAGTATTTCTTTATCTTTCTGATATAAAAAAGCTGAAGATGAAAATCTTTATTCTGTCTGTTTTAAATATATTATCTAAGACAAAAGGGGTCCAGCTAGTGCCACATAGGAGTATCATGAAAAATAAAATTTCTGCTTTGTCTGCTTCACTTGAATGAAATATAAGAACTTAACCTCTCTTGCGATGAAACCTGGAATTCAACACTGAAAAGATCCATGTGAAATTTTTTTCAAGATCTTAAATTCAGCTTTGGTTTTCTCTCTTTTACGAGTCAGCCCAATATAAAAATATGCATTCATTCATTCCTTCAGCAAATATTCCTTGAATCCCTAATGTGTTCAAGCACAATACCAGGTACTGAGGATACAGCAGTGAATAAGACCAAAACATGGTACCCACCATCATGTGGATTATGACCTAGCTGTAGAGACATGAGTGTATAAAAACACTATGGAGTGGTTGACAGGGGGCAACGCAAGGAAACAGGGTGAAGGGAGGTCACACAGGTCCACACAGAGAGAGGAGCTTGGCTCCTCTCCTCTCCTCCTCTCCTCTCCTCTCCTCTCCTCTCCTCTCCTCTCCTGGCCTCTCTCTCTCTCTCCCACCCCGTTCCACCCTCCCTCTCTTCAGCTCTCCCTCCCTCCTCCTTTAATCCCCTTTAACCATTTTCCTCCTCCATCTGTTAGAGTGGTTATTTTACTATGTTTAATGTGTACCTTCAGTGTATATATATGCTGTTGTAAAATGTGCAGTGTCTGTTGTTTTACATATACATATATGTATTTACCTATGCATTTTAATTTCCATTCTCCTTTTCCTTTTCTCATTGAGCATTATGGTTTTCAGAGCATCTGTGTGTACATTCAGTCGTGTATTTCTAACTGCTGCATAGTTCTACCTGGTATGCATTTACCACCTTTGTCCTCTCTGTTCTTCCAATGCTGGACCTCCAGATCTACTCCAGCTCCTGCCACCCCAAATAACACTGAGATGAGTGGGTGTCCTCCTAGATCTCTCCTTATGAGCCTGGGCGAGAATTTCTCATGTGTATCTATATTTACCCAGAACTAGGTTTGTCAAGTTGTTCAGTGTGCATCTAATCAATTTGGCCAGGTTCTGCCAGCTTCCTCACCAGATTGCCTACTCTAGACTTCCCACCAGTAATGTGTAAGCATCTCTAAATCCCCACATCCCTGCTGACGGTTAGCATTACTTTCTGATTTTTAATATGCTAGTATCAGTATGAATGATGATTAGTGGTGAGTGATGATTAGCAATGAGTGATTGCTCATTGTGTATTAATTTGTTTCTCTAATAACTAATGAGTTTGAAAATCTTTTTATACCCATCAATCTTTTTGTTTGCTCTTATGCAAATTGACTGTTCCTAACCCTTACTCATTTTTTGTTGAGGTTTCTATCTTTATCTTTCTGGTTTTCAAAAGTTTCTGACATTATTTCCTTCTTCAGTTTGAAATATTACAAAAATCTCCCTGTTATGTGAAGGTTGTTTTTTTTTTTTTCCATTATGAATGTGGTGAGGTAACATCTGGAAGAATCCAGGACCCCCCAAAGCAAGACTCTTAACTATTAAGCAGTGTAGACACAGTACTTACACCCTGTGAAGATCTTTACATGGCCTTTTTCACAATGGCTGTATTATTTTCTAGCCTGCTTAGAATAAGTTCTTGTGGCAAATACCAATCTTATGAGAGTTTTCTCTTTTTTTCAAGTTGTCAAAATGCTCCTATATTCCACTTTTGTATTAAAATCTTTATTGTATATGATTCCTCTTTAACCTTCAGATATCATGGCTCCAAAATTCTTTTTCTGGAGCAAGCTTTTGCAAATAGTTTACCAAAATTAATGAGCTGGTGAGATTTCAGAGCTTACAAATATTGGGCACTATTTACACTGTATGATCATATAACTTTACAAAATCTTCAAGGTGATTTGCAATCAATGATAATTTTTTTCTCAAAAACATGTCAAGACTTAATGTAGAAATAAAACAAATGTTTTGGAGCTATTACTACATAGAAAATACTGTACTAGACGTAAGGTGGGGACGTGAGGGTGAATGAAAATAAAGTCCATTAAATAAAACAGAATAGTATTTCTCTAAAAGTTCAATTGGGCATTTTCACTAATTTATTAGCAAAAGTCATTTATTGAACTTTCAGTACATGGCACAAAAAGTGTCTGACCTATCATAGATATTCGATGAATAGTTAAGTATCAGTGAATGAACATAATTACAACACAGGGAACACAGTTTTTAATACTATCTAGTAGAGACAGACTCCAGATACCATGGAATCTTAAAGAAGGAGCATCCACTCCAACCTAAGATTAGGAGTTGTTCCCTATGCGTAGAAAATGTTTAGGTGAAGAGAGACAGAGGAAGGCGTTCCAGGTACCCCACCTTCACAAACATGCGGGTGCTAAGAAGTAGCCTGGAATACGCAGGGCAGCTCACACAATCCAGTGTTGCTGGAGCTTGGAGTAAGAGACAGGGAGAAGCAAGAGCTAGAGATAGATAGCAGGCCTGCCCTTTAGGCCAAGGGAAGGGAAGCTACTGGAAGGTTTTTTAAACAGTGACATGGACTAACTTGTTTTTTAAATAGATCATCTGGTTTCATGAAGGATAGATTGGAAAGCACTTAGACTGAAAATAAAGCAACAAATCAGGAATATTTTAAATGATGGAAGTGAGAGATTATCAAGTCCTGAACTAGGGATGAAGTAGAATCTGTCTGATAGATATTTAGAAGGTATGAGTTAGGGCTTGGTGATTTACGGATATGAATGGGAGTAAAGAAGAGAGAGAATGTTAAAGAAGACTCACCGTTTCTTCTAGTGGGTGGCTGAGTGAATGAAGGCATTGGTACAATCACCTACCAGGAGAGGGAGTACAGAATTAGGAGCAAGTTTGCCAAGGATGGAGGCATTTGGGGATATTTTGAGGGTTTGATGCCTCTGGAACTTTCAAGTAAAGATGTACAGCCGGCAACTGAAAGAGAGAAGTTCAACAATAATGTAGAATAATAACGAGCACTCAAAGAGCGAAGGAGATAAAGGGATTTCAGAAAGAGGAAGGCATGACGATGCTGGATTCAGGAAGCTGGTGGAATTCAAGCTGAATCTTGAAGGATGGGCAGCATATCAATGAGCAGAGATCTGGAGGAGCGCTCTGTGACCAGCACACAGACTTTAACAGGCTTTGTACTTGCAAGGCTGCTGGGACCTTGAATTCATAAACCTAGGGTTGGAAGGAGGGAAACTTGAACCAGATAGTTCCGGAGATGCTGTAGAACTGGGTCCCTTTGTTAAGGGGTCCTAACTCGCAGTCTAAAGTGTGCTATAGGGATGGGATGAATGTGGGTCCTACCAGGTCAAAGGACATAGGAGGAAATGACAAGAGGTAACATAGAAATGGCGATATTGATAACCAGACTAGGAGGTATATCATGATTCTGAGGATCCAGAGACTGAGGGTCTGAGAAATCAATAGCTTCCAGCCTCAAGATAAAGGAACAATCATGGTAGGAGTTAGCTCTGGCACAGCAGACAAGAGGCTTTGGACAAGAAGATGCATTCCAGACCCTACTAATGACTCAACTGAAGGGAAATAAGAAATGAGAAGCAAAGAGGTGTGCTGAGTAACAGAGAACAGAGTAGCGAAGCTTGATTAAAGCTGGATGTGTTTGAAAAGTGGGAATAAAATTGGGAAGGCCTTTTGGTGGGAAGCCCTGAATTCAGAGATTGGTAGATTAGATTTTGTCCTATCAACCCACTGAGAGTTTGTTGTTTTCCTTAGAAAGAGACTTGATAAAAAAAAAAAATTTATTCTAGGAGAATGAATCTGGCAAAAATGTCCAGAATGGACTGAAAGGGGGAGGAACTGGAGGCAGAAATGCCAAGGAACACATTGTGAAAGAATCCAGACATAAGGTCAAGAGGCCTGGGGCCAGGGCACAGGGACTGGAAATTGCAAAAAAGAAATATGTACCATATATATTTTTATTTTTTGTATTTTTTAAAGATTTTATTTATTTATTTGATAGAGAGAGACACAGCGAGAGAGGGAACATAAGCAGGGGGAGTGGAAGAGGGAGAAGCAGGCTTCCCACTGAGGAGGGAGCCCAATGCGGGGCTCGATCCCAGGACCCTGGGATCATGACCTGAGCCGAAGGCAGATGCTTAACGACTGAGCCACCCAGGCGCCCCCCCATATATATTTTTAACTCTGAGTTGGTACCAGCATCAGTAGTTGTTTTTATCTAAAAACTATGCCAATGTATAATGAAACAAAGTTGTAATTCTAACATAAAAGTTGATTTCTGAAATAACTTCTAGAACGTAATTAGATATTTTAGCTTTGTTTTTTTTTTCTTTAGATATGAGATAGGTTTAGATCATAAATACATAGATTTATGGGAATTTTTTATTGCTTCATTTTTTTTATTCAGGTATAATTAACATACAGTGTTAGATTAGTTTCGGGTATACAGTATAATGATTCGACAATTCTCCATACATCACTCAGTGCTCATCACGATAGGTATACTTTTAATCCCCTTTACCTATTTCACCCATCCCCCACCCACTCCTCTCTGATAACCATCAGTTTGTCCTCTGTACTTAAGAGTCTGGGTTTTTGGTCTTTTTTTTCTGTAGTCATTTGTTTTGTTTCTTAAGTTCCACATATGAGTGAAAGCATTTGTCTTTCTCTAACTGACTTATTTCACTTAACACTATACCCTATAGATCAATCCATGTTGTAGAAATGGCAAGATTTCATTAGTTTTTTTATGGCTAAGTAATATTTCATTATATATCTATATCTATATATATCCATTCATTTATGGATGGACAATTGGGTTGCTTGCATATCTTGGCTATTGTAAATAATGCTGCAGTAAACATAAGGATGCATATATCTTTTTGAATTAGTGTTTTTGTTTTCTTTGGGTAAATATCCAGTAGTGGAATTGCTGGGTCATGTGATAATTCTATTTTTAATTTTTTGAGGAAACTCCATACTGTTTTTCATACTGGCTACATGAGCTTGCATTCCCACCAGCAGTGCACAAGGGCTCCTTTTTCTCCGTATCCTCACCAACATTTGTTATTTCTTGTGTTTTTTATTTTAGCCATTCTGACAGGTATAATATCTCGTGGTTTTGATTTGCATTTCGCTGATGATGAGTGATGTTGAGCACCTTTTCATGTGTCTGTTGGTCATCTGGATGTCTTTGAGAGGATATTTACAATTGATATATTCCATAAGGGATTAATATACAAAATATATAAAGAATTTGTACAAGTCACTGCCAAAAAAATAATAATAATCTAATTAAAAACAGAAAGAAGGCATGAATAGATTTATGGGAATTTTAAATTGCTATGTAGATCAGTACATCCTAACACAGAATTAGTAACAACACTTAGGGTTTCTGTATTCTTCCAAGAGCTATCACAAAATTCTCAAAAGATTCTCAAAATAAACTTTAACTCACTTCAATTCAATATATGTCACAATTCAACATATGTCACTTCAATTCAACATATGTCACAATGTCTAGGGGAAGAAGATGGTCATGAAAGCAAATGAACAATTGAAAGATATAGAGAATTCAATATCACAGATTTAAATGGATGATATTGGTTGGGACATTTAGAAATGCAAGATTTTACATTTCTATTACATTTAATTAAGTAGCTAGAAAATGACACAGTTAGTTTTTAATGTATTCAGTGCTTTAAAAATTAGCCAGGCTTCTAGTACTGAACACCTCAAATGATAAAAGTGAGAAATATATGTTCATTTTTTATTTGCTTCCTAATAAGTGGAGGCATAAAAGATGTGTTCATGGCATCCATTTACTTTAGTGAATTGGATAACTGGTCCTTGCATTTTGTAGAGCTTTTTAAATATCAAAAAAATGTAATTTGTAAGTAAGGATTTAGAGTGTGAATGAAGAAAAATCAATTTTAAAAGCCACAATTCACAGTAATAGTCATCAGATAATTCATTTGCATTCACCACAGAAGCTGGTATTAGCAGTTTTAATTTTGAAATCTTTTCTTTAAAAGCATGAATGAAATAAGAACTAGAGTGTGACTATTGGTAATGAGCAACTCCTTTATTAGAATTTATTCAGATAAATTAGTGTCCTTAGAAGCAAATCAGTGAGCTAGGCCCTGATCGTTGTGGCAGGTAGACCCTGTGAATTCAAATATCATAAATAAAATACTGTTTCTGCCCTTGAGAAAAGTGACAACTTATGTATATAAAAATGTAGTGACAAGTGTGCTTTTAAGAGACTATATAAAAATTTTGCCTTTGTTTAAACTGGACACATAATATCCACCATTGGTGTAGAAATACCAGGTTTTTGGGGTTTTTTTTAAGATTTTATTTATTTATTTGACAGAGAGAGAGAGCGAGAGAGGGAACACAAGCAGGGGGAGTGGGAGAGGGAGAAGCAGGCTTCCCGCTGAGCAGGGAGCCTGATGTGGGGCTCGATCCCAGGACCCTGGGATCATGACCTGAGCCGAAGGCAGACGCTTAATGACTGAGCCACCCAGGTGCCCCGTAGAAATACCAGTTTTTAAAACAGGAGAAGTAATTAGAAAATGCCATTTGATTTATGGAAATTCACTTTACAGCTTAATTTTTATTATACAAAGAGATATGGTCTGTTGGGACAGCAAAATTGTAACAAGATGTTAAAAAATTTAGACTAGATCTAACTAACGCTAAATAAATTACTTGTAGAAACAAGACTGCTAAAAGCTTATGAAAGCACTATAAATGCTGAAGATTATAGGAGATTTAATTTATCTCAAAGCATATTATATTACTTTGCTAGGGCTACCATAATAAAATACTACAGAACGGAGGGGCTTAAACGACAGACGTTTACTGTCTTACAGTTCTGGAGGCTGGACATTCTCTCTCCTTGACTCTTGTTGCCTACTCACAGTGGTCTTTTCTCTGTGCATCCCTGGTGTCTCTTTGTGTGTCCACATTTCTTCTGATAATGATACCAGTCCTATCGGATTAGGGCCACCCTTACAGCCTCATTTTAACTTAATCACCTCTTCAAAGACCTTATCTCCAACTACAGTTACACGCAACTAGGTCTTGGCACTTCAACATCTGAATTTTGAGGGAACGCAATTCAGCCATGGGATCTATGAAGTGGTATTATATGTAAGAGGTACAACTCACAATAAAATTTCTTCGATTTACTAGGAGTAAGTATGGAATGGAATGTAAAGGATAGTGTCTTCACTTTAAGAGTTCCATCACCCTGGAAGTACAGGAGATTAGGAAGCATCTTTCCCAAATATTTAGGAGAAAAATATAATCGATTGTCTTCATGTAAGATTGTGTTTACAGAGATTTTACCAGCACCTTCTCAAGATATTTTCAGATCTTCAAGACATTGCCATTCTTCCCAATCCCTCAAATACAAAATGGTTTATCAAGTCTAGAAACTAGAGAACATTTATAGTAGTAACATGCTTAACATAATTATCTGGTTCTTTTATCAGAAACAAATTAATTTGGGGAATAGAAAATTACATACAGTTTTTTTTTTTTTTTTAAACATGAAGGGAAAGCTTTCACATCTTTTTTTTTTTTTTTAAGATTTTATTTATTTATTTGAGAGAGAGAGCATGAGACAGAGAGAGCACATGAGAGGGGGGAGGGTCAGAGGGAGAAGCAGACTCCCCGCTGAGCAGGGAGCCCGATGCGGGACTCGATCCCGGGGCTCCAGGATCATGACCTGAGCCGAAGGCAGTCGCTCAACCAACTGAACCACCCAGGCACCCTACATACAGTTTTTAATACCACAAAATTTCATTATGTATGTATGTATTATATGCAGGAAAAAAATTATATTAGAAAAAATGTGGGAAAGGATTTTTTAAATAGGAAATTTCTTAAACTATTAGTTATATCATATCTTATATAGTATTGCCCCAATGCAGAAATCTATTTAAATGATCAAATAGGCTTTAAGAGAGCAACTTAAGACCATGCGAAAGCAACTGAATTTTCAACATGTTTTAAAAGAATTATTTGTCATGCAACTAGAAGCTGTCTAATTTTAATTTTGATAAATGCAATAAGTAAAGCAATTAGTCCATTAGAAACTACTTCTGAAGCATTCAAACTCCCAAGTTTTTGCTTTGGTGACTTATATAAAGAATCGCTATAGCTACTTCTCAGTTGAGTAAGGGAACAGGTGAGGCCAATAGTTGGAATATTTTAAATTGACACTTCCTATGTCCACAGAGTTGTTCCATAGTCAATATGGCAGAAGTAGTTGGGGCGCCTCAGTGGCTCAGTTGGTTAAGCGACTGCCTTCGGCTCAGGTCAAGATCCTGGAGTCCCGGGATCGAGTCCCACATCGGGCTCCCTGCTCGGCAGGGAGTCTGCTTCTCCCTCTGACCCTCCTCCCTCTAATGCTCTCTGTCTCTCATTCCCTCTCTCGCAAATAAATAAAATCTTAAAAAAAAAAAAATATGGCAGAAGTAGTTGATATAGAAGGACCCTCTGCCTCCCATTCCACCCACAAGAAAATACTAGATAAAATATAGCAAAATAATTTGGGGACATAAACTTATCCTGAGTCCGTCTGGCCACTCGAATAAAATAAAACCTGTAAGCAGTTATTCACACAGTTGGGTGATGGGCATTAAGGAGGGAACTTGATGTAATGAGCATGGGTGTTATATGCAACTGATGAATCTCTAAATTTGACCCCAAAATTAATAATACATTATATGTTAACTAACTTGAATTTAAATAAAACAAAAAAAAATACATAAACATAGCATATGGTATCCTATATCGTAAATTTGCCTATATATACAACATTATGGGAAAATTCTGAACTTTTGTAAATCCATATTACATTTTAATAATCTTTGTAATATTCACATTATAATCATGAAGTAATGCAAACTAGGTGATAACTTATATCCTAAAACTGCAATTAATCACCTTGAGATAGCTGTTTTGTCAAGCTTGGTTTTACTTAATCAAGGACTTGTCTTATTTAACATGATACTGTTATATAGATATTATATAGGGTCTAATATTTGTGTATAGTATTCTTCATCTGCATCAGAGGAACGTTGCACAAAGGCTGATGTTAAATTTCTCTGGGTAGTATTAATTAAATTTTAATATATTAAAATATACGTGCAGATAGTTCTCTAACATACTGACTAAAAAATTGTCTTCAACCCCTCAATGTCCACTTCTAGAGCACCTAATTTGAAAAAAAAAAAGTTACTTGGCCATGTTAACAAATCTGTGTTCATTTTTTTGGGAAAAAACCAAAATACCAAAGCTTGAACTCAGAACTGAGCCCAGAGAAGAATCTTAGGAAAGGCATGTGTGCGTGTGAGAAAATTTTCCAGTTCCAAATTATAAAGCCTCCATAAGTGTATCTACAAATTTTTAAAAATCACTTTTAACACTGCCTAAAATTTCACCAATTAAGGATAGTGTTTCAAAATAAAAATATCTGTGAAAGATGAGTCCATTTCACCAGTTTATTTCTGTCCTAAACCAGCCAGAGATTACTAATACTTGGAGAGTGATATTTTAATTGGGGAAAGGAGGATAGGGGGCTGATGATTTGGAATTTGTGAGCTTTATATTCACTATGAAAGGAGATAATTCTCACAACACCCTCTGAGGCCATTACTGTTCTATTCTCCCATTTCCAGGTGAGAAAACTGAGGCATAGAGAATTAAAGCAATTGCCCAAGGTCCTACAGCTGTGAAGTGGAAGGGCTGGGAGGTATATACTCTAGCCTAATTCCAGAGTTCACACCATTAACCACTTTGTCTTCCGGTCTCCTGGGTAAAGATAAGCAAACATCTGACCAGGCTGTTTGAAGGATGCTCCTTCAAACAAGTAAGGAGGCCTAGCTTCCAGCCATTACATGCATTCCTGTCCCTTTCTAGGGGGGGATGGAGAATGGGAACTGTCTTCGTGCTATTAGGAACCAAGCAGAAAGTTTAAAACTGCAAACTGTTAAAGCTGGAGGGATCTCATTGACTCTGTGTAGACAGTAGAGAGAAGCTATCTGACCGCTTTTTAGAAAAGAAATCAAGGGACAGAGAAATTAAGTGACTTGGGGCACCTGGGTGGCTCAGTTGTTAGGCGTCTGCCTTCGGCTCAGGTCATGATCTCAGGGTCCTAGAATCGAGCCCTGCATTGGGCTCCCTGCTCCACAGGAAGCCTGCTTCTCCCTCTCCCACTCCTCCTGCTTGTGTTCCCTCTCTCACTGTGTCTCTCTCTGTCAAATAAATGAATAAAATATTTTTAAAAAAGAAAAAAATTAAGTGACTTGCCTGAAATCACACATCCGTTAAAAAGATATCTAGTTAATGATAGCCTCAGAATTAAAAACAGACTTCCTTTTGACATACAAGACTTGAAATGTCTGCGAAGGACCCAAAAGAAGAGATGGGGCTCTATTTTACATAGTTTCTCATGTCTGAAGAGGAAGAAGAGCTGAGCCAATTCCACTGGACCCAGCCCATCTTTCCCTCATGGATAACCAAGCTCTTTGTCTACCTGCAGAGCTAGCAACTGGGACCTGGCAGGTTTTATTGAAGGGGACAAGAGAGGTGAAATTAAAAATAAATTTTTAAATTATAAAATCCAATCTAATGTATTCCTAATGGCTATGTATATGAAATCAAATAAGATAGTAATCTTATTAAATTGTTAAATATTAAGTAATGATAATAATGTTTGACTTCCTGTATCGTGATCCTGAGGTCCTACATCCACCCCCACTATTTTCAACAGAGTGATATGATGCATTCTCGCCAGTAATAACAGCTCACTGCATAAATGAGTCACAGGTTCTTCAGGGAGGCAGGTGTAAGTTTTAAAGCCTTGTTGGGCAAGTTAAATAATCACTGAATTATGATACTGCTATGAAGAATTCCTGGCCAGAGATACCATATATTTCATGAGACTTCAGAAAATATGTGTGGTGGGAATTGACTGACCTTTACATAGTTCTCTTTAAGCTGAAATATGAGAAGTAAGGAGAAAAGGGTCTGTTTAAAACTGAAGAATACTTTCTGTGGTGGATATCAGTATTTTGTAACAAGAAAAGCCACAATGGAGAAAGGCACTCAGTGATCTGTTGGAGAAAATAACAGAAACTGTGTACCACAGGCAGGGAAAATCTGAAATTTGAGGGAAAACCAAGACTTAGAAGGATCAGATTTGGGACTGAAATATCAAGAAATATTTTATCTTCCTCAATACAAACAGGTATTATAGAAAGAAAAAATGAGGAAGAGGTGCTGTTCGAGTAAAAGATTTTTAAATGGGCCTGAAATTCCATGAACTTGATAAGACAAGCTAAGTACAGAACATTTAAGTGAAACTGAAAAGAAAAATAATGGTTTTCAGATTTAGTATAGTCAAGAGGACAAGATGCTTTCTTAAAAACAGATCATAAAACTATTACAGAAGCAAAATGGAGTAGTTAGAAAGCTTCAAATATCTGAACATTTGTAGAAGTCTTTTCAAGAGAATTAGGATAACTACACTTCTAGACTCCACATTTGAACAACAAAGAACTGATGAAGAAGAGCAAGAATTAGAAATCTTGGGAGAACGAGACCATGTTTTCTTAGAGTTCAAAAACAGCCACCTTCCAATTCTGATTTGTATCCACACCTTGATTATAACACTCAATGTGTAGGGATTTCTGTTTCATGGTTCTGCTCCCACTAGACTGTGAGCTAGTCATGGAAATAGTATCTCCTGGACCTTAGAGTCTCCAGAACCTATTATGGCACCTCACACATTATAGTTACTAAATAGATCTGTAGGAAGAAGGTGGTAATTTAATAAAGGAAGGGAAGGCAATAGGCTCAGAGGGAGAAGAGAACTATCTGTAAGATTTTGTTCAGATATCACCATCTTGCCAAGGAGCACCCTGACTGTCCCCTCCCACACTCTTGATTCGTTTACTCCCTTACTGTGCTGTGCGATATACTGTTCGTGTGTGTGTGTGTGTGTGTGTGTGTGTGATAACCAAAGTTATCTATCTCCTGATTTTCCCCATTGGTTCTATTTTCCTGTTGAATACTGTACTTTTCCAAAATTATGTGTTAGAATGTGATAGTCCTACAATTTTTAAAATTAATGTCCCATGATCTGAAAGGCATTATTATGGTCAAAATAGGAATACTTAGCTGTCTTTATTTTGCTTTGGTGCTGATATCTTAAATGCGTTTGAGCCTCATACACGTGTTCTAAATACATTCTGGTCTATTATATCTTTATTTTTAATTACATAGCATTACTTGATCTGTTTCCTTAGCTTTTCTACACTTATTAGTTCAAATAATAATCAAATGAAAGTAACAGATTTAACTAATGGTCAGTTATTTAATAAATGATACTATATACTACTTTTTTATCTTTTTTTAAAAGATTTATTTATTTACTTGAGAGAGAGGGGGAGAGAGAGAGAGAGCACAAACAAGAGGAGCAGCAGAGGGAGAGGGAGAAGCAGGGGGCCCGATGTGGGCCTCGATCCCAGGACCCTGGGATGATGACCCGAGCTGAAAGCAGACACCCAACCGACTGAGCCACCCAGGCGCCCCACTACTATATACTACTTCTGCTTAGCACTGTACGTGGACATGGTGGCATTCAATAAATATTTGCTTAAAGTATTGAATAAACAATCATTGAATGGAATATTAGTTCTACTAAGCTAACAATCAGTTCTCTTTGTTGAACACTTTCAATAGATTACTTTTTCACGGGCTTATATTCATGAGCCCTTCACATATATTTTTGCAAATAATTATTCAATATACAGAAATGCAAAAAGGTTTTATTTTTTTATTATTATGTTCAATTAGCCAGCATATAGTACATCATTAGTTTTTGATGTAGTGTTCAAGGATTCATTAGTTGAGTATAACACCCACAAAAAGGTTATAAACCCACAGTATATCTCGGCTTCACCAGATCCTACTACTAATGGATGTGTAGCCTTTTATCTTCCTTATACTTTAGCAAATATGAAATGGGGCTTAAACTAACAGGTTTCATGTTTTATATGTTTTAGAGATGAATATATAGGTTTGTCAAAAATACTTGAGAGAAAGTTACTGTATAAAACAATTATTATGCATTAGACAGATCCAATATCTAAAAACATGAGAAAAATCAAACCATGAGAAATGCCTAGTGTAGGTGCTAGAAAAGATTTTAATCCCTATAATATGTTACACTATTGTTGACATGTTAATAATTGCATCATTGGCATAAACTTTTAAAATTGGCACATACAACCTGCCTCTTTAGTGCAGTAGGCAGCGTGTCAGTCTCATAAAATGCGCACATACAGAGAATATTATAGGAATCATTTATAATTGGAAGAGTTTTCTTATAGTCACTGTGGTCATTATATTAAGAAATACATATTGATAATAGATTCTCATAGGATTATTTAGTTTCCAATGTTTTACATTTTTCTTAATGGATTCCATCATGGAAAAAAATACCATCTTTCTCTCTTAAGACAAAAAGTTGTATTAAAAGTGATGGAATGTGCAGAGACAAGGGGAACTTCAGTTTTGGGGGGCATTTCCCTCTGGTCATTCAGGTCAAAAGTTCATCCACAAGGCAGTGAAGCAGAGGAGACTTGATGGTTTGACAAACCCCAGGTGAGCGTAGGACCAGAGCAATGAAGTGAGATTGAGAGTAAAGTTGCGATGAAACTGAAGATGGGGGTAGGGTTCAGGTCTAAGAGTAAGGAGGTGAGCTCTAGTTCCGCAAGGACTGGAGCAGACTGTGTCTTAGAAGGTTAACGGGGCTGTTCATCTCATGTGATGGCTATTTGATTTACTCCAGAATGGTAAGGTTCTGCCCCATGCACCTTCTAAGTGGCTATAGAAGGCAGAAAGTATACCCTTTGTCAGCCGATCCTGATCTATAATCTGAAGTTGAGAATAAAAATGAATCTATTTTAAAAAATGAATTTTGAAATAGTACAAAATTTTTTATATTCTGTGTTAAAATTGCAGTTATAGGGGCACCTGGGTGGCTCAGTTGGTTAAGCTTCTGCCTTCGGCTCAGGTCATGATCTCAGGATCCTGGGATCAAGTCCCGCGTTGGGCTCCCTGCTCAGAGGGGAGTCTGCTTCTCCCTCTCCCTCTGCCTCTGCCCCCCACTTGTGCTCTCTCTCTCTCAAATAAATAAAATCTTTAAAAAACAAAAAATAAATAAAATTGCAGTTATGGGGGCGCCTGGATGGCTCAGTTTGTTAAGCTTCTGCCTTCAGCTCAGGTCATGATCCCAGGGTCCTGGGATCGAGCCCCGCATCGGACTCCCTGCTCCGTGGGAAGCCTGCTTCTCCCTCTCCCACCCCCCTGCTTGTGTTCCTTCTCTCGCTGTCTCTCTCTCTCTCTGTCAAATAAATGAATAAATAAAATCTTTAAAAATAAAATAAAATAAAATTGCAGTTATGTTGAATTGTGATAAAATGTGTAACAATTACATTTTTAAGGTCACTGTCCTTGAAAAGTATCTTTTAGTATTTATTCAGATACAATGTAAGATTTATTAAAATATAAAGTTTTATTATCCCTCACCCAGGGAAGCTGTAAAATGCTGCCCTCATAGTTCATAATTTTTAGATCTTGCTGTATATTTATGCAAATGTTTATGCTCACAGAATCTTTTTTTTTTTTTTTAAAGATTTTATTTATTTATTCATGAAAGACAGAGAGAGAGAGAGGCAGAGGGAGAAGCAGGCTCCCAAGGAGCAGGGAGCCCGATGTGGGACTCGATACCAGGACCCTGGGATCATGACCTGAGCCGAAGGCAGACGCTTAACCATCTGAGCCACCCAGGCGCCCTTATGCTCACAGAATCTTACGGTGCTTTTGATTTCATCATGATAGGAGACGTTGCTAGGTGATGTTCTTCTAGAATTCCAAGGGAGTTACAATAGAAGAAGTACTTCTGTCTTCTCTCAAATGTTTGAAAATGTTCTTCTAACAGTACTATAAAGACTTTGTATAAATTTCTCACAGAGCCAGAGCATGGCTTGGAATAGTAGAACAGAATACGGGAGCAGGGAGTTTCTTAAACTTGGAAACTATCCTTGCCACTACCACCACCCTAAATGACTAGAAAGAGAGAGGCCCTAACTGTTACCCATTTTCAAAGATCCAAAAGAGGTATATATAGTACTTATTATGGTCAGGGTAGAGAGACTTCTGTTTTCAATGTCACTCACCCCATTTCCTGCCTACCAGACAGCCTTCAAAATGCAGCTCAGTTGTCTCTTCTTCTGTGAAGGCTTCTTTGGCCCATCCAAGTAGAGTTGTCACTCCCTGTTGTATATCACCAGAGTGCCTAGAACCTATCATAAATCTACTACCTATTCCACTATTTTGCATTTATTTGTTTTTCTTGTCTGTGCTATCCTCTCTGTCCCCTACTACCAGACTCTGTGCATCTTGAGAGGCAAACACATGTCTGGTGTAATTCTTACCCAAAGATCCTAGAAAAGAGTCTTGCCTATGGTGCCCAGTAAATATCTGAATGAATGAGAAAATGAAGGGAAGTGGAAGGCCATCACACATTAGAAAGAAACTGTCTGAATGACTGAAACATAATGGCATTTCATGTACCTCTCTTTTTCCAGGCCCTAAACAAGTTTTGGTAAATGTCACTCTTTGTAGTTTACCTATCAGTCTCTAACTTATCATTGGATCATGTTTAACCTTATCAGTGAAATAAAGTGTTTCCTTTTTATATGAATATTTTAGTTTCTCTTTGAAAATGGCATTTCACATGATGGTCTATAGAAAGTATATAGAAGGCATGAGCATTTTTTTCCTAAATTTTGGTATTATCTATCCAAACTGCTTAGCTTATGATTGACTCCATTTTATTCTGGGAGATATACTTTGAGGGGTGGCCAAATACCAATAAGTTACAAATCTCATGAAAGTGTATCTCCTATTTTCTCTGAGGCTGAATTCTGTCTGAAGTCATCCCTGTACACTGACTCCTAAAATTGTTGAGGACATTTAGTAAGAGTTTTGGATTCCTGGTGATAGCTAAATGAAGATTTACATATAATGAGCCAGAACTACTGTGCTAAAAGTTCTTTGTTATGGATGGAAAAACAGTTCATATTGGCAGCCCCATTGTCTAATATTGATATCCGAAGGTTCTCTTAAGCCATGTTATTTAGCAGTTAATAGTATGGATTGTAGGGGCACCTGGGTGGTGCAGTCGGTTGAATGTGGACTCTTGGTTTTGGCTCAGGTTGTGATCTCCTGGGTGGTGAGATCAAGCCCCACGTGGGACTCCTTGCTCAGCAGGGAGTCTGCTTGAGATTCTCTCCCTCTGCCCCTCACCCCACTCTCTCTCTCTCTCTTTAAAATAAATAAATATTTTTTAAAAATAGTATAGATTATGGAGTCAGAAGACCTGGATTCAAATCCTGGATTTGCTACTTGTGACATCAGACAAATTATAAGAATGTGCATCAAACTTCGTGGGTTTAAATTCTGGTTTCATTTCTTAATAACCTGAGTGACCTTGGGCAGGAGACTGACTCGCGTCTCTCAGTTTTCTCATTTATTTTCTTTTCAGTTTCCCCATTTATAAAATGAAGATATTAAGATTTTTTTTTTTTTTATTCATTTGACAGAGATAGACACAGCGAGAGAGGAAACACAAGCAGGGGGAGTGGGAGAGGGAGAAGCAGGCCTCCCGCAGAGCGAGGAGCCCGATGCGGGGCTCGATCCCAGGACTCTGAGATCATGACCTGAGCCGAAGGCAGACGCTTAACGACTGAGCCACCCAGGCGCCCCTAAAATGAAGATATTAATAATCATATATCTCTCAGAGGGTTGTGCATTTATTAAGTGAGTTGATGTGCTGGTTATGTAAAGTTGTTTAGAAAAAGGCCTGCCATATCGTAAGTGGCATAGAAGTGTTAGATTATTCCACTAGAATGCGAGTTGCATGTGAAGCTCATTGTCCATTTTTGTTCAGTGCTGTATCCCCAGTGACTAGAATAGTGTCTGGCGCACGGTAGGCACTTAACATATATTTATTGAATTAGTGTACATTGCTTTTCTTGTCTGTGAAATGAGAATAATGAGAGTAGCTACCTTACAGAGTGTTTATGAGCATTAAATGAGGTAATGCTTTTGAAGAACATATAACACCAACTATTATCATCATTATTACTATACATAAAGGGCTGTAGGTAATATTAGAATCCAAATTTTGTTCTTACCCTATATCATCTAGCTATTCTGCTTTTATGACTCATAATGTTGATCTTTAGAGTTTTTTTCTTCATTCCTAGGTCAACTCTTATTACTGCTTTTTGGACTAATCAAGAAATCAATTTGCTTACTTCCATGGACATTTTCATGTACCTCTCTTTTTCCTGGCCCTAAACAAGTTTTGGTAAATGTCACTCTTTATAGTTTGTCATAAGATAAAGGCAAATATTATCCTAAATCTCATTACAGAATAACGAAAATGCTGATCATTTAATGTTTCTTTTTTATCTTCTTGTACTCTAAACATCCCTTGACTTCATCAATCTGTTGTGAAAGTTTCAGGTTGACCAGCTGCTAAAGTGTACCATCTGCTATTCACTTTGTAAGTATGCTGAGTAGACACCAAAACTACGTTGAAAAGCTGAAAAATCACAAAAGCTTAAAATTTTTTTGTACTATATTGACAGGAAGCTGGGGATGGGAGAAGAGACTGTATATTTTAGATTTCATATGCAAGTCAAGGCTAATTGCCCAAGACTATTAAAGACTTCTGGCAATCTGACGTTAGTAGAAAATGTTGACTACATGGATTTGGTCTCTCATGACTTAAATGCGAAGTTATTTTGTGACAGAAAAAAGAATATCTATTTAGGATTCTGAGACTTGGTTTTGAATTAAAAAAATACATCCATAAATGTTTTTATTTAGCAAAGAATCATTGCTGTAAGGAGGATTGGTTCACGGTGGCAAAGTAATTGACATCAATTGTGAAGCCTGAGGTAGGAATGAATCTCCATGTTACCTAAAGCAAATGTATGTCGGGAGGTTAGTTCAGTCTGCAGCATGCTCTGTGACCTATCCTGAGCAATTTCTGTCTCTTCTAGCAACGAGCCATTTCTGGATTGGCTGGAAAACACTGTATGGTGATAGAGTAGCCAGAGGAGTACTTTTTCTGTTTCTTTTTAGCATATCTACCTCTGGGCCTTGCTACCTGTTTTCTCCACTACTTCTCTCAGGGACTTACTTCCTTTTCTTCCCTTCCCTTTATTAGATAACTATGTTCCTGACTGAACTAATCTGCAGTCTAGACACTGTACAGCTACTTCACGTAATAACTGTTTTATATATCCACTTAAGTGACCAAGTCTCTATTTCAGGAATAAACTAATATAGTTTAAAATTTGGGTGATTTTTTTTTTTGAGAAACGGTTAAAAAAAAGAGACATAAATGACATGTATTCTAGACCTGTTATAATTGTGGCTATGATTTGATAAAAAAAAAAAGCAAATGTAGATTTAAAATTGATGTACAGTCAGAATAAACAATATGGTTTTAAGGATATGTTTTCAATATTTCTTTTCTCTTCAATCAAATAATTTCCTGTACAATTCATACTGTATCTATCGTCTATTTCTGTGTAAGTATTCATGGTATGAGACACCTGTGATGTAGTATACAGGGCATTGAACCTGAAATCAGAGCCTCTGAATTGGAGTCTTGCTCTGCCACCTTCTAATTAAGCAAATCACTTAATATATTGAGTCTTTTCTAACTCATCTATAAAGAAGAAGTAATGATGACATTTTCAGGGTTGACGTAAGAATTAAGGGGCATGATTGGTGTGATATTCAACAAATAGAATGCTATAATAGTATATGGATGCTAGACTTATATATCTTTTCTTCAAAAAGATGATTTTCATATTTAGTGGTAGAATCTCTTCTCAAGACCACATTGTGCTTCTAGAAGGTAATTTATTGTGTATATTTGTGACTCACGTTTTCCTCTGATTATCTTTGGTTGAATAAGAAAGTTATAAATAATTCAAATACTGGATTATAATGATTCTGGAGTTATACTTAGTTTTATATAATGAAACTACCTAATGGCACATCACTTGAGAACTATATCCAAAGCCATTTGAATATGTAGAATACAGTATGGAGGAATGACATGTGTGAATTTTTATCAGTGGTTTATTTTTTACGTAAATTTTTTAGTTCCTTTGGGGGCAGTAGTACTTATATCAGAATGGAATAAGAAATAATCAACTTGCTGAAAATATATAAACCAGAAATATTATTTATACAAGATTTATTATACATAGGCAAGCAATTGAGCATAGGACAAAAAGAAGTAGAATTATAAATGTTCTCAATAAGTTCAGTGTATGCCACAAGGTATCATTCAGGACTAGAGGTCTCTAGCTATTATTGTACTTTGTCTCTTGAATGCCATGTGCCAACATTCTGCTGTTTCCTTAAAGCTTTCTTCCTTGAAATAAGGTGATTTTCTTCTTTCTTCTTGAGTTCTCCCTACTTCTTATGCCATTCTTCTGTCACTTCTCTGTATCTCTAAGCTTCTAACTATAGGGAAAAATATCAGCTTCCCAGGACAACCATGTTCTAAAACTACAAGAGAGAAATGGTGGTCCTATAGAAATAGCTTCATCTAGACTATTCTAGACTAACTTCTTCGTGGTGCAGAAAGCCAGGTCATTAACACAGAGAAGGCAGGGCCCAAGCAACTCAGACATGACCACCGTTTCAGGTTTTATATTCCCTATCCCCCGGCAATCTCTAGTAGAAACCCAAGGTATTCCCTTTCAAAGTGACTTTCAGCTATCATTCTGATGTCCCTGGATGCCAAAATAAAAGTTTCCACACCTGGCCAATTTATTTTCCTAGGATTTCCCCACTCAGTCCCTCTTCCTCAATTCTTTCCTCCTGACCACAACACAATACACACATGTGCACGCACACACACTTGTACCCATACATGCAGACGTATTCCTAAAACAATACTGCAATTGATGCAGTAACTACATGGGCTAGCCGCTAATATTTTGTTTCACTTTATTTTTTGGAATGCTGATCAAAACTTAATAACTGATTTTCAGGACTCACTAGAAATTTGTGACCCACAGTTTAAAAAAATATATTAGATGACTTTAAATAGTTTTTTTCAGTTTGCAAAATTCTGATTGTCTTTATTCTTATGGTGAAAATTTCATTTAATAAAAACGTCTTTGTTCTCTGAACAAAAAGCAATATGGTATGAAAAAGTGCTCTTAGAGTTCCTGGCTTTATCAATGTTCTATTGAAATGCTGATATGTTACAAAAGTGAATAAAGAACAGGAAATTGAACTAAGGAGTTGTAGGAATAATAATGAGAAAAGACTAAAGCCTTCAGAAAAACTGAAGCAAGAAACCTGGATAATCCTAAATCTAAGCAACCAAAAGTTATGTGATGGCATGCTTATTTGTACTGAAAGTTTCCTAATTTTTAGAAAGATTTGAAAGGATGATTTACCTGAATGCATTTTTTTAATACCTTCTAAATTGCAGTGTCCAATGGCCAGAGTCATTAACATCCCTAGAAGGCCCTGGTAATCTGTTCCTCTGCCTCTTATCTCTCTGACCTCCTTTCCTTCCCTCTCACTCATCCCACTGCAGCCACGCTAGCCCTTTCTGCTGGTCCAGGACACACCTCGAACCTTCCCACTGGAGGTTCTCTTTGCCTCAAACTCATTCTCCTCCTCACATACCCGAATGGCTAACTTCCTCAACATCTTCACACCTCTGTTGAAATGTCACCTGGTCGATGAGGCCCACTCTAACAGACCTTTTTTTTTTTTTTTTTACGTTGCAGACTGCCCCATCTCTCTTAATTTTTTCCCATTTGCATTTATCCTAACCCTTTTAACACTGTGTACTTTACTGATTTATGGTGTCTGTCCCCACTACTAGAATGCAAGCTCCACTAGAGCAGAGATTTTTACCTGCTCTGATTATTGTTGTGTCCTAAGTGTTTGCAAAGGTACCCAGCATATACGAGGAGCTCAAGTAGATTTAATTGAATGAGCGTTTGAATCTCCCAGTACATCAAGCAAAGAATTTGTACATATATATTACTTAGGAAATATTTATTGTATGAAAAAATAGAGCTCCCTTACACATACCCAAGAATCAAGCTGTGACATGGTTAGGACTGGAATCATTGTACCCTACCTTCCCACCCCCCTAGATAAAGAAACTGAGAGGTTGAGGGACTTGTGTAAACCATGAAAAGTGGGGCAGTCTTCTGACTCCTATTAAAATGGAATTATGGTTGCTTCATATCCTGGGATAGGGATTTGCAGTTTCCAGAATGTGACATGTTATGTCACTTATAAACTGTTTTGTTTCTAGTATGTTTGTGTTGCGTCCAACTTAAGAGGATGCTATCTTTTATTTAGATGTTTAAAGCCTTCCAGTGTTTATTGTCATTCTTAGCAACATTAGGTAGCAGATTATTTAATTCAGAGAAAGAAAGCATTAAACATTGCTGAAATTAAAGCAAAGTTGATAAGCAAGAAAGTACTTTTTTAGTGTGGGTGCTTTTTCAGGCTCTTGGTTTCTTTTTAACCTTTTTCTCCTCTGTTGAATTTTTTTTTTAAAGACAGACGGTAAATGAGAAAGCTTTAATTCTAGGCTTCCGTGGAATCTATTAAAAATTGGGGAGCCTTGTGTTAGGATTTGGAGAAAATTTCAGTATTTCCTGTCAGTGCTTGAGGAGCGTTAACAAATTAAGTGAAACTGAGGAAAGGGAAAGTGACAACCAAAAATTTCCTGATATATTACCCGTCTGCGATGCCTAACGTAGTGCGTGTAACTAACACCCTCTGGTCCTAAGCACGCGGCGGGAAGAAGAGGAGCTCGCAGGGGTTGCTCTGGGTCCGAGTTGCCCAGAAGCCAGGGCGCGCGGCTCCGAAGCCGCCAGCCCACCGCCACCACCTCCCCCTGCGACTGCTGATTGGCGGGGACCACAGCATCAGCAGCATCTCCCGGCGAGGGGAGGGCGGCGAGACTCCGCAGCCACTGCCTCCGGGATCCTCAGCTCCCTCCCGGCGAGACCTCGGACTTTTGCCGCAAGCAGCCGCGTCTCCGCCCGCCACCGTCTCGACCCCCTCCTCGTGGCCCCTCCCCAACAAAGTGGAGGACCCGGCCGCCGGGAAAGCCACGTCCGGTCCGGACCGGGTCGGCGAGGCCGGGGCCAGAACCCCAAGGGTCCCGTCGCACCGTCCTGGCCCCCGAAGCGCTGCGATCGCCGCGCCCCAGCCGCCAAGACGCCTCGTATCCTGTACCGCGGGAAGAGTGGGTCTTCGTCCAAGATGGGCCGGCAGGGCTTGGGGGGCGCCGGCGCTGCGGGGCGCTCCATGCAGCGCTCCCAGAGCCGGAGCAGCCTCTCTGCCTCCTTCGAGGCACTGGCCGGCTACTTTCCCTGCATGAACTCCCTGGAGGAGGAAGAAGGAGGTGAGGCTGTCTGTAGTTGGCATTTCTGTCTGTTCACCCCCTGGCATCTCGGTGGGTGGAGGGTTGGCAGGGGAGCGAGCACTCCCAGGAGCAGCGTCCCTAGCCCCGCTCGGCTCTCGGGCACTGCGCTGGGTTGAGAGACCCCCAGGCGCGCCGGCTGAGCTGCCAAGTTCCGTTTTATTGGTTTATTCCGAGAGCTCCACCAGCGCTGACTTGGGAGACAGCTTTCCTAGTGAAGTTCCTTCTCAGGTGCTTGCAAGTTGAGTAAGGATGCAGTCTGGGGGAGGCAAGGCAGCAGCCGTCGGGGCACCCCACTATGTTTTTGTTTAGTCCCGTGATCTCGGTATTAACATTTGGCCTCCAGGACAGAAGTACTCAAAAATTAAAGGGGGAGGCAGCAGCGAATCCCCGCTTGTGTAAATTCAAGATCCAGATGAGGGGAAGCGGTGATACAATGGACAGGTCAGAGGTTGACCGTACTGAAGGGGGGTTTGGACTCTGGACTCTGGAAACTGTTCACACCGCACAGTGCTGTCAACCTACCTGACCGTCGGTTGTCTATCTCTGGTGTTAGGGGATCCCGTGATAAGTAAGCTGAAGAGAAAAACGGGGAAGAGAACTCTTTGTTTTAAACTTCTCACCAAGTGGTTTCAAAACCTTCGTAAAGTTTTGAATAACACAACATAGGTTTTCTTCATGAAGAACTTTTCGTAAGATTTAACAACTAACACAAAAAAACATAATTTGTAAATCAAAGTAAAAATTGACTGCTGAATAATGGCGTTCCCAACATTTGAAATAGTGTTTATTAATTTATTGATATGCTACTTGCAAACCGTGTTCATCTTTACACGTATATCCAGAGTACGTTAGTTATCATCATCATGTTAACTCTAGTATTGTATGGTAATAGAGTTTATTCTGCTTTTATTTTGTGACAATCAATGACCTCTTATCAGGATATCTGCACTGAGCCCTGATTGACAATCAATGACCTCTTACCAGGATATCTTTACGGAGCCCTGATTTAGAAGAAACTAACTACCTGCTCCGTGACGAGGTAGATACGCTTCCCCCTATTTTTCCCAGTTGGAGGGACAGGGAGCTGGAAAATGGGAGGATGAACAATGTCTGGAACGTGGTCTTCAAAAGAATTCACTAGTTAGAGCCATCCAGGTTTCTTCTAGCTTATTGTTGCAATCCCAGTTTGCAATCTCAGTTTGCTATAGATCACTAAAGGATACTTCCCTATGCAAACAACTTTTAATTTTCATACTAATGTCTTGCTAGTTTTGTTTGAACATTGACATTTCACTTGTTTTCTATAATTAAATGGTTTAAAATCTCAGAAGTGTAAACAAGTCAAGAAATTAGAAAATCACATTGGGTAAATGAATGATCACGACTGAAGCTAAAACTTTCAGTATTTATTATGAGCCAGGCGCTGTTCAAAGAACTTAACTGTATTTACTCTTTTAGGCCCACAAGAACGTTATGAGGCAGTATTTTTTATTATCCCTATTTCACAAAGAGTACACTGAGGCAGAGAGAAATTCAGAAACTTGCCCATGGTCAGTGTCTCCCTGGTAGTAGGCAATAGAGTTGCCTATGAACCCAGGCAGTCCACAACACAACCTACACACCCAACTCTGGGCTATACTAGATTATTATTTGCATATACTTGGCCACAGTCACATACCTTGCAAGTGGTGAAGCTAGAACTCAAACCCAGCTGTGCCTGAAAATCCATATTTAAATGAAACAAATTATTAGAGACTCATTTCTCAGTTTTTAATTTTTACACCAAGTCTTCAGTCTTGAGTTTGCTTCAGATAAACTTTCATCATTCTTCCCTAAGTTATAACCAGAATTGTTGAATTTATAAAATACCATTCCTAAAGAGACAGGGAAAGCTTATATATAACATGAAAATTTTCAAAATTTAAAATACATTCATTTAACCTTGGCTTACACAGATCTATCCCAGAGGAAAATCCTCTATCTACACATGGGAAGTTGAAACAGATTTCTGTTCCACTATATGGCTTATTGAGTTGCCAAGACAATGTTTCATAAGGAAGCTAGTGTTTTCAAAATTAAGCCATAGTTATCTACAGGTAACCAAAGAGGAATTGCTCCCCATAAATGAGCAGTCTTTCTACTGGGCTATGGTCATCTACATGGCCAAGAGAAGATTTCCTGACTTTCTTCTTGTCTTGCAGTATTCCTACCAGCCTTGAAAGTCCTGAAGTGTTTTTAGGGTATTCCACATACCCTGTAGAGTTGTAAAAGTTAGAAATCACTGTCCCGGAGCAGTGCTTCCTACTTTTTTTTTTTTTTTTTCTATTGAGACACCCACAGGGACACATGAAGTTCATGTGGGTAACATACTCTCGTAAGCTTATTCAGGAATATGTTGTTATAACTGTGAGACCCATTCTAATGTATAAAGAAAAGTAAATCCATCACAACAACAAATCCATCACACTGATTGAGAACAACTTGTCTAAAGAGATTGGTGGTCTATGAACAAGTGTAATTTGACTAATGAAACTGATTTTAAATTAGCCTGATTTTAAAGCTCGTCTTTTTTTTCTTTTTGGTCTTTTCAGACATCGTGCAATAACTAACTCAAATGTCCTCTGCCTTCCAGTTCCATAGTCTCACTTCATTCTTCTGCTGTGCATCTGGACATTGCCATTCTGCACAAGAAGTACCAAGAACTTTATTGAGAAACCATATTCTTTTTATTCATTTGTTCATTCAAAAAAATTTAGTGAGGCTATTTGATGTGAGGGCAACGGGAGTCCTTGAAATAGTTTGATATGCTCCCTACCCTTTTAGAGCTTCCAGTCTAATGGAGATAGATATTAATAGGAACAACTATGTAATTATAACTGACTAGTGTTAGGAAGGCGAAGTACAGAGTGCAATCAGAATTATAAGAAAACTTAATTGAGGAGTTAGAGAAGGGTGTCCTGAGAAAGTGAGAGTGAAACATGGATTTGGGCCTCAGTGACAGCTCTCAGTCCCTCACCTGCTGGGAGCAGTGCCTCCTGCAGACCTGTGAAAACAATACGCAAAGAGCCCACAGCTAGGAAGTTCCTGAACTAGGATCTAAAGCCATAATTTGGCTCTGGAGTTTATAATCCTAACTGCTCTGTGTATTGTTTCCTCATTATTATAGTACACTTTCTAGTAATATGCTATGGAGTTGATGACCAGGTACAGTACATTAATAATAGTTAGTAATTATTGAACACCCATGTGCCACATTCCTTTGGTTTCCTAATTCTTCAAGGAAGTTATTATTTTCAACATTTTACACATGTGAACACTGAGACTCAGAGACGTTAGTTTGGCCCTGGATTATAAATTTCAATGGGGCGTTGTCATTGAGGAGGAAAGGGGCATTCCTATAAGCAAAATAAGTTAAGTGATTTGTCTTTGTAGCATCTTTTTTGTATGCTTGTAGTTCTTTTTTATGTTATTTTCTTTTTTGCTTCCTTGTCCCTGGATATATTCTAAATAACAATTCTCCAATTCTCTGAGTAGCTTTTTTTTTTTAATTAATTTATTTATTTGAGAGAGAGAGAACACAAGTGGGGCAGGATGGGGGCTGAGGGAGAGGGGCAAGCAGACTCTGTGCTGAGTACAGAGCCCAATGTGGGGCTCGATCCCAGGACCCTGGGATCAAGACCTGAGCCAAAGGCAAACACTTAACTGACTGAGCCACCCAGGCTCCCCATGCTTTTTTTTTTTTTTTTTAAGTAAAAGTAATAATAATAGCCCCTTACATTTTACTTAACAGTTTATGAATTTTGTTTACTTATTTTATCATTGAATCCTATGAGATAAGTATTAACTTCACTATATAAACTACTTGGCCCCAACATTGAATCTATGAGTCTACCTCCCCAATGTAGAATATTATTGTTATGTAGAATTTTTAAACATTACAAGTAATTCTAAGATTCCTTCCTAAGAAAGAAGCAATCATTTCAAGGAGAATTTACCATTCTGCACAAGAAGTACCAAGAACTTTATTGAGAAACCATATTCTTTTTATTCATTCGTTCATTCAAAAAAATTTAGTGAGGCTATTTGATGTGTCAGCAACGGGAGTCCTTGAAATAGTTTGATATGCTCCCTACCCTTTTAGCAGCCCCACAACTTCCCATCTATAGATTCAATGGTAAGTGGTTATCGTCTTACAATGTAGAAAATGGCACATTTTCTAACACTTGGTAGATATGGTTTCTCAGAGACTATTTTAATGTTGTTACCTGTGGTTCTGGGCTAGTGATCTTTGTTCAGTTAGGTACATATAATATATGATGAATTTGATTTACTTGATTTTATGGCCTGACTTCTTTGGTTAAAGTATGGCTTGGCAATTATACAGAAGAGATCTTATCAACTTAATGCTATTTAACTGAATAAATTAATTCATTTAATTTCTTTTACATGCCACTAGCTTAAAAATTAAATTACAGGAAGACCATCCAAGAAACAGGAATAATTTTAAATCACCAGAAAAACTGAGAAAAGGTGTTTTTTTTTTCTTGCATATGATAGTGAAGCTATGAGGAATTAATATAAAAGGAACTAAAGAGACTAATAGAAAAGACCTATTTAATTCACCCCCACTCTTTAAGAGGTCGTGCAACCAATAAGAAGAGTATAAAAAATTCTATCTTGGTCTAATCTTTGTATATAGTAAATGATACACTTAATTCTTAATAAGCAGTCCCATTTGATTAAAATGGAACATAGCACTTTGCCCATGCTCCATTGGAATAAAAAATTCACCATACACTTAAATGTAATCCTCCCAAGTATAGACATCATGCCTAGCAAAGTATCCACTAAATGTCTATTAATAATAGTATATAGTCCTACCATTCTTTTCAAAGTAGAGGTCATTATACTGACTGCTATTTTTATTTATTTTATTTATGTTGTTTTAAATTTAATATGTGATCTAGACTTTTTAAAATTCAGTGATCATAGTTTTTGCACACCTTCACAATGCCAGAATTGGAGGCAGGACATGGATACAGAGTTTTAGTCTGAATTCGTATATGTTCTTAGGAGATATTATTTTCCCTAGATTATGATTGATTACATATAATAAATCATTTCATAAATGAGTCTATACCATATTCAGAAATAGCACAACAGTTTTATATTCGGTTTACATTCTAGGCAGATAAGTGAAGCAAAAGATTTTTGAATTGAAAAACATAAATGAAAGAACAGGTCCATTCAGAGTGCTTATTAAATATTACCTTTTTATCTGAGATTCAGAATTTGTCACTGGTAAGTGTCCAAACAGTATCTTTAAAGTAGTTTAAAACTTTAATACAAAAGTCAAGTTTAAACCCCCGTGTGCTAAGTTCACTAAATTCAGAGCTAGTAAAGGGATGAGTTTCCCTATGGAGACATCCTTGTGTGTAACAACTTACAGAAGAAACCCACTAGAAGGTGCTAATGGCAGCATCCCATTGCTGCCAAGGACTGTGGTTTAATGTAAATACTCTCTGTTGTTCTTACGTAGGCTCTTATTACTGATCAGACAAGATCATTCTATACATTGCTCTATCTCCTAATGTAACAGTGTTTGATGGAGATGAGGGGGGCTTACCTAATGCTATGTATATATAATATTATTTGAACAATTGAAGAAAAAAGCTATCATAAAAATGATAGCATCGATGTAGGTTTTGAAGTACCGTTTCTTAAGATTTATATTCTACCTAATGAGACTGCAGTGAAAGGACTGTTTATTTTAGCTATTTCCGTGATCAGTTGTTCCCTTACTATCCTAAGAATCGGGGCCAGGCAGGTAACATACATCAGTGAGGTAGACCAGCTGTAATACAAATAGGAAAAGCAAGCACTCTGAAAAGCTGGAGAAAGCTTACCCACCCAGTCAGCACTCTGTTCTAGCTAATTGGTGCCAAGTTGAGTATCAGCCCAGGGTTGGCAAACTTACTCTTCTTTTTTCCCTAAGAGAAAAGCTATAAATCTGGATGTTTACTTAAAATCTTTAACTTTTACAATGTTGGCAGCTAAATGAAAAAATATATACATTATTTGGGCCAAACAAAACGTAACCTGTTGACCAAGTATGTGCCACCAGTTGGCAACTTCTGCGAAGGAACTGCTTTCTTCCTTCCCGTTCTTATTGTCACCTGGCTAGTTTAGGACTACATTTGCTCCCCTTTGAAATCTTCTGAGAGTCTCCCAACCTGCTCTCTACCTTCTGGGTCTCCGCTCCAATCTAACTTCATTGCCTGTGTCAGTTCTCTTATATATCGTCTTGATCGTGACACTGCTCTTCCTCCAAAAACTTCAGTAGATTCCCATTTCCTATTACATCGTTCCTTTAGCCTGACATTCAAAGTCTTTAACAATCAGGTACTTATATACAGCATAGCTTCTCTGCCTTCTAGGGCCCTTTAGGAATCCAGTAATTCAATAAAACTAAGCCTTCTTGTTCTTTGCCTCCAAATTTTTGTTCATGCTTTTCTTTCTATTCATCCTCTACCACTGTATATGCATCACATATAATTACCCTTCAAAGCGCAGCTCATATCTTGTCCATGTTTTCAGAAGCTATATGAGCTTCTGCAGGCAGAGGAGAAGGTGAATGGGCATATACTGGGGTTTGAAATATTAGCTCCACCTTTTCCTCCTTGTGTGAACTAAGTGGGATGCTTAATTTCCTTGAGCTTCAGTTTCCTCCTTTTATGTGAAATGTGCATAATAATACTTACCTTGGAGAGATGTTGTGAACTGCATTGTCTTGGTTATTATTCCCTTATGATCCCATATCAACGTATGTTTACCTTTTTCTGGACTAGATTTGTGCTGTCCAATACAGGAAGCACTAGCCGCTTGGCTATTTAAATGTAAATAGATTGAAACAAAATTAAATTAAAAAATTATTTCCAGAGTCACATTAGCCACATTTTGAGTGCTCAGTAGCTACACATGACTGGTGACTACCTTACTGAACAGTGCAGAATTATAGAACATTTCCATCATTCACACAAAGTTATATTGGACAATATAGCTTCAGATACTTAATAGCACTCATATAGCCCTTAGAATATATCGCCATGGATTGTCATTATTGACTATCTTACCTCACCTACTAAATTGTAAAATTATATAATAAGGAATTATGTGATCAAATGTTACATATATTTATCTCCCACAGTGTTGCACCAAGTAAGTACTTAGCAAATATGTGGTGTGAATAAATGAACAAGTCTCTGGTTGGCTTCTGTGTTCATATCATGGAATAGAAAGAAGCTATTAGAGCTGGAAGAGACCAAATTGTTTGAATAACTGTTTCTAATCTTGCAGGTGCAATAGTGCTTGAAAGTCATGTGTTCTTGGTGCTATACCTGGAAGTTGGGCATACTTAGCCCCTTATAAACTAGAAACATATTTTTCTACTGTAAATTATAAATGAAACGTGTATGCAGTATGTTTCATTTAGGGTGCCTTCTTATAATCAACAGAAACCAAGTCTAGCAATTAGATGGAAAAGGTATTTGCTAAGGGATTTTGGATAGGTCACAGAGTCTTTAGGACGACCGGAGATTCTGTGCTAGAGGTTAGAAAAGTTGTCCCAAACCATACTGCAGAACTAATCCTACTGAACTATCACTGCTGCTTAGCACAGAAAACACAGTTTGCACTGTTGTCAGCCTTTGAAGTGGAATCATTACCTACTGCTAGAGGACCATTCTTGGAAATTATACATTGTGGCTACCACCCTCATTAGAATGGGAGCCCGCGATGTCCCAGCTTCTTTGCTTCATTAGCTTCAGATCAAAGTTTGGGGCAGTGGTGTCTGATCAGCAGAACCTCAGCCATTTGTTCGTGCCCTGTTTGCCAGACAGGCTAGTAATACCCAACAATTTTAGTATCTACAATTGAAGGATAGATTATTTCTCATACATAGGAAAAGGGTTCAAATACTAGTGAGCCAAAAGCATTAACAAATATCCACTTAATAATATAAAATAATTAGCGGTGGAAAAAGCCCATTAAACTCAGCCTAATTACCTATTTTTAATATTTTTAAATACTAGTTTGCTATTGGGTTATTTTCCTCTTTGCTTGATAAGCATAAGCAAATAGGAAAAGGGGGGGGGAATCTATGGAAGAAGGCTAGAATAAAGACTATAGCTCTCTTAATTTTAACTTTTTCTGCAGATTTGGCTACCCAAATATCCATGCACACTCTTATTTTGCATATAGAACATAGTCAATCCCTCCCTAGAAAGACAGCCTTAAAATGTCATTCATTTACTGCATGCAAATTGAAATCTAGAATGTTTGAGTGATGTATAGTTCTCTTCCTCATATCCAGATGGGGCTTTTCATGTTATGTAAATATGTGTATATATATACATATATATATATATGTATATATATATGTATATATATACTGGCAAACCTACAGATAAGTTATCTGCTTACAATACATTCATTTTAAATGGTAGAGTAGCAACAGGATAATGGAAATAAAAATTCTCATTTAGAAAGAAGAAAATAGGGGGACACCTGGGTGGCTCAGTCAGTTAAGCGTCTGCCTTTGGCTCAGGTCATGATCTCAGGGTCCTAGGATCTCAGCTCAGCAGGGATTCTGCTTCTCCCTCTCCCTCTGCCCCTCCCCAGCTCATGCTCTCTCTCTCTCTCAAATAAATAAAATCTTAAAAAAAAAAAAAAGAATTGTGTTTAAAAAAAAAAAGGAAAGGAGAATAGGAAAAACAAAACAATGAATTATCCACAAGAATTATCAAGTCCCACCTGGAAGGAATTGCAAAGATTGACAGAATACATTCCTTGGTTTACTCACCTGGCAACCTCGATTCTGTTTTTTTAGAAAGTATGTCTTTGCCTTTATTCTTCATTGGCCACAAAGATTTGCTTTGAAGAGGAGGCTATATAGTATTAATAGCCTGTTTCTGCTACTGCATATTAGGAAACTCAGTAGTTACCTTAAGAGTTGAGCAGACTTTTCTAAGTGGGCTTAGTCCTTTAAAAATTCAATAGTCATACAGTCTATTTAATTCCAGTTAGTTTCAAGTATGAGTAACTCCAACCAAACACCTCATTTGACAAAGATTTTAAGCCTCAAGATTCTGTTTTTTTAGTTTGTAGCTTCTGTGCCCTGCCCGCTTCTTGTGCTCTCAACTTAATGGCATCCACCTCGATATCATCTGAAAACAATGGAAGGAAACCCCTTAATCCATTTTGGTCAGCAGTCTCTTTTCTCCCCTTTTGAATGTCAAGGCCCCACTTAATTATTCCTGCAAGTTTCTTCCTGCAAGTTTAGGATAATTTCACACTTTCCAGTCATTTTTCAAATAAGAATTTGTATGGCATTTTACAGTTTTCAAAACTGTTTCACATAGATTATAGTGTCAGATCTTTATTCATCACTACTTAGGCCTAATTCTGGGCTCTCTGTTCTATTTTGTTGATCTATTTTTCTATTCTTTCACGAATACAATATTGTCTTGATTACTGTAGCTTTAAGTAAGTCTTGAAATTTGACAGTGTCGAATTTCAAGTGTCCATAGCTTACAGCTCTCCAACTTTATTCTTTGCCTTCAATTTTGTGTTGACTATTCTGGGTCTTTTTCCTCTCCATAATAAACTTTAGAATCAGTTTGTCAATATCTACAAAATAATTGCTGGGATTTTGATTGGGATTGCATTGAATCTATAGATCAAGTTGAGAAGAACTAACATCTCAATAATATTAAGCTTTCCTATTCATGAACATGGAATATCTCTCCATTTATTTAATTCTTTGATTTCATTCATCAGAGTTTTATAGTTTTCCTCATACCTAACATTATTTCATTTTTTGTATGCTAATATGTGATACTGTTGTGTTTTTTTCCTAATTTCAAATTCCATTTGTTCATTGCTGTTATATAGGAAAAAATTTGCCTTTTGTATATTAACCTTGTATCCTACAACCTTGCTATTATCATTTATTATTTCCAGGAGTTTTTAGATATATATTTTATTGGATTTTCTACATAAACAGTCATATCATCTGTGAGCAAAAAAGTTTTATTTCTTCCTTCTCAATCTGTATAATTTTTATTATCTTTTTTTGCCTTACTGCATTAGTTAGAATTTCCAGTAAGCTGTTGAAAGGAGTTATGAGAAGGAACATACTTGTTTTGTATTGAATCTTGGTGGGAAAGCTTTGAGTTTCTCACTATTAAATTTAATGTTGGCTTTAGGTTTTTTATAGATTTTTTTTATTTTATTATGTTATGTTAATCACCATACATTACATCATTAGTTTTTGATGTAGTGTGCCATGATTCATTGTTTACGTATAACACCCAGTGCTCCATTCAGTACGTGCCCTCTTTAATACCCATCACCAGGTTAACCCATAGATCTTTTTTATCAAGTTGGGAAAGCTCTTTATTCTTTTTTTTTTTTTAAAGATTATATTTATTTACTTGACAGAGAGAGACACAGTGAGAGAGGGAACACAAACAGGGGGAGTGGGAGAGGGAGAAGCAGGCTTCCTGCTGAGCAGGGAGCCCAATGCGGGGCTCGATCCCAGGACTCTGGGATCATGACCTGAGCCGGAGGCAGACGCTTAATGACTGAGCTACCCAGGCGCCCCTAGCTCTTCTCTATTCTTAGTTTACGGAATTTTTATCATGAATAGGTGTTGGATTTTGTCAAGTGCTTTTTCTGGATCTATTGATAGGATCATGTGATTTTTCTTTTCTAGCTTGTTGATGTGATGTATCACATTAATTAATTTGTGAATATTGAACCAGTGTTGCATGACTGGAATAAATCCCACTTCATCATGGTGTATAATTCTTTTTATCCATTGTTGGATTTGATTTGCTAGTATTTTGTTGAGGATTTTGCATCTATTTCCATGGGAGATACTAGTCTATAGTTTTCTGTTCTTGTAATAGCCACTTTGTTTTACATATAAGGGTCAGAAAGGATCAGGGTCTTTTTCAACATCACATGCTGGCAAATCCATAATTTTTCACTATGTATTTAATACTGTTTGACTGCCGTGACATCATTTGATGAAATCTCCATTTTTTGTGTGGATAAATCCAAAGTAACATGCTGAGAGATAGAAATGCATATGTATATAGTAAGGAAAAGCTATTTCTTGCACATTTGTTTGAATTTTATCATAAATATATTTTTTCAACTTTATGGTAATTTTTTAAAATTTTAAATTGTAATTCCAGCATACTTAGCATACAGTGTTATATTAGTTTCAAGTGTACAATATAATGATTCAGCAATTCTATACATTACTCAGTGCTCATCAAAAGTTTACTCTTTAATCCCCATTACCTATTTCACCCATTCCCCCCATCCCCCTCCCCTCTGGTAACCATTAGTTTGTTCTCTATAGTTAAGAGGCTCTTGCTCTTTCTCTTTCACCATCACATTCTTGAAGTCAGAATTTAGTAATAAAATTAACATTTTTCCATTCATGATAAAACAAGAAAGCATGAATGATCTAAATCTTAACAGTGTTCACAAAACAATTTAAGTTTATTTGGACAAGCAGTGAGAACATGAGATGAGGTTTCAAGCCACTGATTACTCTGGAATCAGAAATTAGTGTCCAAAATACTAAAGATGGAAGCCAGCCTGTTTGAGAAATAAGCATTGGCTTTGACATTGCTAGGGTTTCCCAGTTCAAGTTTCACCTATATCACTTGCTAGCTGTGCAACTCAAGCAATTTCCTCAAATAGAAAGTGGTAGTAATAATAACCACCGTACAACACTGTTATGAGGACTAGAGGCAGGTAGATTTAATATCCAAAGCATCTCCACATAGTATTAAGTCAAGACACAAGAGCTCTTTCTTTCCTTCCTTTGTTTTAAACTTAGTAATTGAATTTTTCCCAACTTTTATTGTGAAATATTTTAAACATATCAAAAAAAGTAGGACAGTGAACATCCACTATATAGATTGACCAATTTTTAGTTGACTTTATCTTTCCTGTCTCTCCCCTGCTTCTCTCTTTTTCTCTCTCTCACACACAAACACAGTATGTATTTTTGCTGAACATTTGAGAGTGAGATAAGTTGCAGCATGCATCTCCTAATTAAAAAAAAACTACATAAACAATAAAATTAACAAAAAGTGTCTATCATCTAACATTTCCTCCATATTCACTTTTTAAACTATCCCAAAATTGTTTCTTATAGCTAAAATTTTGTTGTATTTTTTCCTCAATCCAGGATCTAGTTAAGTCTCATTCATTGTATTTGGTTGTTATGTGTAATCTAAAATAGTACTTTCACCTTTTTTTTTTTTTCATGATATTTACTTTTAAAGAATCCAGGCAAAGTTGTCTTATAGGATATCTAACAACCTGGATTTGTCTGATTGTTTTCTCTATTTCCTGTGTTTCCTGTAAACTGAACATTAGGTCTAGAGACATGGTTAATTTCAGTTTAAATGTCACAGGTGATGTAAACTTCATACATTCATCAGTAGCCACAATATCACGTTTTCTCATTCTTGGGCATGCAAAGTTTGATCACTTGGTTTAGAGATGACTACCAGTTTCCCTGTATGGAGGGGATGTATCTTTCCCTTTATAATTACAAAGTAATCTCTGAGGTAATATTTTGGTACCATGTGAATATCCTGTTTCCCAAAAACCTCTCATCAAATGATCTTTAACATCCAGCGCTGATCCTTGCCTGAATCATTACATTGGGAATAGTGATTTTAATTTAATTTTTATCTGAAACATAATTGAGCTTATTTTAATGAACTTTTAAAGTATGTATATTAACTCTGTCCCTTTACATTATACCATACGGTATAAATTAATTTAGTATTGACAGTTTATTTTCATACATTCAGTATTACTTACTTATGACATGGCATATTTTCTATTTTTCTATTGATGAATATTTTCAACTTATATATTGTTTTTTAATAAAAATAAGTGGTTTCATTAATGGGTATATTTATACTATGATGAAATATGCTGCATATTAACTTCACATACAAAGAGCAGACTAAAAGGAGTTATAAATGTAAAAGAATGTCAGGACTTAAAGACATTAAAAATCTCTCTCCAGGAGAAGTCTAAGGAGATATGATGATGACAAAATGTAATGTGACATCATGGATCAGAAAAAAAAAAATCAGATTAAAAACCAAGGAAATCTAAATAAAGCATAGACTTTAGTTAATAGTCATATATCAATATTAGTTCATTAACTGTGACAAATTTACCATAGCCATGTAAGATATTCATAATAGGGAAAATAAGGTGTGGTGTATGCTGGAATTTTCTGTACTGTCATAACAATTTTCCTGTAAATCTAAACCTCTTCTAAAACTAAAAGTTTATTAGAAGTTATTTTAATATTTTTAAAACATGAATCTGAAGTTTAAGAACAATTAAAGTTCTTTAAGCATTACTAATTCTTAAAATTTCTTTAAGCATACTAATATGACAAAACCAATGAAAGCAGTTATACAATAAAATAAGAAATGCAGAGTTTTTATTCAGAAAACTGCATTCAAAGTGGTCAATATATAAATAATGTTGAAAAAAGGAAAAAGTTACAAAAATTTAGCACCCCTTAGTTACAAGAGAAATGAATAGTGTCTTCCAGCAATTCTGTGTGGATCAGCCAGAATAGGTTAGGTTATGCTGTAATAACAAAGGATTCAAAATTATTTGTGGCTTAACTCAAAGAATTCTTGTTTCACTCCTTCTGCAAGTCCATTGAGAGTCATACTTGTGGCTGTCCTCAGGGACCCAGGCTGGTGGAGGTGCCTGTTGGTAACTGCTTCCACATTAAAGGATGGGGGCATGGTGACTCGCACTTCAACTGTTGAAGCTTCTTCCCAGCAGTTACAGGGGCCAGGTTTGCCCACATTTCATTGGCGGAGCAAGTCACATCACCACACCTAACTTCAGAGGTGGGGGGACAGGTGAATATATTCAAACAGACCCAATGTCTATCATGATTGTGACTTCTGTTTATAGTTCACTGTATTGTAGCTATTAACTACATACCTTTCATAATAGTTTTGACAAAGCTGTTGGAACAAATGGATTTGTGTTAAGCTCTGAAACAATTTTAGAAATCAATTGCTAATTTCTACTAATTTTTATTTTATTGTAATTGTTAATGCAGATCCTGGTTTAACTCAGAAGAAATTATCAGGTACTTGCCCCTATTTTGTTTAGACTTTTAGGGGTTTGAATTATATTTATTATAATAAGTATATAGTAAGTGTTATTTATTATAGTAAGAAGCCCTGACAAACATAAGTACACAAGCTTTTATATGCAATTACAGCAACCTACTCGTGAGTATCCCGCTATTGAGGAGTATAAATCACCCTCCTTCATGTCTTGATACATAATCCACAGATGGGAAGTTATGTCCCCAGTGGCCACCATTGAGGTGAGATAAAGGGCTGAAAGCATTTCTTACACTTGAAAGTTTGAGGAATTAGAGGGGTTAGGTGGAATAAAGTTCAATTTGAAAGTCTTCTACTAAAGGGGAGCTAGCCACTCTGGACCTCAACTTTCTCATTGCTACAGTAAGGGAGTATGTAAACCATAAAAGCACATTGGATCCCTGAGGTAGCTTCTGAAATTCTATGAATCGGTAATTTTAGAAATTCTCATTTTTAATGCATTTTTAAATTCTTTGAATGTAATGCAAATGGCTTCTCTAAATTATACTCACTCTGGAAAATGGTAATTTTTAATAAAATGCAAAATCAGTGTCTTATTAACTCCAAGCACATAAACTGTGGCCAAAACTACAAATTAAAGACAGTTTTCAGAATCTACCAACCTGTCTTCAACCTGTTTCCATAAATAACTTCCCACATTAATGTCCAGAAAATCCTGACTCATCAGTAAGTCTGCCTTCAAAAAGGGGATGAGACCGTCCAAGTGAGAGCAAGCAGGAATGGGTTCTGTGGATACAAGATTTGGAAAGGAGTCACCATATAACATTAGGTTTGGCATTTCATTTTGAGCTTCATCTAGGGACTTATGAAAGTTTCCAGATCGGTAACAGAGAGGACCTTTTCATTGTTGTTGTCAAGTCACTCAAAGGGTTTTCAGATTATTAGGGGAAACTGACCGGTTGTTTATGGTTGTTTATTTAATCAAGTGGCTTTCATTGAATACAGAGGGTGCCAAGTAAATGAGTCATCAGACTAAGCAGAGCAGAATAACATGGACACCTCCTGTGTTCTGCTTTCTGCCTGTGATGTTTGGCAATTCAAGAACTTGATTTTTACCTGCAGGCGCCTTCTCCAAATACACTATGGTTTAAAATACCTAACACCAGAGTGGTTTTAAGGGCTCTACAACAACATAATCTGGGCCTTGGTTCTATAGCTTGCTACCTCAGTATTTTTAAACATCTGTATATACTCACACAGGCACATATATTTTACATGTTTATGTATATGTATGTAGTATATATATTTATACCTTTTTAAAAATATAAATTTTTTAATCATGACTATTAAGTCCTTAAGAAAAATTTCAGTTGGGCTACTCCTATGGTCCCAATAGGTTATTTTTATGGACCTTGCCATTTAAAAGAACATGTATCTAAAAAATTCTCTATTGCTGCTTAACAATTTTCACAAATTTAGCAGTGTAAAACACTCAGTTCGTAGTTCTGTAAGCCACATGTCTGGGATGGTATGGCGTGGCTGGGTTTTCTGCTGAGGGTATCACAGGGTGAAACCAGTTGCTGGCTGGGCTGAGTTCTTGTCTGGAGGCTCTGGGGGAAAACTGCTTCCAGGGACATTCAAGTTATTGGCAGATTCCAGTTCTTTGCAGTTGTAGGCCTGAGGCCCCTGTATTCTTGCTGCCTCTCAGCCAGGCATCTCTTTCAGAAGCTAGAAGCTGCTCGCAAGTCCTTTCCACGTGGTCCCCTCCATCTTCAACCAGCAAAGTTACAATGAATCTCTCATGGGTTTCAGATCTCCCTCAGTGACTCTTCTAGAATTAGCCAGAGAAAGCATTCTGCTTTTAAAAGGCTCATGTGGGTATGTCAGGCCCACTCAGATAATCTCCCTATCTTTAAAGTCAACTGATTAGTAACCTTTTTTTTTTTGTTAAAGATTTTATTTATTTATTTGACAGAGAGAGAGCACAAGTAGGCAGAGTGGCAGGCAGAGGGAGAGGGAGAAGCAGGCTCTCCGCCGAGCAGGGAGCCGGATGTGGGGCTCAATCCCAGGACCCCAGGATCATGACCTGAGCTGAAGGCAACCGCTTAACCAACTGAGCCACCCAGGCGCCCCAACTGATTAGTCACCTTAATTACATCTACCAAATTCCTTTTGCCTGGTAAATACATAATCATGGGGCCATCTTAGAATTCTGCCTGCTACACTTACCTTATGTAGACACCCACATCCACTGTTCTCCAGGTTCCGTTTTTAGGTTGGGTGACATGACAAAGCATTTGGAGCATTAAATGTGAATCACCATGGTCAATTATATTTAGATGAAATTACTTTTTTTTTTTTAAGATTTTTTATTTATTCATCTGAGACACAGAGATACAGAGAGAGGAGAGAGCCTGAGCAGGGAGAGAGGCAAAGGGAGAAGGAGAAGCAGGCTCCTCGCTGAGCCAGGAGCCCGACGTGGGGCTCGATCCCACGACCCTGGGATCATGACCTGAGCCGAAGGCAGACGCTTAACCATCTGAGCCACCCAGGCGCCCTAGATGAAATTATTTTTATTGTGAATGTCATGCAAAGGATTTGTAGTACTGAAAAATACATTTACTTTCTAAATAAGTGTATGTGGTGCATTAGAAAGAAGTACATTAAAAGCCATAAAGACCTATTATAAACATGCAGCATGTTGCTTACAATTCTCGATCCCATCCGATGACGATGAGTAGCTTTATCTCCTCCGTGTCTGCCACTAATCATGATCTTGGTCATACAGTAATGACACAGACTCGTAGGCTTTATAGCTAAAAGACAGCAGAGAGCGTCTGTGACCACCACCCCTAA
>NC_138372.1:141028787-141084518 GCF_054177405.1 Leptonychotes weddellii
TACAGGGCACTATCCTAAGTACCTTAAATATATTATTTTTCTGGAGCCCCTGGGTGGCTCAGTCATTAAGCATCTGCCTTCGGCTCAGGTCATGATCCCAGGGTCCTGGGATCGAGCCCCGCATCGGGCTCCCTGCTCCGCGGGGAGCCTGCTTCTCCCTCTCCCACTCCCCCTGCTTGTGTTCCCTCTCTCGCTATGTCTCTCTCTGTCAAATAAATAAAATCTTTAAAAATATATATATATATTATTTTTCTTATCCTCACAAAAATCCTATGAGGTAGGCATTACTGTCTTTGCCATTCCACAGTTTGAGAAAACCGAGTCACAGAGGGGCTAAGTAGCTGGTTCAGTGTCACCCAGCTTGCTTATGGTTAAGTGGGGATTCAAAGAGAAACAGTCTGACACCAGGGCCGGAGCCCTTCCCTGTGCTCTGCTCTTTCCCCGGCCCGCCGCTGCTCATGGGGCCTGCATGTGCAGTTACAGAGCTCACCACACGGGCTACCCGTTGGCTGTATTCTGACACCAAGTCAGCGAATAGCGGAGAATCTGGAGTCGGGGAACTGTGTATAAACTTCAGTGGTGTCACTCACTGTGTAAGCTGCCAGGGCCCGTGGACTCTGAGTTCTGAAGAGAATGCAGGTAGAAAGCGGTCTGTAAACACAAGGATGACACGTCCATTGTATTGTTATTCTTTGACAAATGGTAGCTGGTTCTCATCACCCTGTATTAACAGGTTTTCACATCACTCTTGCTGCGGCAGAGTCAGATGTGAAATGAGAAGGTTCTGTGTCCTGACAACTTAGGAATCTCGTTTCCTTTGAAAGTCCTACATCTCCTGTATATATCCTCATTCCACATTTTCCAGCTCTCCCCGCAGTGGTACGGCTCACTTGGAGGTGATTTTCCACACGGGCATTCTTCACGGGAAGAGAACAGTACAGCCCCATAGACAGGCCAGGACCTAGCCCTTGGCCGGGCTCCTGCACGACAGCCCGGCACCTTCCATGATTCCGGTGCACACCTGCACAGAACTGTATGACTTTTGGATGTGGCCATTTGGAGATCACCATCAAATAATCATGAATATTAAATTTCTGTGTACCAGTGGCCTCTTCTTCATCCCCATTCTTTTTCTAAAAACATTTTCTCTTTTTTTGGGTGTGTGTGTATTTTCTGCTCTACTATTTGAAAGTAAATTGCAGACAACGTAACACTTCAGGTCTAAGTACTTCAGCATGTATCTCTAATGATAAGGAAATTTTTTATAGTACATGTCATTATCTACCTAGGAAAATTAACAATGTTCTTATCCTAATATCCAGCCCATGTTCAGATTTTCCTTGTTTGTCCTAAAATTGCTTTTAGAGTGTTTTGCTTTTAGGGTTTCTTGTTCTATTTTGTTTTTTTCCCAAAAAGAAAGCCAACTCATAGCATTTAATGGTTACATCTCTGTGATATTTTAAAATCTGAACCAATTCCCCTACCTTGTTAGTTTGTTTGTTTTCATGATATTAACTTTTTAAAGATTTTATTTATTTATTTATTTGAGAGAGAGAGAGAGAGAAACAGCACGAGAGGGGAGAGGGTCAAGGGAGAAGCAGGCTCCCTGCTGAGCTGGGAGCCCGATGCGGGACTCGATCCCGGGACTCCAGGATCATGACCTGAGCCAAAGGCAGTCGCCTAACCAACTGAGCCACCCAGGCGCCCAATATTAACTTTTTAAAGAGACTAAGCCAGTTCTCCTGAACAAAACCCCATGTTCTGGATTTGTCTGATTTTTTTTTTTTTTTATTGTGTCATTTATCTTTTACTCTGTCCTCTGTGTTGTAGAAAACTAGAAGTTGGTTCCAAAGACCAAATTAGAAACAGTTTGTATATTTCTGTCTAGACTAACTTGATAGGTGGCACTATTTATTTTCTATCAGGAGGTACCTATGGTGTCCCCACTATTAGTGCTTCTAAGTTTGATCACTTGATTAAGATGGTGATTAGCTGTCTAGAAGGATCTCCAAGATACAGTGCTGAATAAAAATAAAAAAAATAAAACACACACACACACACACACACACACACAAAGATGGTGATAGTTGGTTGGTCTCCCAGAGTTAAAGTCCATGTTTACCTTTAACAAGTAGAACTAAATTGTTGGGAATGATTTTTTTGTTTGTTTTTATTGGGGGGGGCTCATGTGAATATCCTTTCATCTAATGCTGTTAACATCCACGATGTGCCTTATCTGAATCATTTATTCCACTGAAGGTTGCAAATTAGTCATTTTAAATTTTTATCATTCCTTTTACACTTATTAAATGTATTAAACATATATTAAATATAACTAATATTTCTCTGTAAAGAAGGGCCTTCCCTCATCAATAAGGGATAATTTAGATTCTCTTATAGTTCATATCAGTACAACATGTTTCCTATCAATTTTCTAAAATATCAGCCTTAGATTATGGAACTGAGCTGTTGATCAGTCATAACTTATATTTGATATAAACTTTTTAGGGCGTTTTGATGTACATTGAGATTGGAAGTAGAGAATAGATGAAATTTAAAGCAGTGTTTCAAAATGGTGAGCAAATATTATACGAGGTGTGGCAGGAGGAATTTCAAGAAGTCAAGGTCAATATCAGCAAATGTTTATTGATCTAAAATGAAATTATTAATACCAGGCATTAAAAGAGCTTACCGTATCCCAAAAAGCTAATGGTATGCATAGTCAACGTAGATACATATTTAGGCCTGACAAGAAGTAAATTAAGACAAATAGTTTGGACTGTCACCTGTTGCTCCAGCTTTTGCGGTCTCCACTCCACATACCAGCACGCAAGGCCCTTTGTGTTCTGGGCCCAGGTTCTTGTCTGACACTCCCGCACCATTACTCTTCATCTGGTTATTTGCATCATCCCTCAACTGCACATGGTTTTTCCTGCCTTCATGCCTTTGTCCAGGCCCTTCCCTTGACCCAAAACACTTCCTTCTTGCCTCTTAGGTCCCATTGGGCCCATTTCTCAAGCCCAGCTAAAATCCCACTCCCCTCCCTCTGTCAAGCTCCTTCCTCCCTGACCTCTCCAAATCACTTGCATTTCTTACACTCTGTCACATCTGTGGTCTCTGACTCAGTTTCCTGTTTGGTCTTCTCATTGGCTTCTGTAAGTAAATCTCATATTCAAGCTATTGAATATGACTACCCATGATCCCAAATTAGAAAGCTCTTTTCACATGGCATTGCTGGGTTTTTGCATTCCCTTTGAGAGTCTCTCTGAAAGTTACCAACAGATGTGAAACTATTATCAGACAGGTTATCTCCCTTGTATGGCTTTCTTTGCCTTCTAATATCGATCACCTTACAAAATCAGGTTTTTGTGTAAGAGTTAAGGCTAGAATTGAGGTTTACTCATCACCCGTTCTTTGGAAATAAAGTCAAGGCCTAATCATTTCAAAATGATCAAAAGAAAGGAAAAAGAAAAAGATGGGCATAAATTAACATTGTATTGAAATATTACAGCGAAACAAAGCTTATTTTGTTTTCCTTGGGTTGAACCTTTTTGTTCCTTTTGTAACCAACTTGAGCACTGCTTTAAATGGAAATAAAACAATGGTATTTTGTGCTTCTTGAAGATTTTTTAAAAATATTTTCATCCCATTCAACAAGACATTGTTTGAAATACCTTTTCTCTGTGTCTCCTTAATAAGAGCACTTTGTCTTTATGCAGTTCTTTCCATCTGAGGACCTTCACCACGTTGGCTGAGTATTTTTCATTACCAGATGGTGATGATAAAAGCTATCATGCCTCTTGTTTTCTGTCTGTGCAGAAGCAGGAGGTAAAAAGCTACGGAGCACTGTCCAGAGAAGCACGGAAACGGGCCTGGCTGTGGAAATGAGGAACTGGATGACTCGCCAGGCGAGCCGAGAATCTACTGACGGCAGCATGAACAGCTACAGCTCAGAAGGAAAGTGAGTGAGGCCAGCCATGATGTGTCTCTTCTGTGCCTTGCCGGGACCATCTCCTCTCTCTTTGTGCTTTCCCGGAAGCTAACTCACACTCTTGAGGGCGCCATTTTCATTTCCACTGGCTGATTTGCTGTGAAGAGAACTTTTGCTCGCCTACCACCGAGAAATGTGGCATATCTGGCCTTTTATATCAAGGGAAATAGGTTTGGTGATAAAGTGTTTTGCTTTAATAGCAAGACGCTAAAATGTGACCGTCACAATACATGCACATAAAAGTTTGCCCTGGCTTGAAATAACATATAGAAACACAGAAAGAATAAGCACTCATGCCACACCATGTGAACAATGCTAATTTCCACAATCTTTGCTCTTAAGAGTTACTACCAAAAATTGTAGAATACTTGACTCATACTTCGTTCCAAGAAGTAACAGGCAGTTCACATAGATGGAATGCCACAAAGTAAGTTGGTGAGCCTTTCCTTCATGTAGTTAGCATGTAGCTTTTTCTTGAATCAGCTGTAGCTAAGATATTTTTAAAGCATTTGTCAAGATTGTGTAGCCCTGTCACCAACAAACTGACAATAATCAGCAACCACAGATCCATAGATGGGTGCATAAAGGAGGTTAATAGAGGAAAGTGGGGTTTACTGACCTCACTCTGTCATCAGCATGGAAGCATCAGATGTTTGGACAATATACATGTTGCAAGACATGAGGCAGAGTATTGATTATGTGCCACAGGGAACATTTGTCTAGCATGAGTATGTAAATACAGAAGATGTACATGGTTTCCATACATTTATCAATAAGGTTATATGGGATACTAATTAAAATACTTGGATTAACTGTATATTTGGGGATTTAGATTGGGGGAACAAACAGATTTGATGTTAATCAAGGAAGTCTTAAAAGAGATGGAAGCAATTGAAAAATGAATGTGCACTGAGCTTTCAGCATTGCAAAGTGCTATGTTAGATACTGTTAGGGATACAAAAATGTCCCAACTGTGCCCCCGGCACCCCAGATGTTTGTATTTTATGGGAAAAATGGGTTGAATACTCGTAAATTCATTCAACAAGTATTTCCACACCTTCCAGTGTTCTAGGCACTGTGCTGAGTTGGGGATATAAGTCGTACAAGGCGACCAAAATCAGTTAGTGGTTAAGACCATGGGCCTTAAACTCACATAGGCTTAAGTTCTCATCTGTTTTTCAGTACTGTAGAAACTTGGGCAAATTATTTAACTTTTCTCAGGGTCATTTTAATTAACTGATTTTGCTTGACAAGTATTTATTAAGTGCTTAGGTATTCCAGGCATGGTTCTAGGGGCTGGAGATATATCAGTGAACAAAATAGAAACAAAAAACCAAAAAACCCTACCCTCACCAAACTTCCAGTCTAATAGATAAGGTGGACAATAAATAAGAAAAGTTGATAATATGTATATATAAGGAAAATTCATAAAATAGTAGATTAGGTCCCATAAGTGCTAAAGAGAAAAAGAAAGAAAGGGAGAGAGATGAGAGCGGGTAAGTGTGGGTTTCATGTAGGGTAGACAGGGAAAAAGATGTATTTGGGTAAAGATTTTAAGAATGTGGACATTCGAGGGAAGAACATTCCAGGCTGAAGCTGTGCTGAGACCTGGAGGCAGCAGTTTGCCTGGCATCAACACTGGGGAGGGCAGCACTGTGCAAGAAGGGCAAGAGTAGGAATTAAGATGGGGGCAGGGGTGGACAGCTCGTATCATCTTTATAATAGCGTTGTGAGGACTTTGCTTTTCCTCTGAGAGGGGCCAGAAACCAATGGAGGGTTTGAGCAGAGTCCTGATATTACCTGACTTGAATTTTAACAGGCCATTCTGATTGCTGTGGGGGTGGAAAGTAAATTTGGCCACCGAGGGATCATTCAGAGGGCTGTTCAGTAATACCGCAGATAGAAGATAAAGGCTCGGACCACAGTGGTAGCATTAGCCAGGTCAGATTCTGGATGCATTTGACAGTAGAGCTGATAAGATTTCTTGATACATCTGATATGAGTAATGAGAGAAAGGGGGTGTATTCATTTGCTAGGGCTGCCCTAACAAAATACTGAAGATTGGGTAGCTTAAACAACAGAAATTTATTCTCTCATAGTTCTGGAGGCTAGAAGTCCAAGATCAAGGTGTTATCAGGTTTGGTTTCTCCTGAGGCCTCTCTCCTTGGCTTGCAGATGGCCTCCTCCTCAGTGTGTGCTCACATGGTATTTCTTCTGTGCATGCATACCCCTGATGTCTTTTATTCTTCTTGTAAGGATACTGGTCACATTAGATTAGGGTTCCACCCTCTGACCTCATTTGACCATAATTACCTCTTTGAAGGCCCTATCTCCATGTACAGTCATACTGGGGGTTAAGGCTTCAACATATGCATTGGTGGGGGGACAGGGTTCAGTCTGTAACAAAGAGGAAAGGCCACCCCAAGGCTGGACAATTGAAAGAATGAAGTTGCCATTTAAGATGAGAATCCCCTGAGAGGAACAGACTTTGGCTTTTTATTTGTTTCGAGATTGGGAGTCAGTTTGGGACAAAATGAGTATCAGTTGCCTATTAGACATCCAAGCAGACATGTAGACAAAGCAGATTGAATACAGGTCTGTGGTCCAAGCTGGAGATGGCAAACTAGGCCAAATCAACAAAGATGTCATTTAAAACCGTGAAACTGCATGAGATTACCAAGGAGTTTGGGGCATGCAGAAAAAATAAGAAGTCAAAGGATCGAGCTCCCAATATTTAGTGGTAGAACCAGTGACGGAGACTGAGGTAGAGTGTCCAAAGAGGAGAAAATCAGGGAACCAGAGGGTCTGGGAAGCAAAGTGGACAAAGTGTTTCAAGGAAGAGGGAGGGCTCAGTTGTGTCAGCTGATGCTAATGTGTTAAATCAGACAAGTGCTGAGTATGAGCAGTTGGGTGTCCCATGTGGCCCTCGGGTAACCTTGGTCAGAGAAATTTGGGTAGAATGGAGAAAAATCAAGCAAGCAAGGGAGCAAGGAAAAACTGAATAGCGTTTCAAGGGAGAACAAGAAAAAAGAAATTGAAGACAGCCTGTAGAGTAAACTCTCTCAAGGAGCATTGAGTAGAGAAATGGGGTGGGAACTGGAGAAGGAAGTGGCGTTAGGAAAGGGATTTTTTTAAGGTAGAAGTTTTGTTTTTTTTTTTTAAGGTGGAAGAATAACAGTATGTTTGTGTACTGATGGAAATGATCTAGAAGAGTTTCTTCATCTATAAAACAAGGATAATAGAATCTATCTCCTAGTGCCGCTAAGAGGATTAAATCCAATGATGCCTGCTGTGAAGTGCTCAGTAGGTACCAAGTGCTACTGATAGAAATCACAGCCCATGCCCTCCAGACAAGGAGGAGAAAGACACAGACCCAGCAGCCTACAATACTGTGTGACAGGTGCTTCTGGTGACATACATGGGCTGCTAGAGAATAAGAAAGGATGAGCCATAGGAGGTGGAGCGGGGTGCTGGGATCCAGTTAATATAAGTGGCAAAATCATGGTAGTACCGGATAGGGGCAAGAGGGAAACCCGAGCTGCCTGAAAGTAAATAGGTTGAGGGTTTAATCCCATGTGTTATTTTGCTTTTAGTCTGATTTTCCCTGGTGTCCGCCTGGCCTCTGATAGCCAGTTCAGCGATTTCCTGGATGGCCTTGGCCCTGCCCAGCTCGTGGGGCGCCAGACTCTGGCTACACCTGCAATGGGTAAGAATTTCTGTCATGTGATTTCGCTGTTTCTCCTTTAGATTATCGAAAATTACATTCTCTAGTTTCATGGGATCTTCAACAGATCGTCAGCAGGAATAAGTATTTTTATTTTACCAATAAAAAAATTTTAACTGATTTTTCCAGGTTAATTGATATGCTTTTTAAAGTAAGAGATCATTGATAGAATTTTAAATATATTTGAATTTAGGAAAATATATGGGAAATGATGAAATGATATAAAACCAGGGTCTTTGGCACAAGCCTGTTTCTTACTGTGTTTGTACACTAAGGCCTGTCTCTTTCTTCCTCACACATCGTTAGGTGACATTCAGGTAGGAATGATGGACAAAAAGGGACAGTTGGAGGTGGAAATCATTCGGGCTCGTGGCCTTGTCGTAAAACCAGGTTCCAAGACACTGCCAGGTAAGAACAGAAGAGATTCTTCTATTTTCTGCAATGCCTATTTTTCAATTCAGAGATTTTGTTTTTGATTAAATGCCAAAAACTTTGTTTTTAGATAGATGCGTGAGTCTGTAATCTGTAGTAGTTTGTGTGGTTATCCTAAGTGAGCATGCAGTGAGGGTGGTCTGGTAGGGATAATTTAAGTTATATAATTTAAGTTAACCTTATTAAGTACGTATGTAGTAGAAACCATTGCAAAATAAACAGGTACGTAAGAGTTTCTTTTTCTTATTAGCTGATATTTTGTGTTCTTCTTTACTTTATCTGGAGCTTCAAAATTCTCCTTGGGAATTCTTAAAGTTCTGCATTAGAATAAAAATAGATACAGGTTTCCAAAGCAGCATAAGCCTTTGTATACAGGACATTCTAATTAGACTAACTTTTACTTCCTGCAGTGTACAAAGAAAGAGAAGCACCGTTAGCAATTTGTATTGCGGTGTCACACATTTCATACTGAAATGTCATAATCTAAGGTGCCTGGAGCCACAGAAAATGACACAGGGTCCAGATACCGTATGCAGAGACGTATAGAACATGAGATCGGATACGTGGAACAGTTAGTGAGGATTCTGAAATTTGGGTTCTCACCTTGGCACCTCCACTGACTGAAGTGTAATTTTGAATTTCGTAACTTCCCTGTCCTTGCAGAAATTCTAAATGATAATGTGTACAACCTTGCAGGGTGATTAAGTCAATTGTGTTTACAAAGGTCTTGGAGCTAGTTACCCCACCGTGCTATAGAGAATACCATAATTTTGGGCGCCTGGGTGGCTCAGTCGTGAAGCGTCTGCCTTCGGCTCAGGTCATGATCCCAGGGTCCCGCGATCGAGTCCCACGTCGGGCTCCCTGCTCAGCAGGAAGCCTGCTTCTCCCTCTCCCACTCCCCCTGCTTGTGTTCCTGCTCTCGCTATCTCTCTCTCTGTCAAATAAATAAATAAAATCTTTAAAAAAAAAAAAAAGAATACCATAATTTGCACATGCATGAAAATGCTTTTATGAAGAGTCAGATACATTTCAAGCCATGCAATTCATAATTAGTTGCCTCTTCCCAGCTTATGTGAACATATTACATCAAACCCCACCCTTGCCTTGTAACCATGCTGCCATCAATAAATAAACCCTTTTGAGTAATAAATAAATGATTGTTATTTATAAAAATGTATACTATATTATTTATATTACATAATCATATTACATAAGTACTTATAGAAATTGTATTGTTCATATTCTAATTTATTTATGAAAAGATATTGTCACAAGCACGTTTACTTAGATTTAAGTACTGACAAATGAAAGACTGAGTAAGACCTCTCTCGAATATTATTAGGGACTGGAAGTATTTCACCTTATTTAATGCTGTGTTTAAATCTATATAACCATTTGATGGTGAAGTAGTAATCAACTCAGAGTAGCCTCTGAGTTAATATTGCCAAAACTACCTCAATGGCTGATAGGTACCTATTATTTATCTAATGATTTTGACATCATGTGGAAAGATGAATGACTTTTTTTTTTTTAAGATTTTATTTATTTGAGAGAGAGAGAATGAGAGAGAGCACATGAGAGGGCGGAGGGTCGGGAGGGTCAGAGGGAGAAGCAGACTCCCCGCCGAGCAGGGAGCCCGATGCGGGACTCGATCCCGGGACTCCAGGATCATGACCTGAGCCGAAGGCAGTCGCTTAACCAACTGAGCCACCCAGGCGCCCAAGATGAATGACTTTTGATTGCTAGCTTTTTTGGCCTAAAACTAAGCTGTTGCAGATGTCACCTGTGAGTTGGGTATTCCATAACCGTGGCTCGTCACTTAACCCTCCCCTCTGTGTGTTCTTTCCCAAGCACCATATGTAAAGGTGTATCTGTTGGATAACGGAGTCTGCATAGCCAAAAAGAAAACAAAAGTGGCAAGAAAAACACTGGAACCCCTTTACCAACAGCTATTATCTTTCGAAGAAAGTCCCCAAGGGAAGGTTTTACAGGTATTTACTGAATGGTTTCTCCCTTACATAAGAAAGTATTTTCGTGGACTCAGACCTTGGACCCACATGTCTTACCGCATTCTCTTCCGTTGCTCACAGCTGAAATTCTTGGGAAACGTCAAAGCAGTGGCCAATGCTACCAAGCTGCGGACACTGTTGTTTCCTTTCCAGTGAACTAGAGACTTGCCAACCCCCATCACACACAGACTCCAGTCTCCGGGGACTGCTTAGGATCTTAACACTCCAGTACACTTTTCCTCATGCGTCTTTGGATTCTAGTAGATAAAGACCACTATCCCAGCAATTAAAACACAGCTATTTAACTTGATGTTTGATGATAGCACATTAACCGAATGTATTTTAGTTTGCGAGTTTCCATATACATAACTATACTGACCTCCGTCTCCTTTTATTGTGCCCACAGATCATTGTCTGGGGAGATTATGGCCGCATGGATCACAAATCCTTTATGGGAGTGGCCCAGATACTTTTAGACGAACTGGAGCTGTCCAATATGGTGATTGGATGGTTCAAACTTTTCCCCCCTTCCTCCCTAGTAGATCCAACCTTGGCCCCTCTGACAAGAAGAGCTTCCCAATCCTCTCTGGAAAGTTCCACCGGACCTTCTTACTCTCGTTCATAGCAGCTGTAAAACTGTTGTCATAGCAACCAGCGTTACAAAAAAAAAAAAAAAAAAAAAAATCCACAGGTCGCAAACCCTGGTAACACTGCATGCTTAATGTTGTGTCTTCTGAGCCTGTTTCTAGGGATACAAAGCGATCCTGTGTTCTCAGAGGAAGTTGCACACATTGTGCCCTAATGATGGCCCTCAGGTGAAAGAGCAGAGTTATGAAGAACTATCAGGTTTGGAGTTCAATAGCACTCGAGTTTTGGTCCAATCTGAAGCCATGGATTAATCTCAAAGAATCAGTCAGTTTCATGCAACAAAAGCCCTTTTCAATGGCACCTTTCTATTTTTATCGTTCCTTTTTCTTCATTTCTCTGACCCCAAAGCCCTGTTATGCCACAGAAAGGAGCTATACAGTCATTAAGCCATGTTACGAGTCAAGGAGTGAAGTCCTAGGAAGCATCAGGAGAAAAGCAGGAGACCAAAGAAGTGGTCCGGGACAGATGTCAGCCCTCCTCTGCACAGTGACCAGGAGCAGCCTGTCCAGTGTGAGCAGTGGCAGACTTCAGAGCTCCAGCAGGCACACCATTCACTAAGGCCACGATGTGTCGGACTCTGAAAAACAAAATTCTGTGGCTACACTGTACTGAATGAAATTAAAGAAACTTTTTTTTGCATGGACACAGATTAGCTGAATACTTAAATTATTTTCTTGGGGCTGCAACTTGCAAAAAAAAAAAAAAGAATAAAAATCAGCCATTTTCAACAATTTATATTATTTTTAAAAATAAATTTCACTATTGCATGGTTTTAAAAGGGGGAGAGAATGCAACAGGGTGGTACAAAGACACACCATGTTTATTCTTTAATCATAGTCTGTGTTTTGGCAGACATTACAAATGAGAATACTTTCTAGAAGATACTTAAAATTCTCTTTATGTGACAAATAAGCATACTATATTCAATTTATTTCCATGTTAAATATACAAATCTTATGAAGTTCAATATGTGCAAATTGTTCACATCTTTCTTCCTCTTCTCTGTCTCACTTTTCCTGTTTCGTCTTTTAATCTTTTATTTTCTTTCTCCCTACCAGAGTGAACATTATACTAAAAGATTACAAGTTTTTGACCTGATACTCCTTATACCCCATGTTGATTCAGAGCTGTAGATGCTTCTGAATTTATGAATTTCTCAAGGGGGAAAAAAAACTAAGCTTTCTCTATTTCAAGCATGTTGAAAAGGATTTTGCAACATGACTTGGGAGTACATTAAAGTAAGTCAGCACGTATTTGGTAAAGAAGATATTTGAACTTTTGCAATTTATTGTTCAGTGCATGGTACTTTTCTTTTCACCTTCAAAGTTCAGTTTACAGGAAAATCCTAAAATCATGTGGCCATTGTAATGTCTAATAAATTTGTTTTTAGCACCAGCATTATTCATACAGGGGTTAAAGTATTATTTCTAGAAGGTCTTAGGTTTTGTTTTTTAATTAATTATAGCAATTTCGTTAGCCAATTTCCATTTACTATGTGAATAGAAAAACACTGCTAAAAATTTGGAGCCTGAAACACAGGGCTGTTTATTAATTCATTTTTCTGTAGTAAAATACAATTTTTCACAAATTATATTTCTAAAGAAATATAGTAAACATAAATATGCAACAAATAATTTTAAAGCTCCAATTTTTAGGTGACTCAAAGAAAGTCAATCTGCCTATTAATAGTTCTTTGATGCCATCACCCAAAAGTCTACACCCCAAATCCCCAAAGGTCAAACCCCTGCCTTTGGTTTTACAGATAGTTATACCATTGGGTGGTGCTGCAAGGTCAAGTTTCTCTTAAGTTCCCCTGTTAAGAGGAAAAGTCACTGGTTAATGTAATAAAGCCACCCATACTTTCTGTTTCTTTATGTACACTTTGATAACACATTTTTACAGGTTGATTTTAATGCAGCAACTTTTGAAATCCACATACATACCATTTAAGGCCATGCACAAAAATTGCTTTCTTCTTTCTTCTTTTTTTTTTTTTTTTCCTTTTTAAATTCCATGCTGACCATTAAAAACTATCATGCTTGATATGGTGCAAAAGTTAAAATGAGTATCACTAAAAATGCCTTCTCTTTATGTGGTGCAATATGAAATACACTGAGACTGTGTCTTGACCTTCTGAGATCTACGATGGGCCCAGGTGAAGTTGTCCAAAGAACGAATAAAACTTTATGGAAATAATTTAGACACTTGTGTACCAGCAACAGCTGATTGAATAGACCTATAGTGTCTATACTCTCCCTTAGAATAAATGTTTACCATTTTCCTGATACTAAGATGCAGTCACATACTCTTTTGTGCATATTCCTATATAAATTATTTCTAATTTTAATAAGAGGGACATGACTGTATGGAATATTTGTACATACTTGTCATTATGCAGTATTTATTTTAAAAGTTGGTGGTTTGGTTTTTTTTTTAATTTTCACATGTCTGCACCTCGACTTGTGGTTTAGTCGTGTAAATAGCACTATTCCAGTGACCATTGCTGCTCTGGACCATTGCTGTACATAGTATGTTTTAAAAGTAAAGGGAATTCCGGTTGGTAAAAAAAAAAAAAGGGCAGATTAGTCCTGTAATGAACACCAACTAATGTAAATCAAATTCATTCTGGTGATGGTATTTAACACTTTAAATAAAACATTTTCTTTACAGACGTTGTATGCACGGCTTCCTCTGACTTCTCTTCTCCCCATCCCCAAGCCTCCTGCAGCTTTCCCTGAGCTCACGCATCGTTTCAAAACAGTGAAATAATCATCTTTTCTTACTTCTCTGTGACAGAAGCAGCCTGCTGGTCTTAGCAAATAGGCCTCAGTAGAGAGTGTTTTCAAAGTGCCGAAGGATCTCTGCTCACATCATTAAAAGTTGCTGCTTTTCAAAAAGGTGGTGATTCTGTGCGGGGTGGAGGCAGACTGGTGTTCTGGATTGAGGTGCTTTCTGTTAAGTGACTCAGCAGCTCACATAGTCTCTGAGCGAACTGAGTGAGATTTCTGAGTCAGTGTCACCTCCATGGGTAGCAGAGTCCCGGAGAACCCCACGCAGACTCTGCCATTTCCTGGGTGAAGTGGGTTTTGTGTTGCCGTGTCAGTTCAGCTTTGTTGGGGTGCGGAGGGTGCCTTTGCAGCTGGGGACACACTTGTGCTAACGTGATGGGTAACAACCTGTCCAAAGACTGGCTTCCCTCCTGGGGCTCTGGGTGGGAGGGTTTCTCCATCTCTTGCTAGGGCAGTTCCTCAAACTGGAAAAAAAAAAAACCCCAGCAAAGTTCTGATGGAAGTCCTCCCTGGCTCTAAATTTGAAAGGGAGCTTAGTTATTACAAATCCAAACCTAGTCTTCTCTCCATTCTTGGAAACCGCCGTTTCTTCCATTTCCAAGGACTCCATTTTGGCTCCGTCCTCCATGCCTATCCCAGATTACTTTTCATTATTCAATATACACCTCCTTCTCCAATGAACTGTTTCTTTGCTGTTCACACACTCCTATTATAACCATGCCCTTGCCTTTCTTATATGCCTTCTCCCGAAAAGCCCTTCTACTTCCTCAGAAATGATCCACACTGGTCCCTCCCTGCAACTCCCTGCTCAGGATGGAGCTCTTGAGCAGTTCCTGACTGAACCTGAACAACAGGACTGCTGTTGAGGCCAACACCTCCAATTTCCCAGGAACTCCTGATTGAGGCGCCACACGGAGCAGTAAAGGACATGGGGGTCACTCTTGTAGGGGCTGACAGAGGAATGGTCGAAAAGTCACCAAAGCTGCCTGCCCGTACTGACTTACTCCCAAAAGTGTAAGTGACTGACTTCTACATCACAAACCAGTTTGGGTTGTTTTTCTTTTAAATTATACGCTACTGACTGGTTCCTGACTCTGCCAGTTATTTACTATTCCCCTTTGACAATGTCATTTATTTTTGTTTCGTTTTGTTTTTAAAGATTTTTATTTATTTATTTGACGGAGAGAGAGCACAAGTAGGCAGAGCGGCAGGCAGAGGGAGAGGGAGAAGCAGGCTTCCCGCTGAGCAGGGAGCCCGACGCGGGGCTCGATCCCAGGACCCTGGGATCATGACCTGAGCCGAAGGTAGCCGCTTAACCGACTGAGCCACCCAGATGTCCGGACAATGTCATTTATATTCTCTGAGTCTCAGTAGCTACCGCTGCAAGATGGGAAAAGTAAAGCTACTCAGTACATTGGGTTTTCATAGGGATTAAATAAAATACTGTGTATAGAATGCACAGAACCACGGGTGGTATAAAGTCAGTGCTAACTATTACGAGCATAAATAATTGATTGGAAGATCTTAAAAACCATTTCGTTCTTTGCTGGTCTGTCTCATCGAAGGTACAAGTCCTCCTAAGGAGACACATTATTTTCTCTGGATCCTCCGGGCCAAGCTGGATTGGAAGGTAGCCCCACTGAGCTCCCTGCAGACCACGTCTGATCTTCCCTAAAGAAGAATGTGCCCCCAGTGGGTTCAGTCATCTATCATCAGGGCTGCATAAAAGACCCCAGCAAGAAATCTCAGCAAAGTAGCTCAGGGCCTCCTCAGAAGGGAGCAGCTAGCAGACAGAGTTGGGCAGTCATCCAAATGATAGGACCTTAACAATACCCTGGGAGAGTTCACAGCACATGGGCTGGCTCTCTGTCCTGGAAAGTCAGTGATGGGAGAGCAAGTCCCAGCTCTTGGAAGATAACATGATACGGGAGCAGGGTGACCTCAGAATCCTCATAGACGGATCCCTGAGTTCCTTATCATACACCTTCTCTGATTGTTTCCTAGGCAAGAAATAGGTCAGGCTCTTCTCTGCTTCTCACCTCTGGAGTCTGGGCTCCCTTCTTGTCATAGGTCTGGCTGGTGGGCTGCTGGGGACAACAGACTTTTTGGGTGCTCAGCCAAAGACAATGAGCACCCCTACAGACTACATAGGGGCCCTGGTGATATACTGGGGTACCCAAACCCTGACCCTAATGACTTGGGCCCTATCTGTGATGTGATGAACAGCATGGCAGCAAGACAAACCTAAGCCTTTCTTAGCAAATTTCAAGCTCTTGCTGGAGAAATTTTGGAAATTGTGAGAAAGTGTATGTTGCCTATTTCATTCTTGACTTATTATAGCCAAGAACTTTGTGTGCTGACAGACAAAAAACAAAAAAAAAAAACAGTGCTTTGGTGGTAAGGGGGAATAGGATCGGGGATTGACTCATCCTGAATATTCTGAGATCTGACAAGTGCTGAGCTCTCAAAGTTGACAATCTAGCCAACATTTAGGTACCAACTTGGTGCCTGCCTGAATACTTAGAGAAATAATCCCAAACTCACAAAATCAAAAATCTAGTTCTTCAGCCTTCTCACAAGAAGTGATAAGGTATAACGGAGTCTCAGGTCTTAAAATGATCTAAGAGACAGGCTCTTCAAATATCCAGGAATCATTTCTCTTCCAAATGGATGGGTCCTCGATCTCCAGATACTAATAGGCACATCTTTTCTGTCTTCTATCTTTTCTATTGTCATAATAAATCTCATTTCAGTTCTCAGGTGTAAATACTGTGACTCTTCATTCAAAGTTGAACCTCAAACCCTATCACTCATTTTTTTGTGGTACCAAAGAGGAAATGGGGGGGTGGGAGGAGAAAGAGGGAATGAAGAGCATGGGAAAGGAGGGGACCGGGAAAGAAAAGGCCCCCAAACTACTTAGCCCTTAATGAAATTTGATCTGTTTTCCCTGTCTAGAATGTGGTCCATTTTTTCACACCCAGCTGGAGCAAGGCAGGTGACTGGGTGAATGCAAATGAGCACCAGGAACAAAATGGAAACAGAAATAAACACTTGGAGGCTTCTTTTAATGACAGACTTATATCCAGGGTCTTGCTGGAGAGCTGAGTGTGCCTTGAATGTGAAGAAGGGTCATGACTTTTAAGAGGACACTCGGAGAAGAGAGAGCCACACCAGTGGGCTGGAGTTAAGTCTGAGGGACATAAACCGCGCGCACAGAGAGCAGGACCACAGAGGCACAGGGATGGAAAGGTCTTCCTCCTAGAACCCGATAAGGCGCAGCGGGAATACCTTGAGGCTCCTACAATATGTCTGTTATTTTCCTTTCTCTTCGTTTAATATGGAAATATCAGAGTACTAGTCTGCCTAGCCAGATCTTTTTCTTTTTCTTTTTTTTTAAGGTTTTATTTATTTATTTATTTATTTTTTTATTTTTTTATTTAAGAGTGTGTGCGCATGCACGAGAGGGTGGGGCAGAGGAAGAGCGAGAAGCAGTCTCCCCAATGACCTGAGCTGAAGGCAGAAGCTTAACCGACTGAGCCACCCAGGTGCCCCCAGATGTCTTTTTCTTATCTGCTGGGCTGGGCAGTTTATCAGCTGCATTTCAAACACAGGATTTTGCACTTATGAAACAGGTTCTCAGGACATGAAACAAGGTGGGGCTCAGGGGTCCTAGAACATGAGGGTAGGCACCAGCAAGCAGCAGTCCTGGTGGGAGACTTCAGATTGCAAGAATTTTCCAGGTCTTGGCATCCCAGTGCTCAAACTCTGCTGGTAGCCACTTGCTCTTTTCTCCCCTGTATAGTTGGTCTTCTTAATAAAGAAAACCCTGAACAATATACTGCAAGACAGTATGTTCTCCGTATTTTATTTCTTTTTTAAACATGGTTTTATATATATATTTTTTAAATTCTGTTCAAGCCCTAGTAACGTCATGGTGAGCAAGACATCATTCCAGACTCCCAAAAGGCCTCCCTGAATATGACCAGAGTGTATGCTTCTATAGCTAAAACATGTCTGCTGTTCGATAAGTTATGCTAGACAGGAACGTAGAGAAAGAATCGGTTAATTTTCTTTAGGAAGGTTGCCTGAAGGAGGTGAGCTTTTCCATCTACTGCTGACTTACTCTGTTTCAAAACGCTTACTCTCCTGCCACGGAGACACGTAATGGCCACTTCAAAGAACTGTGGGGGTTGAAATGGCAAAAGAAATGACCACTTCCAAATCCACTGAGTATATAATAAGTACTCAACCAAAGTTATTTCTTGTATTAACCAGGAACTGTGTTCAGCATAGGTAAGAGAGTCCACAGTGAAAGTAGTTTGTTTTTTCTTCAAGGTTGCTTTCTGGTTAGAAGATGACAGCTGTAGCTCCTGCCATCACATCAACAGTCCTAGGACAGAAAAAAAGAGGAAGAGGGAATAGCAAAGGGCACCAGTCAGGTGGGGAAATAGCTTGAACGCTTTCCAGGAAGTTCTGCCCAAGACTTCCAGGCTTAGTGGGGAAAGGTTCAATATTTGATCATTAAATATTGTGCTAGCTGTAGGATTTTTGTAGATGCTCTATCATACTGAGAAAGTTACCTTTTATTCTCAATTTGCTGAGACTTTTTGTCAGAAAGGGCTGTTAAATTTTGTCAAAGCCTTTTCTCTTTCTATTGAGATGTTTATATGGTTTTTGCCCACACACTGTGCTATATGAATTACATTGATTTTTCCAATGTTAAGCCATTTAAAAATTTGGAAAGAAACCCAACTTGATCGTGAGGTATTATCTTCTTTATATATTGCTGGATTCGATTTAATAATGTTTTGTTAAGGACTCTTACTTCTGTATTCAGATATTGGTCTTTAATGTTCTTTCTTTGTGGTATTTGTCAGGCTCCTTACCTGCGCTATGAAGGCTTCATGAAAAACTAGTTGGCAAGTGGTTGCTCCTCTATTTTCTGAGTAAATTTGTGTAAAACTGGTATTATTTCTTTCTAAAATATTTGTCAGAATTCACCAGTGAAACCAGCTAGGCCTGGAACTTTCTTTGTGAGGAAATTTTGATTACAAATTAAATTTGTTTAATAAATAATAAATAAAAGGCTGCTAGAGTATCTTTCAGTTTTGGCTATGATTTCCAACCATTTGTTGACTTCATGTACGTTGCCGAATTTTATCATTCTAAGGGTATTTTAATATTTTTTGCCATCCTTTAAATTTCTGTAGAACTTAAAATAACGGACCCACTCTTTCTCTTGATATTAATAATTTTCTCTTTTTCTTGATCAGACTTGCTAGGGGTTTATCCATTTTGTTACATTTTTCAACATACCACTTTTTGGCTTTGTTATATTTCTATATTCTTTGTTCTCTATTTCACTGATTTCTGCTCTTTATTATTTCCTACCTTCTACTTACTTCAAGTTTGATTTGTTCTTTGTCTCATTTCTTAAGGTAGAAGCTTGGATCATTGACTTTAAACCTTTCTTCTTTTCTAATATCCATATAGTTATATGTATCCTTTTACACACTGCCGTAGCTTCATCCCTCAAAAGCTGACTAGCATTTTCATTGTCATTCAGGTCAAATGCTTTATTATACTTTATGATTGCTATTGGCATCCACAGTGCACCAATTCCAAATATTCGGGCATTTTCTAGGTATCTTGTTATTGATGTCTTACTTAATCCTAATTTGGCCAGAAAACAAATTCTGCAAGATTTTGATCTTCTGGTATCTATGGGACATATTTTATTATCTGTCATATTGCTTATTGGCAAACATTCCCGGTGCCCTTGAAAAGAATGTTCTTTCTGCAGTTGCTGGGTGTGGTGTTCGTGTTCTGTAAATGTTAATAAGGTCTAGGTAGTTGATATTATTGCTAAAATCTTCAATATCTCCATCAGTTCCTGAGTGAGAGGTAATAAAATCTGCAACTGCCTGGAAGTGAGTCGATTTCCCCCTTTCATTCTTTCAGTTTTTTTCCCTCATGTATTCTGAACCTGTTATGAATTGCATAACATATATGACTGTTATGTCTTCCCGATGAATTAAATCATTTATTATTATGCAGTATCTTTTTATCACCAATAATATCCCCCGTCCGGAATTTTACTTTGTGTTGAAATACTTTTACCAGCCTTCTGACATTTGCTGCTTCCATCCTTCTACTCTTCACCTGTACGTGCTGGTTTATTTAATTGTGTGTCTGTCTCCTTCAGGGCAGTTTATGGCTGGCTTTTGCTTTGTAATCTATTCTGATAGTTTCTTCCTTTTACTTGGAATGCTTAATTCATTGACATTTAGTCCCACTATTAATAAGACTGGGTTTAAGGGGCGCCTGGGTGGCTCAGTCGTTAAGCGTCTGCCTTCGGCTCAGGTCATGATCCCAGGGTCCTGTGATCGAGCCCCGCATCGGGCTCCCTGCTCGGCGGGAAGCCTGCTTCTCCCTCTCCCACTCCCCCTGCTTGTGTTCCCTCTCTCGCTGTCTCTCTCTCTGTCAAATAAATAAAATCTTTAAAAAAAAAAAATAAGACTGGGTTTAAGTGTGCCATCTTGGTATTTCTTGCCAACTTATCCTATCTGCTTTTATCTTTTTTCCTGTCCTTTGGATTAATGTACTTTTTAATATTCCATTTTAATTCCTCTATTTGCTTTGCATTGATTTTTTTTATGGCTGCTTCTAGATAGATGGCAAATGAATTCTTATTACTGTCCACTTAGAGTTAATATTTTACTAGTTCACATAAAATACAAGAACCTTACAACAGCAAAATTCTATTTACCTTGCCTATCCTTTTTGCTATTGTTATTATTTGTCTCTCCAAGTAATGAAACACCACAATGCAATGTATTAGTTTTGCTTTAAATGATCAGTTCTCTTTCAAACAAATTAAGAGTAGGAAAAAGATATTCTTTTATATTTTTTGATAATATTTCCTATTTCTGATTTTCTCATTCTGTTGTAGATTCAACTTTCTACCTAGTGTTATTCCTTTTTAGCTCGGATGATTTCCCTTAGCATTTCTTATAACACAGGACTGCTGTCAACAAATCCTCTTAAGTTTTGTTATTCTGAAAATAGCTTTATTTCACCTTAATTTTTGAAATACATATTTTACTAGATAAAAACTTCTGTGTTCAGTTTCTTTCCTTGGGTTACAGAACTTTAATGTTGTCATCTCATTCTTGTCTGGCTTCCATTCTTTATGATGAAAAGTCAGTCAGACTTCATGTTTTTCCCTCTTTTTGTAACTTCTTTTAAAAAACAGTATGACTGCTTTTAAGATTTTTCTCTTCACATTTGGTTTTTAGCAATTTGCCTACATTTTATGTAGGTGTGCTTCTCTTTATGTTTAAATTACTATTAAGTTTACTGGTGGATGCTTTGGTTCCTGTCAGGCTTGTTTCATTCTTTGTTAGGGCAGGTCTATTTCTGTTCTGAACTTAGTCCTAGGACATGGCCCTCATTCCTCAGACATGGTCTTTCCGAATTCACAACTGAAAGTGTAATGTACGCGACAGGTGTCTCTTCTCTAGCTGGTCTAGCACTCCAACATCTTCCAACATTAGAACAAGAAGAATGAGAATTATCCCTGCAACCCAAAATGATGGAGGATCCAAAGCAGGATTAAACAGAGGAAGCTAATGGGTAGGAGGATTTTTAAAAGTAGACATTTGAGACTATAACTGCCTCAAAATCATGGTGTAGCATTAAAGCTCTGCCAGGGTGGGGGCGCCTGGCTCAGTTGGTTCAGCGTCTGACTTTTGACACTTGCTCGGGTCTTGATCTTAAGGTGTGAGTTCAAGCCCAGTGTTGGGCTCTGCGCCCCACGTTGGGCTCCACCCGGTGAGCCTACTTAAAAAAAAAAAAAAAAAGACTAAAAATAAAGCTCTGCCAGGATGTTTTGATAAATCTTGAATTCAGAACCATCCTTCAGCTCCAGACTGCCCAAGGTCCTATCTTATTTTGGTTCTCCTCTTCTTCGATGTCCAAGGGATTCTACTCATCTTTTTATGTGATATTGGCATTAACCCCACCCCCTTTACTTAAGCTACCTTGAGTGGGTCTCTGTTTATGTAATCAAAGGGTCAAACGAAAACTGTAACATACCTATCATTCAGAATATTTGGTAAGTTATGACACCAATCCTTTCATCAAATCTGAGCATTCTGTCACTGCAGGAAGAAACCCATATATTAAGAACAGATGAGCGGGCGCCTGGGTTGCTCAGTTGGTTAAGCGACTGCCTTCGGCTCAGGTCATGATCCTGGAGTCCCGGGATCGAGTCCCGCATCGGGCTCCCTACTCGGCGGGGAGTCTGCTTCTCCCTCTGACCCTCCCCCCTCTCATGCTCTCTGTCTCTCATTCTCTCTCTCTCAAATAAATAAATTTAAAAAAATCTTTAAAAAAAAAAAAAGAACAGATGAGCAACCCAAAACCCAGAGACATTTTCTGACCATACTGGAAATTTCCTCAGTTCTCTTGACTTCAGTCATGATGATATAAAACAGTGGTTCTCAAACTTGAGTATGCAGCAGAATCTCCAAGAAGGTCTTATTAACATATAAGCGTTTAGACCCCATTGCTAGTGTTTTTGATTTGGTAGGTCTAAGAAAGGACTTAAGAATGTGCATTCCTAACAAGTGTCCAGGTGCTGTTGGTCAGGGGACCACACTGTAAGAACCACTGATATGGAGAGTTCTCAGAGCAAGTTCATGTCTATGTTTGTCTGTGTTTATATTTCCCTCCTGTAGAGAGTCACCAGCCCTCCGTCACTCATTACTTTACAACATGATGTCATCCACAATCCCAGGAGGTGATGGGTAGGGGTGGAAGCTGATATCCGAGAGCAAGGAGAAGGTTACAAAGGAATCATTTCATTAGTAATGATCCCCCCTGCCCCCCCCCCGCTGGAAGAAATGACAGCAGGGAGATTTAAGGGATTCTAGTTACGTTTCCTGTACTTACTGTGCCATGAATAAAGGGCCATAAGTATAAAATTGAAGTCTGGCAGTATTTCTTCAATATACTATATGGGAAAAGCTAATGATGGTGAACTAGAGATGTTTCTAATATTTAGGTCATTATTATCCCCACCAGCAGTATATCTCTAATTCACATAAAATGAAATTTCATAACCCAGTGATGGTCCATTTTTTATTACTTACAATACTAAAAAACAACAATAACACTCATTATTGCCTAGGCTTGCTATAGCTCTCTGTTTTATCAAAATGTGAGCTTCCCAAATGAATTCTCTTAGTCACACAAACTTGCTGTGAATTGAGGTCACGTCCTGGTGCTTCTTCACTTAAAAAGAGTTTATGAAAAAAAAAAACAACAAAAGTTAAAAGCTGAGCTCTGTGGAGAAGCCACAGATGTCCAGGATATGGTGACTTAGGGAGAAAAGTCCGGGAGGGGAGATGAGACTTCTTCTGCCGATAGTACTGTGACAGCAAGAAGTAGAGCAGGGCAAGAGCCCCAGGGGTCAGAGAAGAGCCACTGTTGGCTGGAGTGACCAGAGAAGGTTCTGTGAAGAAAGTGGCATCTCAGCAGAATTTTGAAAGTGGACTTGGGTTTTGACAGTCATATGTGGGAAGAAAGGCAAAGATAGGGAATTAATTCTAAGAGCACCAGAGGTATCCCATTTATAGTGAGCTAAGTGACCTCCTGCTCATGTACAATCCATGCAAAGGAGTCATGGGAGAGGGGGGTCGAGGTGAGAGGAAATAAGGTCTCAAATGCCAGATCAAGGATTGAGAGTTTATTCAGCAGATGGTGGGGACACACTGACATTGTTGAGCAAAGGAATCATATGATCTAGATATTTACCTTCAGCACATTCAAGAATGGCCAATGACTAAGAAAGTTGATCATAAAGTGGAGGAAATAGAAGCAGTGAGATGACTCTAGAGGGGTAATAATCCAGGAATGAAGGGACCACGACCAGACCAGGAGGCACCCAGGGGAACAATAAAGCAGGGACAAGATGAGGTATCTCATTATATAAAGTTTAGGTCTTCAGAAGATTGTTGGTGCCACTAACCAAAACAGGAAAGTCAGGGAGAGAGGGCTGTTCTAGGGTCGGGGAGGAAAATGATGAGTGGGTGTAGATATGTTGGGCTTACATTTCTTTAAGTAAAGCCAGATCGAAATCTTGAAGGCAGCTGGAGAAGCAGAGCTGGAGTCTGAGGAAGAAGTCAGACTGGGCAGCTCTGTCAGTCAGGCGAGGCCGGCAGGTCTACCATAACCAGTTCAATGGAATCCCAGGGGCTTGCAACAGTGGTGCTTGTTTGTAACTCACGCTCCACGTTCATCCTAGTGACCAGGGACTCCGGTGTTTTGGAGGCTCCGTCTCAACATATTCTCAGTGGTCACAGAGCCTGGGAAAGGCAAACCAGGGGCTGGTTCATAAAACTTCTGCCCTTCAGGGACACATGACACTTTTTCTCACGCTTCACTGACAGAAGTAAGTCACATGATCCATCACTCCTCAGACCAAGTGAACACAATAAAAACCATCCTACACGTGCCTCTGGCAAAAGGACGGCGGAGGGAGGAAGGCACAGCCCAGGAGGCCAAGGCTGTTGCCACCCCTGAGAGCCAGGAGCCCCCCCCATCCCCCCACGCCCCCTCCCCCGCCAAGGGGGCAGAAGCTAGTGCTGCCTCCAAGGGAAGAGACACAGAAGAGGCATGTCCCCGGTCCGGAGAGTGACCGAGCACCGGCCAGCAAGCAGAGTGAGTAGGTGGGTGGGGTCAGGGGGGTGATCTCGAAGCTGCAAACACTGTGCCATTCTCATAAGGTCACTGCTTGGACCTGGTGCCCTGGCTGCCTTCCTGTGCCCAGAAAGGAAGGGGCTGTTGCCCCTCCCAGCCATGTTCCCTCTCCTTTTCCCTCCTGCGGATTCTCCCGTCATCCATCTGGCCTTCCTCTTAAGGCCGGCTGAAGATGGTCCCTTGCAGTTTCCCGAGTTAGGTTAGTGATGGGACATGCTGCTGTCCCTGGCCCTACCTCTCCTGTCCCCAGCCCTGTGGAAGGCAAGTGCTGCGTTTTCTTCCCCAATTCTTTTCCAAATAGGTTTTGTTTACTCTACTCCTCCAGTCCCTGAGGCGGATGTGGGGTGCCTACACTCGCAAACCCTGAGTATCTAGCCTCCCACCTCTGTTGAGTTTTTAGTCTCTCGTGCTGTGTCTAGGGGTACCTGGGCTGAGAGGACACTGCCCCTGTCTAGATTTTTATAAATGTCTTCCTCAAGTTCAAACCTCCAGCTTGTGATTCGACTGTCTCTTTTTTGACTTGGTAAGCAAGTATTAGGCTTTGAGGGGAGGGGACGTCTGGAATGTGAAACAACTTGTCTTTCCGCCCCCCATTGTTGCCAATAACTTTTAATGGCCAAACCCCAAATTTGTACTTTTTTTTCCCTCTAACTGATAAAACCATTCTCTTCCACCTTGTTTTACTGTAACATGTGGAAAAGAAATAAATGTCCCTTTAAAAAAAAAAAAAGAACTGCCCTTTGTGATCTGCTGCCCCAGCTCCCATGAGTATCATCTGGGTGACAAATGATGAAAACGGAGCAAAGCTTTAAGGAGAGAAGCTCAAGGAGCGTTCTTACCTATAGGGCAGTAGGAAGAACACATATTTAGGGAGCAAAATAAAAACATATAGAAAAGGGCTCAGTTTAGTCAGGAAGGTTCCTTACTGCCAGATCTGGAGATAAGTCAAAGAAGCTGAGGGTGAGGAAAAACCATGGGGTCTGACCTCGAAGGAGACCATGGGGGCTGACCTTCAAGAGAGCTGCTTCAGGGAGGCCATGGGGCCAGACTGAGGAAGGAGTGATCCAAAGTGGAGGTAGAACATGGGACTGTGAAAAAAAGAAGGGAAATAAGATGGTTGCTTGAGGTAGCAGCCAAATCAAAGCTGATTTGCTAAAGCAAATCTGACAGTTTTTCATTCATTCATTTAGCAAGTCTTTATTGGGCATTTACTCTTGCCAAGCACTGCTTTAAGAGCCGGAGAGAGACAGAGCAAGATAAGTTTTCTGTTCCCATGGAGCTTATCTTCTGGTGGAGGCAGACATAAAATAAATAAGCGAGCAAAGAAATGAATGAGTGAAAAAGATAGTTTCCAATTATATTTAGTTCTGATAAAACTACATAAATTATATTTAGCTCTTCCTTTAAAGGGAGTGATCAGGTAGGTGGAGAGTGTGGGCTGGAGGGTATGTGCTCAACTACTCCGAAAGGCTTCTCAGGATCGGAGGACATATACACTGACACTAGGAGGACAAGAAACATTGGCCAAGCAAGGATTTGGATCTGGAGGTTTTCATGGTAGGCAGAAACTCCGATGGAAAGTTCTCATAGAAAATAGATTAGATGGACAATTAAAAATGGCTGTCTGTGTGAATATCTAGAAAAATAAAGGTTCTAGAAGGCATTTCTCAATGCACAGGGTTTATTAGTTTAGAAGCATGTGCCGTCTCCTTCAGGTACCTTCCCTGCCACAGAACCTACTTCCGTTGCCTGGGAAAGGTTGCTGCAGGGTACAGATCCGTGGGGGTGATTCTTTCCTCGGGGTTTTTATATTGCGCAGACTCTTTTTAAAGTTTCGGAACCAGCCCTCACCAGCTGATGGCCAAGTGCCTCTTACACTTGCATTCTTCCTGGTTTCAGGCTTGCAGAACGTAGTCAAACATTTGTGGAAGCGGGACCTTTCTCACATGTCGCAGTGGGCATAGGGCACATTTTCCTGGGTCCCCTCTTCTAGCCGTGTGGGTTTTGGAAAAGAAAAACTTGAACAAATCCCTGCAGAGCTCTGTGACCAGCGCCCGTGGCCTCAGGAGATGAGGGCAGTCACCACACCCATTACGGTCTGAATGAAACTGCCACTGGGAATAAACGCACTCATTTTTTTTTTTTTTTAAGATTTTATTTATTTATTTGAGAGTGTGAGAGCACGAGCGGGGGAAGGTGCAGCGGGAGAGGGAGAAGCAGGCTCCTCGCCGAGCAGGGAATCCGATGCGGGGCTCGATCCCAGGACCCTGGGACCATGACCTGAGCCGAAGGCAGACGCTTAACGACTGAGCCACCCAGGCGCCCCTAAATGCACACATTTTAAATTGGGGGTATGCCAGTGCAGTCTGCTGAAAGATTAATTTGTGTTAACTTATTTCTATTTTTTCATATTGTCTATTGTCTCCACTGCCCTCCCTGCTGGAGCATAAGGAGGGCAGGGGTATCTGTTTTGCTCACTGATGGATCCCCCGTTGCTAGAACACTGCTCCACACGGAGGAGGCACTCAGAAAATACTGAGCGAATTAATGTTTTTTCTCCCTGTTGTGGGACCCTGGCAGGAAGGCAGGCTTTCTTTCAGGCTTGAACTCAAAAGGTAGCCAACGTAGTTCCTGTGTGAGCTGTGAATGCTGGTCTCAGGACTAATTCAAACTCTTCTGTTGGGGGTCGGAAGCCCTAGCCTGACATCCCGAGAAATGCCTGTGCTCAGAGAAGCAGACTGGAGACCAAGGAGGACAGGGGTATGGAGAGGACCTTTCCCTGAGTCCTCTGAGCACCAGAGATAGAGGGGTGTCTCTTGTAGGATGCCAAGGAGGAAGAGTCCCTGCGCATTCTGAGATGAGAGGGTTTAGAATATATTCTTTTGATTTCTATAAATTTAAAAGTTCCAAAAAAATATCTTAAAGGCCAAACTGGGATCACAAGGTCGGGAACACGGCCGCAGCTAACATGCCATGTGTCGTATCAAATGTAAGTGCTTTAGGGTCATTTTGTCACCAAGGTCTGCAAACCATCCTAAAGGGGAATAGCATCCTCATTTTACAGAGGGGCTGACTGCAGTTCAGAGGATGGATTAATCCGGAGCTTGTGATGACTAGTTTGGCCTGGAGACGACTGGCTAGAGCCTCAATGCATGAATATCTAGAAAATAAAGGAACCATGGACGGTGCGGGGTGGGGAGCAGGATCACTGGGGCTGTGGAGACTCATCCCCAGGGGCAGACAGGATGGCCAGCAATAACAAGTGCGGGCAGCAGAGGGCCTGGCTTTGAGAGACAAGAGAGGGGGCAGGTGAACTTCTCCTAGGCTGTGAAGCCCCCTGGTATTTCACATGGCAGCTTGGTTTTATTAATACACCAGCAATTTGGGGAAATCTTGGGCCAGGAAGGTTGGGAAGGCAAATTCGGCTTCCAGTCCCTGTGTCAGGGGCGGGAAACTGGCTCCAAGGACGGGAAGGTGCGGGTGAGAGAACCCGGCCCAGCGCCGCCATGGCCTAGTTCACATCCCCCATTTGGCCCCAGATTTCCAATTAGAAAGAAAGGAAAACAGAAGACAGTAAAAAAAAAGTCCAAAGCCTTTTCACTAAATCTAATTTAAAACAAACAAACAAAAATCTCGTGTGGTTACTTTGGAAATGAGACCCTTTCCCTGCAGGGCTGGGTGGGGCCAAGAACGCAGTGTAGGAGTAAGGAAAACTCCTTTTTCCCCCAGGCCCTCCAAGCAGCATCCTCCTGGCCCTGGGAGACCTGGAGGTTTCTGATTTTCCACCTTGCTGCTCCAACAAGCTGGGAGGAGCACTGGTGGAGCCTGCTCTGCATGGGCCCATGTTCCCCTCACCAATGCACAGGCATGCTCCTCCTCCCAAGGTCCTCGGGTCCCCGGCTCCCCAGAAACACGCCAGGCAAATTCAAGGGGCTCTGACTCGGGATGCGGGCTGGGGTCCATTCTTTTGTCTTCAGCATCCTTTCTTTGTCCCTCTCGGTCCTGGCTTGAAGGGTCAGCCACTTTAGGGCCATTTGCCTCAGTCCTGGACTTGGGCAGAAAACCTGCGGCTGTTTGTTGACTGACACTAGGGCTGGGTCTGGGAGGACAGGGCAGTCGCAGCCCCACGCAGAGACTGCCCAAGGTATTCTGCATCTTCTGCACTGTGAGCACGGTGAGTGCTCGCCGAGCTAATGCCCTGTGACAGATGGATGCTGGGCCCGTGTCTCACGCTTGGCTGGTCGCTCCTGCAGAGAGGAGACTCAGTAGGGAGGCCGCTCCCAGAGAATTTATTTCCACTGGTTTGAAAAGCTACGGCGCCCTAGGAGCATCTGAAGAAGACCAATGATTGAGGGAGATCAACATCGTGTTTGCAGCTTTTCAATTCCGTCCCAGACAACCTGAACTAATATGTGAAAACAGAGAAAATTGGTTCCAAGGGAGTCAATACTTAGGGGCAGATGAACCTGGTGGCCCCTCATTCCTCTTTTCCATCTCTCCAAATCCTTGGCACTGGCACAGTGCTGTCTCTAGGAAACATCCTCCGGCCTTTATTAACTATGAAGATTTCTCTCTTCTGTCAGTCCCAGTGCTACCTATTATCTCACTTTCATCCAACCAACGTTTACCAATCTCCTACTTTGTTCCAGGCAAAAGAAAATGACAATGACACCATCTTATCTTCTTGGGGACTTGGAGGAAGACAGGCACTCTTTAAAGCACTCATGATGCATTAATGTATACTGCTTTGGAGTTTATCCATCTCATCTGCATGTGCACATATGTATATGTTAATTACATATATATATACACACACACGTATGTATATATATATAAATTGGTTTTCCCATAAGATTATAAGCATTTCTTTAAAAAGATTTTATTTACTTATTTGACACAGAGAGAGACACAGCAAGAGAGGGAACACAAGCAGGGGGAGTGGGAGAGGGAGAAGCAGGCTTCCCGCCGAGCAGGGAGCCCGATGAGGGGCTTGATCCCAGGACCCTGGGATCATGACCTGAGCCGAAGGCAGACGCTTAATGACTGAGCCACCCAGGCGCCCCAACTCTATAAGCATTTTGAGCACAGGGCTGTATCTTGTATTATAATTCACAGGGTGCAGAGTATAATGTACAATAATGTATAATAATTCCTTTTGAAATTGAAAGAATGTGATCTTGAGGTGGTAAAGTGGCAGTGTGAGCATCTTCTGAAAGGAAAACAGTCAGTCATTCATGTTTGTTGCAACTAAGCATTCGGGGTTGGTTTCACCCGCACTTTCTCCTCTTGAAATAAACGCCACCACTTACGCAGCTAGAACAGAACAGAATCCTACTGCTGATCTCAGGAATACATTGTGGGCTGATAATTTCCAGGCATAGTTTTTCAAGGCAGCCAAATAGGCCGGTAAGAAGCAATGAGGAGGGGAGCCTGAGTGGCTCCGATGTTAAGCGTCTGCCTTCGGCTCAGGTCATAATCCCAGAGTCCTGGAATCGAGCCCCACATCGGGCTCCCTGCTCGGCAGGAGGCCTGCTTCTCCCTCTCCCACTCCCTCTGCTTGCGTTCCCTGTCTCACTGTATCTCTCTCTGTCAAATAAATAAATAAAATCTTAAAAAAAAAAAAAAAGCAATGAGGAATAATCATAAAGGGAAAATAATTAAGTTGGGTTCCAACCTCATACCACACACAAAAATAAATTCCAAATGGATTAAAGATTGAGATATAAAAACAAAACCTAGATAATTAGAATATCTCTTTGAAATCTTGCAATAAGAAAGGCCTTCTAAAATAAGACGAAATCTAAAACAAAAAAACTCGGAGGGCATAAAGAAAAAGACTGACAGATTTTTTTTTTTTTTAAGATTTTATTTATTTATTTGAGAGAGAGAGAGTGAGAGAGCATAAGCAGGGGGAGCTGCAAAGGGAGAGGTAATCCATCCCAGGACCCCAAGATCATGACCTGAGCTGAAGGCAGACACTTAACCCCTAGATTGACAGATTTGAGCACATAAAATTAAAAACTTCTCTAAGATAGAAGTATTTATTTTTAAAGCCACTAAGTAGAAGAATAGTATCCATATTAGATGGAGTCTAGTAGGAAAGGTGATTTTTTTTTTAAGGCAATCTAAAAGAGAATAAGGATTTTAAAAATGACATAAACACATTTACAGAATATAAGCGGCCAACAAGGGATACCTTTAATTTTGTCTCTTAATGCAACCCTGTGTTTTCATTGCCATTGGTGTTTTTGTCTCCATCAGAGCAAAATTCATCTTGTTATGTGATTTCATAAAATAAAGGCACCATTCTCTGATTAAAACCTTTTGGAACTAAGTCAAGAATTTCATCCTTCGGAGGTAGTTTACCTGCATGCCATCTAGACTCAGGCTTTCCCCATTCTGAGCTGGTAGCGCGGGGGGAAGTTCATCGAGGTCTCAGCTTTGAGAGCCGTCAGTGGAGGAAAAAAGTCCCGGATCATCGTCGCCATGCTGGAGCCTCCTGTTGACAGGAATCCAGCCCCTCCACAGTGATGAGCTAAATGTGTACTCCCTGGTGGCTGAGGATAAGCAAAGAGTTTATTTCAGCACCAGTGATGTTTCCGATACTCCTCTTTCAAAGGCGAGCTGACTTCAAATCACACATGTTTACTCCACACAGAAGGATATGATGCCACTGGATGCCCAGGCATTAGAGGTCTCAACACTCAATCCCGTTAGCTGCTTTCTCTTCATCTGACCCCATTTCAGGGGTCGGCAGCCACATCCAGAGCCAGGGGCCGCCTTAGTTGCCTGGAGCCAAGGCAGAAGGAGAGAACAAGAGGTCTCCTTCCAGGAGGCCGCAAGGGTCTAACGATATTTGCAGGTCTCTGAGAAGGGCTGCTGGGAGCTGGGAAGAGAGTCTGAGAATCGGAGAGTGACTTTGAGAAGGAACAGGAACAAGGGGAGTGCAGATAATTAGCTGGAAAGGTAACGGTGAACCTTGGGCTAAGTACAACTGGAAAAGAAAGCTACGACTCCTAAGCAGAATAAACAAAAAGAAGGTAGACAAGAGAAGGTACCTGGACACATCACAGCAAAACTGCAGGTATCGGAGGCGAAGACATCTTTAGGGACACAGAGAGATAAGCACAAGTGACAGGCTGACAGTTGACTCAGCAGCAACAGTGAAGTCAGAAAACAGTAAGAAAATAGCTCCAAATGTTGAGATAACTGTCAACCGAGATTGATATACTTAGAGGGACTGCTTCTCAAGAACAAGGGCAAAATAAAGACATTTTCAGATAAACACTGAGGAGGTTGACCTCCAAACTCTCACTAGTGGAAATTCTAAAGGATGTACTACAGAAGGAAAGAGAGAGAGAGAAGATCCCAGAAGATCAGAAGATAGGTCTAAGATAAGTTCATTTTATAAAAATTCTACATTCGAAATTTAAAATTCGAAAATTTTGAAATTCTAGAATTTAAAAAAATTCTGAATCTCACTAACATTGAAGTGATAAAAATAATATCTAAATAGTGAGGTCAAGAAAGGAGCTAATGCTCCTTCTGAAAACTGTAGGGGAATCCTTCCTTGGCTCTTCCCAGCTTCTGGTGGTTTCCTGGCGATTTTTGGCATTCCTTGGCTCCTAGATCCATCCCCCCAGCCCTCTATGTTCTCATCATTTTCCTTCTCTGTGTGTCTCTCTGTGTCTAAATTTCCCTTTTATAAGAACAACAGTCAGATAGGACTAGGGCCTCGTCTAATCACCTCATTTTAACTTGATTACCTCCATAAAGATTCTTTCTAAATAAGGTCACATTTTGAGGTACTGGAGGTTAGGATTTCAACATACCTTCTTAGAGGGGGGATGGGGAGCACAAGTCAACCCATAACATCATCTCAATCCTAACTGATGGTTTTAAACTCTAGACCTCACCCTTGGTTCTAACTGCTACCACGTCTTTCTTCCCCCCTTCCATCCTTTCAAAGCTCCAAAACCAATGGGGCCTCTGGTGCCTTCCATTCTCCTACACTGCTCGTTATGGGCTACATTGTTTCCTCCCCGAATCTGTATGCTGAAGCCTAAGCTCCCAGTACTTTAGAATGTGACTATTTTTGGAGATAGGTCCCTGAAAGCAGTGATTAAGTTAAAATGAGCCTGTTAGTGTGGGCTGTAATCCGATACGACTGACGTCCTCATAAAATGAAGAAATTCGGACACTTGGAGAGACACCAGGAATGCATGCTGTTAAATAACAAAAATTCAATGGAATAAATTTTAAAGATCTAATTGGCTTTATTAATCAATTCATGAATCAGGCAGCATCCCATCTAGCAAGTAGAGGGGTATTCCCAGGAGTTGTACAAAATGGAAGGTTTTTAGAGGAAGGACGGTTGGGCAAGAATAAGCAAAAGGAAAGAAAGGATTATTTCAGCAAGGTCACCTTCCCTTAGGGGAGAGGTCAGGGTGTCTCATTAGGTGGATTACCTCATCTTCTTTGAGGAGTAGGAGAGCCTCTGGGGTAGATTCTTCATTGAGGCTGATGGGAAAATTCCTGACTGACAGGTTGAGACTACATTTCTGGGGGATATGGAAACCACAGTTGGGTGAGGTGTTAAGTCCAGATGGGTGACTTGGCTTAAGTGAGGCCATTTGGGGGCTGAGGTTTTCTTTTTAACAGCATGCATAGAGGAAAGACTTTGTGAGGACACAGAGGGAAGGTAGCTATCCAAAAGCCCAAGACAGAGGCCTCAGAAGAAACCAAACCAGCTGAGACCCGGATCTTGGCCTTCTAGCCTCCAGAAGTGAGAGAAGATAAATGTCTGTTGCTTAAGCCACTGAGTCTGTGGCATTTTGTGGTAACAACGGGAGCCAACTAATGTTCTGCTCAAAGCCCCTCCCCACTGCATTTGGCCACGCTCCTGAGAGCACTGTCCCCAGGCCTCACTCCATCTCCAGATGTTCCCCTGCCCCAGGGTGCTTTCCTTCCCCTCTCCTGGCCTTTTCTACAAACAGGAGTTAAGGCTGCCAAGAGCCTTGGCTGTTGTTTAACTCACCATTCTGGGCTCTGCGGACCCAGGTGTGGGTGGCTGAGATTGACTTCAACGGAGACTGGATATAAACTAACAAACAAGAAAACGCTCAGGGCGTCACGTGCTGAGGATTAAAACAGGAAGAAAAGATGGCAATGGATGGCTTTATGTCTGGTGGCTTTTGGTGCAGTCCTTGGGGGCGGGGGCGCGGGATCTGCGGTTTAGGATCTGCAGCACTTACTAATCCAGCTGCAAAAGCACCGGGTAGATCCACCAGAGTTTTGCCATCTCGGCTCTAAATTACAAAACGGAAATAAGTTTGCTTCTCTATCTCCAATGTGGGGCGGGTAACCAGACCTGGTTAGAACGTGAATAACAAGTACTCCCAGGTCCCGTTTCCTTTGTCTCTTTAGAGAGCACTTTTAGTCACAAAGCTTTCTTATCAGGCTTTGATAAGGAAATGGGATGTTATGAAAGGCTGTTATCTAAGAAAACAAAAACCGGGAGATATGTATTGAACCTACCCTGGTAACTCAAGTCCCTGACCTGCAAGGACACCTGGAAGTGACTTGGGACCCCAAAGCCAGACATTGTCCCGTCGGCCCCAGCACTAAGTCCGGGGGAGCCATCTCAGGTGGGGCACACTTTGGCCAGGGGCCAAGGCCAGGAGGACGCAGCACCCCAGGTCTTGGGGGTGTGCCCTGTGGGGCTCTGGGGGAGCACTTGGTGGGAGGGGCTCGGGGAGGGGGTTTGGGGGTGATAGGGGGAGCATAGGTGGTGCCAGAAGCAGCTGGAACCTCAAGCTCCAGCCCCCTCCACCACCACCCCTGAAAGTGCAGGGGAGAAGGTTTGGCTCTTGTCGGCCTGATGTGCGTTCCGGGGCCAACGCACCGACCTTCAGGTCAGGAAATGACTTCTTGCCCAGTCGCTGCTTTTGAGGGGCCTGCCAGGATTTGAAATGAAGCGGCAGTTCTTATAACATCCAGCCATAAATCTAAATCTTTTTTTTTTTAACCCAAGCAAAATAGTGAGATAACTTGACATTTTACATGCTTAAATTTAGAACAGATTACAGAAATTGAGTACCCACGTCATAAGCTGCTTCATTTCAGCACAACACACATACCCAGACTCAGTTTCATGTGATTTGTGTCTTGGCAGCGCCTCCTCTTCTGCCAAAATTTTAAAATCTTAAGGGTATCGGCCTGAGATTGAGGCTACCTGACCTCCAGTCCTAAGCAAAGGCACCCCTCTGGGCCTCAGCGAACCCCTCTCTATGATTCCACGGTGTGCAGTGCCTGGTCTCTGTGCTCAAAAGGCACAATCACAAATGACCACAGAGAGTGGTCACACCTCAGTGTCCAGAATGATGTAAGTAGGAAGATCTATGAGATTACCTTGGAATCCATGCCTCATAAGGGTTATTAATAATAGATGCCCCTCACCAAGTACTTCTCAGGTGCTGCGCACTTGTCTTATTTCTCCTAATTCTCACTACAACTTTATGAGGTATCACCATTTTACCAGGGAGGAAACTGAAGCTCAGAGAGGTTAAGTAACTTGCCCAAGCTCACACAGCTCATAGGGCTCTAAGTGGGGACTCAGGATATAAACCCAGGCAGCTTAGTGCACTCCCCCTGCCTTGCAGCTTCTGGGTATCAGCCCTGAGGTCTTCCCACCATCACTGACCTGGAAGGATGAGAAAGGGACGGAGCTAGTGATTCTGATCCAAAGATGACTCCTCATGGGTCTGATCATCTCTGAGCCTGTCCCAGAGTGACCTGTCTGGGAGGCAGGAGGGATGGACAGAATACAAAGTGGTGGATTCAGTTTAGGGGAAAAAAAAAATCTCTTTTGAGGAAATTGCTATAGATCTTAGAAAAATGAATCTAATAGAAGAGAAAAAGAAAGGCAAAGGGGAGCCCAATGATTTGAGTAGGAATGTTCAGGTCTAAAGCATCTTTTGCCCATTAAATACATTTTACTCACCTTGGTGGCAAGTCTCTGCTACTTTAGGACTGTCTCAGCTTTTACTGGAAAGCCTGGCTGGGACCGTGAGGCAGGACCATCTGTGCCGAACGAAGTTTCTTCCAAAGACCTGGTTTTGATTTTCTAGGAGCTGTACATGACATTATTCACTTTAAAGAGGAACTTCTCCACTTTTGCTTAACTTCTTCCCTTCTGCCCAAAGGATTACCTGCCTATTATTCTCTAAGTAGGCCAGTGGGAGGAGGGCTACTGGATAAGTCTTTTCCTTTTCAGAGGACACAGCTACAGAACCCAGGGGACACAGACATTCAGCCAGACCTGAAGACAAAACATCCAGGCCAAAGCGAAGTGTTTAGTCAAAGCCACTGGCTCTAGTCTTTCCACCCTTTCTTCATTTTCTCTACTCAAAAGTTGTTAGCATCAAATTTGCCTAGCTTTCTGTGGGTTTTCTTGTGGCTATTTGTTTGGCATTGGCTGCATTAATACACACATACATCAGTAGTTTCCACCTTCCTGTCACCTAGTAGGAGTCCAGTCAATAAGATGTACAATGAGGAAAGGGCAGAGGTTTGGTGTCACCTTAGATTGTGAGAGGTCCCTGAGCTCTGGAGGCTTGCATTCAAATTAAGTAAGCATCCCATGGGGCGCCTGAGTGGCTCAGTTGGTTAAGCAACTGCCTTCAGCTCAGGTCATGATCTCGGAGTCCGGAGATCAAGTCCCACATCGGGCTCCCTGCTCAGCGGGGAGTCTGCTTTTCCCTCTGGCCCTCTCCCCTCTCATGCTCTCACTCTCTCTCTCACGTAAATAAATAAAATCTTAAAAAAAAAAAGTAAGCATCCCATGTTCAACTAGACCAATTTATTTATTTGACAGAGGGAGAGAGCACAAGCAGTGGGAGCTGCAGAGGGAGAGGGAGAAGCAGACTCCCCGCCAAGCAGGGAGCCAGACCCAGGGCTCGATCCCAGGACCCTGGGATCATGACCTGAGCCAAAGGCAGACACCTACTGACTGAGCCACCCAGGCGCCCCTCAAATAGACTAATTTAAATAAATACATAAAGAGGGTCATCTCTGTTGTTAGAGCCAAACTATTAAATAAGACGGAACTAGAGAATATTATTATTAACAATAACCATTTACTGAGCATCTATTATGTGCCTGGCAACAATGTTGTGTGGGAAGTGCTATCCTCATTTTGCTGACAGAGCCGCAGACCCTGTGAAGCATCAAGGACACAGCGAGCAGTGGTGGGGCCACAGGTCTGAATCCAGATGCAATGCTCCTGTCACCCCACCCCCCCCGATGAGGAAACCAGCATCAGCGATGGGACTCGCATGCAAACTGTGCTCATGCAGAAAGCAAGATGGCATCCTCCCAGGCGCTGAGTCTGAGGACTGGGTTTGAGCCCTTTCTGCAATCTCCTTTCTGTGACCTTAGGAACACTCTGTGCCTCAGTTTCTTCATTTCTCCAGTTTTCATACAAAGTGGCCCTTGTGAGCATTGGATGGGAAAATGCTTTGATAACTCCTCCCGGTTAGTATAAGTGTCCTGAGAACTAACAATGTCTGTTTTGAGCCCTGCTGCAGCCAGGCCTATTTTAACTATTGGTCAGTTGAGAAACAATGCTTCTGGGAGGTGGCATAAAATGGCATCGGCTTTAACCTATGTATCTTGCAAAGATACAGAGGAAATGTGCATCTCGCCCCCTGGATTCGGGGCTCCTTGGTCGTCTGCGGCCGGGTCTGCGGGATGCCTAGCAAGTCTGTGAGCTCCCTGAGCTCAGCAATGGAGCTGCCATTTCGGGCTGGATGGAGGAAAGCTGTCTCCCCGCCATCATTTCCCCCCTGAAGTCACTGAGAACAGTGGTGAGCGATACTGGACTCACAGAACAAAGTCCCTCTGTGTATGGAAAGAGAGCCACACAGAAATCCTAAGACATCTTACTTGCTTGCCTCCCCTCCCGACAGAGGTCCCAGACCACTGCAGGAAGATTCATAAAGCGAATTGCTGATGCTTCAGAGCTGGTGTGCCCCCACCAGTGACCCTCGACATCCACAACCTCACTTCTCATGCCAGCGAGGGCCCTGGGGGACCCCACAGGACTGACCGTGTCCATTCCTCTCTGCTCAACTGGTCCGTGACCACGGCTGAGCTCCAAGGGCTATGCTGTTGTCGAGTTCCACAGAGCAGGCGCCCTGTCAAAGAATTCCAAAGAAATCTCTAAGCTGTCTTTCGGAAGAGATATTAAGCACCTCTGTGCCTCAAGCCATGCTCATCACAGGCTGGCAGCCCTGATTCATGTTCCAGCAGTAGGATGCTAGGCACGGAGTCCTTCCCCTGCCCCTGGCTCTGGGCTTGGTGCTTTCCCCATGCTCTCCCCTGTCCTGCCACGGAGCCGGCAGGGAAGGCTCTATCTTCATGGTACAAGGAAATGAATTCAGGCCCAAACTGGACAGAGCCAGTCGGCCAACTCGGGCCGACTCTTTCTGCTACACTTTGTTCCAGCTCAGCAAGGCTGGGACTGGGATTGATTAGTGCCCCAAAGTGGGGGCGTCCAGTCCGAATTTCCAGTAATAATAGCTCCCCTTTGCCAGACTCTTGCTATATATCTGACCCTGTGGTTTACCAGTAAGATCGCATTAATTTTCCTAACGACCCAATGATACGGGTAGCGATGTGCTCCCCACATTAGGGAGGGAGGGCTCTGAGAACCTCAGCAAGTCAAGCACAGGCCACCGCCTGGGACACCCCAGCCTGTCTGACCGGGAGGCCCTTGCTCGGAACCAGTGTGTTCTGTTGCCCAGTCAGGTGGTTTCCCAGCTGTCCTGGTAGGAGCTCCTCAAGCCTGCGGTGCCCCACCTGGCAGGCAGTAGAGCGTGAAGACAGGCGGGAGAAGGGCAAGACATATGGGGAAGGCCAGCTTGCGTCTGAGCCCTGCCATCTGTCTCTGGTAGTTTGATTGGGGTCCGGTTGCGACAGCATGTGCCGGGCACCTGGGGGGTGGTGTGCTCGCGTTCACCGTAGTGCTTGGCTCTCAGAACAACTTCACTGAGTCGGTGTGATTATCTCCATTTTACAAACGAGGAAACGAAGTCTACCTAGATGAGATTAGGTGACTCTCCTGTGGTCACAGAGCTAGTAAGTGACGAGGCCTGGGTGGTAATCCTGGCTCCGGGCTCTACACAGTGTTTGAGGAAGCGTTCTTCTGGCAGATGCTACTTGTTAATTGGCTTGAAACATAGTCTCACTCCCTTATCCTTGGTACCTCCGTTACAAAGGGCAATTGCGGCCTTTCGCACTCCCCGGGCCTATGGGATGTCAGCAGAAGTCCACTGGGAGCTTCTAGGAAGGTCCTTGCTCTTTCTGATAGAAGGATGTTGCTGTTACTTCACCTCTTCCCACCTTCTACTTGGTATAATGAGGCCATGCGTCTCGAGTAGCACCAACCATCCTGCAGCCTTATTTGAAAGGCCAAGAGCAGCCGGTCCTGACATCACTGTGCCCTGGACCAATGTGACCAGCTGCCTAACCAAAGACTTCTTGGTATTTGCAATAAATACATCCCTTTGTGTGTAAACCCCTATAAATCTGATTTTCTGTCACTCACGGCCCAGCACCCTCTTGACTGATACGGGTCCTTAGAGACGAGAAGGAAGCAGTTGCATGCCTTGGGATGCCTGGTCACATTGCATCTATTGATTAGTAAGTATTGAGATACTAATTCATGCACTCACCAGGAATGAGGCTCTTGGATGCGATTATGAAATTTTTGGAATGACTAGACTCATGTGAAAATGGTGTTTCATTTCCCCAGACCACAGCGTGTGAAGGGCAGATCAATAGGCAGGCAGAGAACAGAAACTAAAATGGATGGACTTCCAAGGAGCACAGCTCTCAGGGGCTGTGGCTCCTCTCTGGGACCCCTCTAAAGCTCATCAAACCGCGGTGGAAAACTTCCTGGGAAGGATGGAAGGGAGAGCAGCTGTGGATGGTAGAAGTGAAAGTTGGAGACCCTGAGAGACATTTCCCAGGGAATACCGAGAAATGTGACTCTGCCTGATGTCCTCCTTGCTCCTTCACTTTCTCATTTGGGTGTATGATTGGCAATCTAATGTGGGCGCTAAGAGTTCAAAGTGTCTGGGTTCAAATTTCAGTTATGAATACAATTCCAATCACGAAACCTGTTCTCCGTAGGACACTGGTTAAGTTACCTAAACTCTCTGTGCCTCTACTTCTTCATCTACAAAATGGGCTAACAATGCTTATTTCATAGCATTATCATAAGGCTGGAATTAGATAAGCCATGTCATATGCATAACTCAGGGTCTGGCCTATGGTATATAATTGATAATGTTAGACGTTGATAATGTTACTGTTAGAGTCTTCCACAAGCGCAGGTGGTTGTCTGTTCATGGTGCTTCTCTTGACCTTTTATCACACAGTGAGGGCCATCTTGCCTCTGCAGAAGTCCTGCTGTTTTGGCCATTATGCTCTTCCACTACTAACTCCCCTTGAGGTCAGAAAAGCAAGTGGCTGGGTATGGAGGGCAGTCAGGACGTTCGTTGGCCAACGTGCCAGGTGAAGGACCTGGCCAGTGGCCTTGACTTTGCCAGTGCTAATCTTTTCATCTAATAGGACACACTACCATGGGTCAGGTCAAGACCAGAGCAAGGGTGCAAGGAGAGAATCAGTCCATAAAATAGGAAAGGGGGTAAGATGGAAACCTTCTGGGGGCCCCTTTCGGCCTTATGATTTGATATTGGCATAAAATTGAGTGGCATAAATTTGGCTCTAAGTGAGATAACATAGATTCTCCCCCCACCCCACCCAAACACATACCCCTAAGTCTGGGCAGTTTTCCTATTAGCCAAGAGAACAAAACATAAATCTCCCTCTGGGCACAAGTGCTGGGCACACAACACACTCTGCTGTCTCCCCGTTTCCAGAAAGGGCTGATGGATCCTTCCCCTCACATTTATTTCTGCCATTAACGTGGCACAGTAGAATTTCAACAAGACAGAAATAGAAGACAGAAAGTTTGGTCCTGTCAAAAGCTCTTAATATAATGATGAGAGTCCAACCTCTGCACGCACCCCCCCACACACACGCCCCAGGAATAATTAGGCTGCAAGTCGGCTGGAACTAGACTGGGGTCGGGGAGGGAAGGGACAGCAGGCTGGGGACACTGCGATTAGCGCAATGACTTCTGCCTTTCTGCAGGAGGACGCTGAGAAGCTGCAGCTCTGCGGGCTCCCTGGGAATTCTGCAGGTTCATAAAAGCCCCAGTTAGAGCTTAGATCATCCCAGGCAGCAATTAGCGGCTGTAATAGTTTCAGTGAGGCTCTGGGGCTGCTCCCACCCCCGCCCCGAGCGCCCCGTGTGCACAGACCCTTTGCTGAAGGTTAGGTATGTAGAAATGCATCCTCGTCACCCCCCACCCCCAGGGTCTGCAGAAGGTGGCCGGAAGCAGCCTGGCCCTGGCACCAGGCTTCGGGACTGATGGAAACCTCCAAGGCAGGCCCAGCCTGGGACATCCGGGCTACCGGTGAGAAAGCAGAATCCCTCTTCCCTTGAACGTTTGCTTTCTGTTTAGGGTTAATTTTCTCTTCTAAAGGCAATCTAGGGACTGCAAAAAAAGCCAGTCCCCAAAGTCCATTTGTGGTGTGTCTCTTCTCCAACTTAATTTCCCTTCTAATGTTTATGTAGCTCCCACCTTGGTGTTCTGTATTTGTTATTCTAATTCCACTGTTCTTCTCTCCAGGGTTTGCTGTTTTATCAGGGGCCTGTGTTTCAGGGCTTGGAGTGGAATGACAGAGCTCAGGCGTTGATGGAGAGAACTCAGGAGGGGCCCAACACCCTAGAAATGAGCTCTCCACGGCTGCATCCCCTCTCCCTCGGCCCCAGAGATAGGCAGCTCTTTTGCTCGGGCGGCTGCCACCTGGGTTCCGGAACATTCATCCTACACTGGTGGCCAAGGGACAGAGCCCTGTGCTCTGTACATGAAACAGACTCAGGCCCCTGAAACCTCCTCCTTCATGATTCTGTGCCTGTCCTCTGTCAACAGCAGTTTAGCCTTTTTGACAGCACTCCCTAGAGCTGAGCCAGATCTCCGAGCTGCCACTTAACAGGCTGTGTGACCCCGGGCAATTTCTTTAACCTCTCTGTGCCTCAGTTTCACCATCTATAAAATTGGGTACCAGCAGTACAGGGCCGTTGTTAGCATGAAATGAATTAATAGATACAAATTGCATGGAAGAAGGCAGGGGACACAGTCAGCATCAGAAAGTGGTGGCTGTAATTATGACTGTCATCAGTCCCTCCTGGTCAGGCCGGGATGCAGACTAGGGAGTTGCAGTTCCCAGCGTGCCCAGCAGGGGGCGCCCTGCACCTCAGTGGAGCTGGCGGCCTTCAGTGCCTGGTTCGCCAGAAGCTGACTGCCTGCTACGCACATACTGGATTCTGTCAGACCAATGCGTGCTGCTTCCATTTCTTCCATCCCTCTCCCTCCGGCCCACCGGACCTGGAGTGACTTGTCCGAGGAGGGCAGCCGGGCAGGGAGGAAATCACAGGAATTCTGATTCTCATCCTCAGAGAGGTTCGGTCCCTGGGCCAAGCCCACTCCGCTGGCAAGTGGCCGGGATTCACACCCACCCTGGCTGGACTCCCAAGGACACACTTGCCTCTCAGGCCCCTTGGGGTCATGGCCCTTGTGTCAGGGGCTGCTCTGTGCTGAAAGGCTGGAGACAGCCCAGGAAAGAGAAGGGAGCCGACTTTAAAGGCTTCAGAGAAGGAAATTCCCCACCCTCTCCAGACGCAGGATGAGCTGCCACCTTCAGGCCAAGTGTGGATCACAGGGCCTCTTCCTAAAATGCTCGGCCATCAGTTAGACCCTCGTAGGGCCCAACACCTCACGAATCTGTGCCTCTGCCCACAGACAGGGGACCCCCCCCCAGGAGCAACCCACAGCCTGCGCCCCATACCGAAGTGACCCCACTTCTGGGCACGTGTGCATAAACCCTCTGCCCCCACCGATTGGGTCCCAGGCAGGAGGGCACACCGCTGTCCCTCACAGCCACCCCTGTGCATTTTCCTGACTTGCTTTGTGGCACATGGCCAGCCGCCTAAGGGCGCGGACCCAAGACGCCGACCGCAAGTCTGTGGGCATTCTAGGGCTCTGGGCTGCACTTGGCCTCTCACTAGCTGGGCAGTGTCTGGTGAACCCTACGAGTAGGGGTCTCCTGAAGGCTGGACTCAGACTGTGGGGTGGACAGACCTCTATGTCTGCCACCCGACACCCAAGCCCTCCTAGTAGCTTCTGTGCTCCGGACTCCCCCATCGAAGAGGCCACAGTCTTTGCCCATGATCCTTCCTCTGCTCAGGCTCTGGCTGTGTCACCTGTTTTAGGCTGCATTCCCCTAGATCAGGGGTACACCAGTGTTGTGTCTGGCAGACGAGGGATCCCCAGGTTGATCTGAGAAGCTGTCAGAGTCTTGGTGGCAGTCACTTCCCAGCCACAGTCTCCTCGGGTCCTGGCTTTCCTGCAATTTGCAAGATTGCAAGCCTGCCAATCTGGGCAGATGTCGAGGATGTGGACCCCTATAGCATTCCCCGACATTCTGGAGTTAAGAGATCCATCTTCCCGAGGGAAGGTGGCAAGGAACCCCGACGGAAGATGGGAGGTGAGGTGTCGAGGACAGAGCCTAGCTTTAGGGCCGGATCCGGGCTCCAGAACATGAGTGCCGTGTAGCCCAGGGGCAAGGGATAACTCTGCTCCTCAGGATGCTCACCCCACGGTAAGGAGAGTGGTCTCTCGGCCAACTGTCATGGTGTGTGCAAGTGATAACACGGGGGGGCCCACAGCCCGGGACCCTGCACACACTCAGGACTCCCCAGCTGCTCGCTAAAGGATTCACTGGTAAGCCCAGAACACTGGGGCTGCTGGTTGGCTGGGAGGTCCTGCTGGAAGGAGGCTGGGCTTGCTCGAGGCTGGGAGAAATGGAAGACTGTTGTCTGAAAAGGATGGCAACAAAATCCAGGACTCTGCTGAGCAAAAGAGCAGAAGAGGGAGGCATTGAAGGGCATTTGAGAAAGAAAGTGAAGAGGGGATGGCAGAAGTGCCACCAATGACTTGCCTTTTTGCCGTTTTGCCTAAAGGTGGCTCGTCCTCAGGCAAAGCCCCCGCGCTGGAGTTTCCTGCCCACCCACCGTCCACCCCGGTACCGCACTTTGCAGCCCGCTCACGGTCCGTTGCTTCATGGCCTTGCCCTTTGAGGGGACAGCTGATGTCCTGTGCTGGTCCCTGAGAGTACGGACACTTCCGTCTGCCGGCAGAAAGATCTGGTCTGCTCAAGGCATTCCGGAGGTTCTAAGGATTGGGAGTCCTGGGCAAGAAGGAGGCCCGACTTTTAGCTCACAGGGCTTCTGGGGCACCTTGGAACCCTGCCCCAGCCCTCTCTGAGGTATGGTTGACAACCCGGGGAGAAAGGTAAGAAGAAGGACAGAGATGCGTGTGGCTGAAAGGTCTGGCTGTTGGATACATGGATTCACCCTCTTGGATTTTGGAAGGTCTGCGGGCTGGAAGAGAGGCTGGTCCCACAGACGAGCCTGGTCCATCGCGTGTCCATCTGGCTGCAGGGCCACCTACAGAAGGGAGGGAAGGTGGCAAGGAACAAGACTGGTGAGCCGGGCAGGCACGCGGGGCCGCTGGGCAGGGCTGCCGTGGAGGCTGAGCCAGCTGCATGCCCCGGGCTCCTTCCCACCTCGGGCCAGCCTCATAGGGCACCAGCGCCCACTTCTGCCCCATGCGTGCATCACAAACAAAATCATAGAAGAGCCATGTTGGCGCATGTTCAGTGCTACAGACATAATAAATCAGGAAATTCCCCTGGTACCTGAACTCCCCCAGATGCCATTTGATTTGATTATTCATAGCCACCGTCAGTAGCTACTGATCTCCATGGCGGTGAATGGAGCTGGCCCAGGGTTCTGCGAAGGAGGTGATGGGCAAGCACCTGCCCCTGCCAGGGACCCTGCTGAGCTGCCAGGAGCCACTTCCTGCATTAATCCTCAAAGCACAACTCCCTCCCACCCGTCATTTCTGGCCTTATCTTATCGATCCTTTTAATAGCAGGCAGTAACAATTTATTAGCAATTCTCCAGAGTCTGTGCCTCCTGGCTAAATCTTTTTCCATCTTGAGAGCTGCAATAATATTTCTTCTAAATCTGGCTCTCTTCAAGGCACTCAGGAAGGCCAGTCTGAGGGAACCAGTGAGGCCTACAGAGAAGGGGCAATTAAATTAAGACATTTCCATTTTCCCACCTGCAAAAAAAAATAATTTAGTTCTTTCAAGTGAACAACTGTGTGTGGGGTTGGAGGGGGGCAGAGTGGACACCTACAGAGACCAGATGAAAAACATAATCTTTTCTTCCCCCTTACAGAATGTGCGTTTATAAGTGGAGGAAGAGATGAAGGGAGGAAGGCCCGCGGGCTGTGCGGGGTGGGCTCCCAGCGGCCCAGCCTCCCTGCGCCTGTGGCTGAGGCTCGTGTGGCCTCAGTTTTAGCCACAACCAAAACCAGGGGAAGAAGAAGCCACTTCTCTATCCCCTGAGCCACGGTTGATTCATACCCTCTCTCGGCCCCTGAGAATGAAGAACCACAGGGAAAACACTGAGGGCTGGCGGGAGGCACCTGACGAGGAGGAAGGTCGGCCGGCGGCTGAGTCTCAGGCCAAGCCAGCAAGCCCTGGGGCAGGCAGGCATCTGGGGCTGTGTAAATTCAAAGTGTTTAACCTGTTGATGGCCAAGAGGAACAGGGGCCAAGATGAGGCCCGGGACTAAGAAAGCCCCAGAGCAGATGGGCGCTTCAGGCTTTCCAGCCAGAGTTACAAAGTTGCTTCTGGGTTTAAGCCAGAGCTTTCCCCAAGGGAGGGACTTACGTCCCAAGGACTTTGACTTGCCCCAGGAGGGCCCTTGTTCTGTTGCCCTCTGGTCCTTGACCTGTCTCCCCAGTCCCCCCACCCCTGCAGCCCATCCCGGAGCTGATACACACACCAGCCCCCTGCTCCCCACCCTGCCAGCCCTGTAGGCAGTTTACCCATTTCTCCAACCCACCCCCATTTTCAAGACAATAATAAAGATCCTTGAGCTCAGAGCAAAACAGAGGCTCAGAAAGGGTAAGTGACTTGTCCAAGACCACACAGCTAGTAACTGGCGTGAAATGCAGATCTATCTGCTTTATATTATTTACTTATTAGTTTCCCAATATTTATATTATAGAAAATTATTGGCTTATCTACTTATATAAATACATTCATTACATTCACATAGAACTTTAATATATTGATAAAATCATATAATATACTAAGTTATAATTTAGTAATTATTTTATTATTGTTGGGAATTTTAGGTTATTTACTTTTTGAATAGGCCATAGTGCATACAATTCAAAATTCAAAATATACCCAAAATTCAAAATGCAGTAAAAACTGCCCCTCCTCCACCTTTGTCCTGAAGCTACCCACATCCCTCCGCAGGGGCAACCACATTAGTGTGCTGTGTAGCCTTTTGGAAACAATGATATAGGTAAAATAATATGCCTATATATTCTTTTACCCCTCTTTATACGTGGTGCATACAGCATATATCATTCTGCTTGTTATCTTTTTTTTTCCAATCAGTATTTCTTAGAAATCATTCCATTTGAGTATATAAAGAACCGCCTCCCTTCTATCTATAGCTCCGTGATCTGAAGACACCAGATTAAATTGTGTATTAATCTCAAGAGGCAAATTCTTTTCTACTCTCCTGTTTTATGCATTTATTTTAAAAGTTCCATCTTTTATCTAACTGAACTTTCCCCTTTGAACCTAGATCATCTGGTCTGGAGTAAATTTCCAGTGCCGGGGAGCAGGTGGGTTCCGGCTGGAGAATAACCAGTGGGGACGGGCAGTGGAACCCAGGGCCGACCTTGTTGCGCAGGCTCACTGCCCCATGTCCGACCGGCTCACTTCACACACTGGGATCCCAGCCTTCTGCAGGGAGGACTCCTTGGCCCATACCATGGGACTGGGTTCATCACCGCCTCCCTCTGTGATGAAGAAGCAGTTCCGGGTTTATCCCGCCATGTGTAGAGCCTGTGTTCTCAGGAGTCAATAAGGTTCTAGGTTATGAGTCTTAGGAGTTTAGGGAGAAGATATTGGGAAATGCTATCACTTTGGATGTCACCGAGAGCCATACATTTGACGATTTTTCAGTAATAGGGATTATGGGATCATAGAATTTTAAAAAGATCAGTTTTATTTTTCAGAGCAGTTTTAGGCGCACAGCAAAATTGAACGGAAAGTTCACGGACAGAGTCTCGATACACACCCTGCCGCCGCGCATGCGCAGCCTCTCCCACCATCAACATCCCGCCACAGAGTGGAAAATGCGTTACAATCCATGAACCTCCCTTGACACATCAGAATCACCAAAGCCCATGGTTTACATTCGGGTTCACTCCTGGAGTTGTACCTTCTATGGGTTTGCATAAACGTGCAATGGCCAGTACGCCCCGATGTAGCCCTCACCAGAGTAGTCTCACTGCCCTGGAAATCCTCCGAGCACAGCTTAGTCATTCTTCCTCCTCCTCGACTCCTGGCAACCACTGATCTTTTCACTGTCTCCATAGTTCTGCCTTTTTCAGTGTTGTTGGAAACATCAGACTGGTTTCTTTCGCTTAGCAATATGCACTTAAGGTTCTTCCATGTCTTTTCATGGTTTGATTGCTTATTTCTTTTGAGCGCATAGTACCGTTCCATTGTCTGGGTGAACCACAGTTTGGTGGTGGAGATGTCTGTGATGACTAGCAAAAGCACTGTAGCATTTCCTATCCTGGCTGCTGGACATTATGCCATCAGGCAGCTGATGTGGCTGAGGAAGCAAATACCCGGCAGCCTCTTGAAATGAGTTCAGGCTATTATAGCAATTTTACCAAGGACAGCTGTAAAATGGTCATGGCCACCAAATGCAGGTACAGACACTCACTCTGAAATTTTAACAGATTCTGCTATTTGATGAAATGAATGACATAGTAGTGCTTAATGAATACGAACATAATGGAAACATCAAGAAAGATAAACAAGAATGCAACTCTGGTGGGTGAACTACAACGCGTGTCTATCACAACAGCTGTCTATACTAAAATTCTCATGGTACATATTTGAATTCTCCACCAGATTAGGACTGCCTCGAAGTTAGAGATGGTGGCTTACTCCTTCCATAGCGCCCGTGGTGAGCCTGGCATTTGGTACATCATTTGTTCTCAACAAACATTTGTTGAGCTGAAACTTGGAAGCATTAAGATGTAGCTCATTACTGTTCACAGAGAATGAGGTGGCATCCTATCATTGCAGATCTCATAGATCTTATATTTTCACTTCAGTGTCCCTGCAAGAAGTGGTACACAGTTGTGTCACCTGCAATCTGGCCGGTCACCATGTCACTAGATTCCCCGGGCTCTGGCTGGAGCCTGGTGGGCCCTGCCGGGCGTGTAGGCGATGAGGCTGAGAAGCGAGACAGGAGCCCGTGATGGAAGTCTCAAGAGTCACGGGAAGGAGTCTGAACTGTGACCTGTCGCAATGGGGACCAGGTATGCATGTTAGGAAGTGTGCTCTCCCTACCAGAGGAACAGAATAGAAAGTTCTGAAATATACATCCCACATGAAGTTTTTATATGATGAAGCTGACATTTCCAATTAGTAGAGTAATTATGGATTGATTATTCAATAATGATACTGGGCTAACTGGTGAGCCACTATAAAACAATGACAGTTCTTATGGTGGACAGAATAATGCACCCCCCCACCCCAGCCCCACCCCCACCCCCACAGAGGTCCTTGTCTTAATCCTCAGAACCCGCGAATGTGTTACTTTACAATTCAGGGTTTGGAGACTGGAAAATTTGCTTAGTTTATCCAACTGGGCCCAGTGTAGTCACAAGGGTTATAGGAGGAAGCAGGAGGGTCAAATCCGGAGATGAAAATGTGAGGATGGAAGCAGAGGTGGGCGTGGCGTAATGTCTGGCTTTGAACTTGCCCAAGAACGTGGGTGGCCTTTAGAAGCTGCAAAAAGCAAGGACACAGATTCTTCCCCCGAGCCTCCAGAAAGAACAACAGCCCTGCTGACACCTTTATTTTCACGCTGTTAAACCCATTTTAGACTCCTGACCTTCAGAGCTGTAAGAGAATACATTTGTATTGCTTTAAATCACTAAGTTTACCAAGTTTGCAAGTTGTTACAACATCAGTAGAAAACTAATGCAGATTTCTAGTTTATAAGTTATCAAATATTAGATAGATTAAATATTTAAATAGGAGCACCGCACACACACACACACACACACACATACACACACACACAAAACAAAACTTGTAAGGGAAGTAGAATTTTCTTTCTTCAAGGGCAGATAGTGATAGCATTTTAAAAAACCTCTCTATACAAAGAAAAAAAACCCCTAAAAATCAAATTAAAATGCAAATTACAAAGTGGAAAATTATTTGAAGTGTATAAAATGGACAGAGAATTATTTTTGAATGGTAAAGTTAAGGGTGATTTTCTACGATGAACGTGCATTCTTATTTTGTAAAGAAGATACATATTTTCACAGAAATTCTGTTATTGTGGCAGTTGTATTAAAAATGATTAGAGGGGCGCCTGGGTGGCTCAGTCATTAAGCTTCTGCCTTCGGCTCAGGTCATGATCCCAGGGTCCTGGGATCAAGCCCCGCGTCGGGCTCCCTGCTCAGCGGGAGGCCCGCTTCTCCCTCTCCCACTCCCCCTGCTTGTGTCCCCTCTCTTGCTGTGTCTCTCTCTGTCAAATAAATAAATAAAATCTTTAAAAAAAATGAATTAGAAACAGGTACAGGCACTTCACCAAAGAAGATACAGGGATGGCAAATTAATACATGGAAAGATGCTCTGCATCATTAGTTGCTAGACAAATGAGAATTAAAAGTAGAATGAAATATCACTGCACAGCGATTAGAGTAGGTTAAATTAAATAAACTGACTATCCCAAGTGTTGGCAAGGACCTAGAGCAGCTGGAACTTTCACACTCTGCAAGAAGGAATGTAAAATTGCACAATTACTTTAGAAAACTTTGGCCGTTTCTTAAAAGTTAATCATATATGCACCTACCATATGATCTGGCCGTTCCACTCCTAGGTATTTTCCCAAAAGAAATGAAATCATGTGCCCTTATAGAGACTCACATTCAAATGTTTATAGTGTTTTTATTTTTAGTAGCCCCAAAGTGGAAACAACCCAAATTTGCACCAGCAGGTTTATGGAGAAACAAATGATAATATGTTCATATGTAGGAACACCACTCAGCAATCAAAAGGAATGATACATGCAACCATGTGGGTAAATATCAAAATAATTACACTGCATGAAAAAAGCCAGACCAAAAGGAAAGAATGAGTACATGCCGTGTGGTTCCATCTATAAAATTCTAGAAAATACAAACAAATCTATAGTGACAGAGCAGTGATGGTCTGAGGATGGGGTGGAGTGAAGAGGGGAGTGGTGTACCAGGGAACTCCAGGGGTGACAGATATGTTCTCTATCTTGATTGTGATGATGATTTCATGGGTCTACATGTATGTCGAAGCCTATCAAAATACACATTTTGAGTACGTGCAGTTTGTTGTATGTCAATTATACCCGAATAAAGTGGTGTTTCAAAGTGGCTTGACCTTGAAAAGAGATGGAAGAAACCTAAGTGCCTATCACTAAGTGAAAGAAGCCAGCCTGAGAAGGCTAGGCACAGCATGATTCTTCTTCTGTGACATTCTGGAAACGGCAAAACTATGGAGTTTGTGAAAAGATCAGTGGTTGCCAAGGGTTAGGGGGAGAGAGGGACCGGGAGGTAGGAGCACAAGGATTTGGGGGGGCAACAGAATATCCACTGTAATGGTGGGCACAGGTCATTACACATTTGTCCAAACTCAATGAATATATGACACCAAGAGTGATTTGTAATATAAACTATGGACTTTGGGTGATTATGAGGTCTCAATGTAGGTTTGTTGTAACAGATTTTCCACTCTAGTGTGGGATGTTGATAAGCAGGGAGGTTGTGCATGTGTGGGGACAGCGAGTACATGAGAAATCTCCGTACCTTCTTCAGTTCAATTTTTCTGGTAACCTAGAACGGCTCTATAAGATAAAGTTTATAAAAAAAAAAAAGTGGCTTGAACAACTGAGATATTTGTCATCTCTTACATCCCGGGCCTGGGGTGGAGGGAGGGAAGCAGCTTCAGTGCGGCGGTGAATGTAAAACCCTGCAAGGCTTCGGTATTGAGACAGCAGGAATGATCCAGATCTTTAATTGTAAAGGCTATCTCTTGGATGACCTCAGAGAAACACTTGGGGATATCACTCTAAGATTAAAAGGAGAGTTTTGGAGCAGAGACCACACAACTGGACTCATGGGACAGAATTCTCTCATTGTTCATTCAACATATGAAGCTTACTACCTCTTATGGGTTGCTCAGGAAAGACTACCACCATTTTTAAGGGGCTAAAAGCTACTAAATGGCCAAAATGACAACACTTGTCTATGCCAGGCCTTGTAGTCTCACAAAACACCCACTCCCTGGCTTGTTCTCCAGAGATCCCTGGCCTGGATGAATCACCAGTCTGAAGTGAACCTCGTATTTTCCGTGCTTCCTGACTCATCAACACCAAAATCACCTCTGGGCCAGAGATTCCTGATGGCAGGAGAAAGAATGTTAGATGCTCCCGAAACTAGGCTCTTACAGGAATTTCAGTAGTGACTGACTGCTCCTTGTCCCACACTGCAGGCGGAATCCTAGACATGCCCGTGGTCACCAGGCTCTGGCCTTGGAATCAAGATGGTTGCTGTTTATCGGGCCCTCTCAACCATTGCTGTTCTGAAGCTATTTATCTCAGGAGTACAGAGACTCTCAAATTGTCCAGTCTACTAATTGCAGACTTTCAAAGTCATTAAGGAACATTGAAGCTGACTCAGGTTAAAATTCCCAGCTGAGCATAACTTTCCTTCCCATTGTCTGAGTTCCCTGGAAGCCCAGGAAAGAAATCTTGGCAGCAACCGCTGAATGTCAGCATCCCAGCCCCTCAACCTTAAGGGGCACCCACTTTTAGAAGTCTCCAAGGTCTGAAACCAATTGGCCGCTATTATTCCAAAGCTTGGGCACTGCTCTGGGGCTCACTGGGAGGTTTCACCGATGGCGAATTAGTTTCCTCCTCCTGGTGCTTCTTTTAGCAGCTGCTCCCAGATGTGCTCTCCACAAGCTGGTGACCCATCTCCCTTCCCTACTCTCTGGGCAGAAGGCCCCCCAACTCTCACCCCAAGGGGATTGAGCCCATCCTCAGTGGCTTTCCTTCTTTTCTCCTTACCTCACCTCCGATATGCTAAATTTTCTCTGTTCTTCAAAAACCAATGGGGCTCAGTTGGTTAAGCGTCTGACTCTTGATTTTGGTTCAGGTCTTGATCTCAAGATGGTGAGATCAAGCCCCTGTGTCAGGCTTTACTCTCCGTGCAGAGTCTGCTTGAGATTCTCTTTCTCCCTCTGCCTCTCCCTCCACTCATGCTCGCTCTCTCTCTCTCTCTCAAATAAATAAATAAAATCTTTTTTAAAAATTAATTAATTAAAAAAACCCACAAAACCACTGCTTCTGGACTACTATCTTCTCCCCTCTCCATTTCTACCCCCAACACTACTACAAAGTAAAGTGGGCTTGCCCCTCTTCTCACCTCTGGTTCACTCCCAGCCGTCTACTGACATGGCTCTTCCAAGAGCACAGTGACCTCCTGATCACCAAAGTCCAGGGCCATTTTCTGGGCTTCATTCTTCTTCCCACCTTGGTGATCTCCAGCCTGCCTCTGGTTCTCCATTCCCTGACCCATCCCTTTCTTGGGGCCCCCAGTATTGCTTCCGGATTACCCCATCAGGCCCCCTCACTGTGGTCCGGACCTTCTTATTCAAATGAAAACACCTTCTTCAGTGGCGCTCTTCACCTTCGGGACAGAGTAGCCTCCTGACGAGAAGGCTGTCGAGGCTGTGCCTCTGGCAGGCTTGTCTGCCTCATTTGTGACCGCCTGTTTCTAGTCCCTTCACTTCAGGCACATCCAGATTTTTGCAGCTCTCATTTGTCTCCATGCATTTATTTGCATGTGCCATTTTGTTCTGTCTGGAAGCCTCCCTTCCCCCCACCCCCACCCTTCCAAAAGTTAAGACTTGCCTCTCGGCCTCCCTGGAAGCAGTTGTGCTCCTGAAGCCTTCTCTGCATGTGTTCGGTGAGTTTGATGAGTCCACAGAAGCCCTGGCCCTTTGAGTCCCAGGCTGGCACCCCATAGCCCAGTACCCATCAACCCAGCCCCTCACTGCTGCTTTCCTTTCTGATACCGTCTCCCTCTGAAAATCCATCTGGCCTCGGAGTTTCAGCTTGCAACTCAATTCAACAGAAATGCTCTGGGTGCTATGCTGCAGGCACTCTCCGAGCTAATTCTCAGCTCTCTGCCTTTATCCCTCATGTCTTCTCCTAAGCCCAGGACCACATTCCTGGCTGTTCACAGGATGGATATTTCCATCCGGACATCTATCTGGGACCTCATTTTTCCAAACACATTCCCTACAAACCTCCAAGCTCTATGTGGTTCAGGTGGAAATTTTCGATTGTCACCGATTCCTTTCTCTCCCCTAGCTACCAGTTCTGTCCATTCGCTCTCCACAGCCTAAACAAACAAATAAAACCCTATGTTTTGTCCTTCCTTTCTGTTACTTAGATCTGGTTGTGATGGTTAATGTTCTGGGTCAGTTTGGCTAGTGCCCAGATATTTGGTCAAATACTAATATGGATGTTGATGTGAGGGTATTTTTTAGATGATATTGACATTTAAATCAGTAAACATTGAGTAGCTATCCTCTATACTGTAGGTGGGCCTCATCCAATCAGTTGAAGGCCTTAAGAGGGAAAAAGGCTGAGGTCTTCCAAGAAAGAGGGAGTTCTGCCTGCAATTCACCTTTGGACTCAAGTTACAACACCACCTCTTACTTGGGGCTCTTGCCTGCTGGTTCACCCTGCCAATTTGGTACTTGTCAGGCCCCACAACTATGTGGGTCAATTCCTTAAAATAAACCTCTTTATCCATACACACATTCCCCCTATTGGTTTCATTTCTCTGGAGAACACTGACTAATACACTGGTCCTACCTCCTGACTCAGCTCCTTGCTCCCTGTACCCACTCCCCTCCAATCCACCCCGTTGAAAAAATCAGTGAGATTTTTTTTTGTAACGTTAATTTGCTCACAACATTTGCTGGATACCTGTTGTTCATGATGAATAGCTATGTCTCCCAAACATCGTACATTTGGGTATCTTCACCATGATGTTTGACCTGAGTTTTCTTTTTTTTTTTTTACCTAAGTATTCAGTGACCCATCATCTATCCACTTGTTTATTTTATATTTTTCTTTTTATCAACCCTTCCGCATTTTGGCAGGAATCCATGGATTTTAAGATAAAATCTCCTCCACTTATAGGTCTCAATCGAAAGGTGAAGAACAATTTTGTAGGAGGGTTTGGAGGCTTCCCTAACTCCCTCAACCATACAAGCTGATCCTCTTGACTTGGAAGCTAACTTTCCAAGATGGTAAGATTGAGATGGGTTACACAGACAATGACACTCGTCTTGGGTCATCGGTGCAGAGGTGACTCCTTCATGCCCCTGGGACTGTTGATGGCAGTGGGAATGGTGAAGACCGTCACTGTCCCCTTGCTGGGGGTGGGGTAGGGAGAATAAGAGTGAGGGGAGAAAAGGACAGAGGGAAGAAACCCTCCAAGTGTTCGTAACTCACTCTCCTGTGTTTGAAAATGCCTTATTTCGTTGTTTTCTAGAATTGATTTCTGGAACATCCATTCTGGGGAAAATACTGGAAAGAAATATGGAGTTCCTTTGTAACAATTATCCCCTTTGTCAATATTATGACTTAGTCACTTTGTGGGGGAAATAAAGATGCTGATTCAAAGTGATGTGACCCTCTCGTCACTTCTAGTTCCTTTTTTCCTGTTGTATATCAAAACTCAGAGTCAATGGGAAGGGCACTTTTGCACTCACAGAAGAACCTGAGAGGAAGCTGTAAGTAAACTTTTCAAAAATTCTGTTCTTGGAATTGCTTTTTTTAATGAAAAAAAAAATAGTAAATTGGAATAAACAGTTGAGACCTGACGATACTTTAAGCTCCTCCTCTACCTCAGACAGTTTATCTGTGTACAGAAATACCAGAAAGAAGTCTTTGTGGATGCTGGCCCGAGGGATCCAAATACCCTCACCTCGGAGCATGATTATCCTCTGAACAGAGCAGCTTGGGTTAACTTGCCCATTTCCCCCCTTTTGAAGAATTGATACCTGTTGGCCGAGCCTCCAGGTGGTGGTGAGGAGCAGGGCTGTCCGGGCCGGCCTGGAAGGCTGCCAGGCCTCATGGACAATGCCCTGCACAGTGACAGACTGAACTGAGCCCTAAATGCTCTTCTGTTTACCTGGTAGCTTTCATTAATCTTTCCTTTCTTGTGTAAAGTTTGCTTTCACGGAGGAAGGCATTTGCTGGCTTTCCCAAGGCAAGAACGATGAAAAGAAATGAGGAATTCATTCCACCTCAAAAGGAGGCCTCTGTGTTTGTTCAAGCTCTTTTGGCCTCCTGAGAGAACAGTGTGTTCCCAAGCAAACTAGAAGTTTGCAAGAGGAAGGAAAGAAAGAGAGAAAGAAAGAAAAAAAAAGGAAGGAAGGAAGGAAGGAAAGAAAGAAAGAAAGAAAGAAAGAAAGGAAGGAAGGAAGGGCGCCTGGGTGGCTCAGTTGGTTAAGCGACTGCCTTCGGCTCAGGTCATGATCCTGGAGTCCCGGGATCGAGTCCCGCATCGGGCTCCCTGCTCGACAGGGAGTCTGCTTCTCCCTCTGACCCTCCCCCCTCTCATGTGCTCTCTCTCATTCTCTCTCTCTCAAATAAATAAATAAAATCTTTAAAAAAAAAAAAAAAAAAAAAAGAAAGAAAGGAAGGAAGAGGGAGAGAGGAGGGAGGGAGGGAGGGGGAGGAAGGAAGGAGGGAAGAAGGAAGGAAGGAAAGAAGGAAGGAAGGAAGGGCTGAGAAACCCTCCATTCTTCCTCTGTCCCACTTACAGGTACCAGGCTGGAAAATGTCAGCACCCAGGGCCTGATCTGCTGCTCTCCTGTGCCTTTCATTTCAGACCACTGGGCTAGCAGGAACTTTAGAACTCATCTAGCTCAAAGGAGCTGTGGTCTTGAGAGGTGAATTGACCTACCCAAGGTCACACAGCTCATTCTGGGTAGA
>NC_138372.1:141085018-141110958 GCF_054177405.1 Leptonychotes weddellii
GGGAGAAGCAGGCTTCCCACGGAGCAGGAGCCCGATGCGGGGCTCGATCCCAGGACCCTAACCCAGGACCCTGGGATCATGACCTGAGCCGAAGGCAGATGCTTAACGACTGAGCCACCCAGGCGCCCCAAGAGCTCTTATTTATTTATTTATTTATTTATTTTTAAAAGATTTTACTTATTTATTTGACAGAGAGGGACACAGCAAGAGAGGAAACACAAGCAGGGGGAGTGGGAGAGGGAGAAGCAGGCTTCCCGCGGAGCAGGGAGCCCGATGCGGGGCTCGATCCCAGGACCCTAACCCAGGACCCTGGGATCATGACCTGAGCCGAAGGCAGATGCTTAACGACTGAGCCACCCAGGTGCCCCCTGGTAAGAATTTTAAAATAGGGTTCATGAGAAGTCAGAGGTGAGATGCTGATGTGACAGGTAAAGTGGTGGGAACTGGGGTCTCACCCCCAGCTCTGTCTCCAACGCCAGGACAGGCTCTGTGAGTCCCTTAGCCTCTTTGGACTTTTGTTTCCTCATCCGTGGAAACCAGCCCACCAGGTGTCAGTCCTCTAGAGCTGGGCTGCTCAACACAACGACACCCACCACATGCGACTATTTAAATTGGAGTTAATTAAAATTAAATAACGTTAAAAATTCAACTCTCCAGTCCCATTGGTTCTATTTCAAGTGCTCAATCACCACATATGGCTGGTGCCAACTGGGTCGGACAGCACGGAGAGAGAACATTTCCATCATCACAGGAAGTGCCATGAGACAGGGCTGAACCCCCGAGCTTGCTACCCAGTGTCTGGTCCTCAGATGAGCGGCATCAGCCACCCGGGAACTTGTCAGAAAGGCAGAGTCTCAGGGGCCACTCTAGGCCTTTAGAAGCAAAATCTGCATTTTAACAAGGTTCCCTTAGTGATCACAGACTCACGTTTAAGAAGCTCTGATCTATAAGATTCATGTTAGCTCTAAAAATAAAATTCAGGGATCTGGGTATCTGCTTGACAAAGTCGTTGGGAAAGAAAAAGCAACCAGCTTGTCCAAATCCTGATTTGCCTCAAAGGAAAGAGTTGGGGCCATCTGTCGAGAAAGTTCAGCAGGACACTCGCACCTCTGCAGGAAAAGAGGAAGGAAATCAGCAGCCATCTGAAGGAGACCCGGAAAGTCAGTGCTGGGAAGGCGGTGAATCCAGCTCCTGTCGCTATGCCTCCCATCAACTTGGGGCATTCAGTCCTTGCCTGAAGACCTTCAGAGAAGGGAAGTTCTCAATTTTTTGTGGTAGGAAAAAAAAAACAAGAAATGGGCGGCACTTTCTGGCCGGGTCGTCTTAAGGGGCTTGCGACAGCTCCCCTCTTCAGACCTCACCAGGAAGGAGCTCAGGCAGATCTTATATTCAAGTAGGGAAAATGAGAAACCGATTGGAGAAGAAATCAAGGCCTCATTCAATAGTGACAGGAAGGGCAGATTGAACACCAGCCTCTGGGCACGTGGTCCAAAGCCCAGGTCTGTGGTTTGAACTATAAAATAGAGAATGTACAGCCGGAGTGGCCACTCTGGAAAACAGCATGGAGGTTCCTCAAAAGGTTGAAGATAGAGCTGCCCTACGACCCAGCAGTTGCACTACTGGGTATTTACCCCAAAGATACAGATGCAGTGATCCGAAGGGGCTCCTGCACCCCAATATTTATAGCAGCGATTTCCACAATAGCTAAAATATGGAGAAAGCCCAGATGTCCATCGACAGATGAATGGATAACAATGTGGTGTATATATACACGATGGAATATTACTCAGCCATCCAAAAGAGTGAAATCTTGCCATTTACAATGACGTGGATGGAACTAGGGGGTATTATGCTAAGTGAAAGAAGTCAGTCAGAGAAAGACAGTTGTCATATGATTTCACTCATATGTGGAAGTTAAGAAACAAACCAGATGAACATAGGGGTAGGGAGGGAAACATAAACTAAGAGGAAATCAGAGAGGGAGACAAACCACAAGAGACTCTTACCTCTAGGAAACACACTGAGGGTTGCTGGTGGGGAGGTGGGTCAGGGGAAGGGATAATTGGGTGATGGGCATTAAGGAGGGCACATGATGTAATGAGCACTGGGTGTTATATGCAACTGATGATTCACTAAATTCTACCTCTGAGGAAAAGAAAAGAAAAGAAATAAATAAAATAGGAGAGAATGTTGGGGTGCCTGGGTGGCTCAGATGGTTAAGCGTCTGCCTTCGGCTCAGGTCATGATCCCAGGGTCCTTGGATCGAGTCCCGCATCGGGCTCCCCGCTAGGTGGGGAGCCTGCTTCTCCCTCTGCCTCTCTCTCTCTCTCTCTCTCTCTCTGACTTTCATGAATAAATAAATAAAACATTTTAAAAAAATAAAAGATAAAATAAAATAGGAGAGAATGCATTCAGTCCTCTCGTTGCAGAAAGTTTTGGTGTCTTTTGGTGACGTGCTGTTTTGAGTACAAAAACAAGGAGGATAATATTAGATCTGTTGCTCATTAAGAAAACATGTGCCTCTTATGGGACAAAATTGCAGTCCTATATCTTATTTAATTGATACTAGTTTTTATTGCCCAATGTTACAGTTTTAATGTGTCCATAAATCCGTTTCTTACTTTCAGAGAAATACCTGTATTAAGAACACACTGTTCAAGAATGAAGGCAAAAGAAGGGAAATATGAATCCAAAATACACATTATTAATTTTTTAGGAAGCAAGCAAAATGGTGCTTCACAAAGGATATTAGGGGGGGAAAAGCCAGCTGAGATTTCTGATCTGCTTTAAAGAGAAATCTGCTGATTTGAGACACAGCTTTCCAGGGCCAACTATCTTGATGCAGGGGGAAAATGAGCAGATAGAAATGGGTTTGTGATCTACAGGTCAGCTCTTAAGCGGTCACTGGCAGAAAGTGTAATGTGTTTCCAGCAGACACACACTGAGCTGAGTGTCCTGTCACATACCTGGGAGTCAGGGAATCTGGCCACGGTGCAGGGGGAGCGGGGAGCTGGCCCAGGAGGCAGGGAGACCAGGTCTGGATTCCACTGCACCACAGACTCTCTGTGGGATTGCTGACAGATTTCAGCAAGCCCTCTGAGCCTCAGTTTCTGTGTGAAATGCAAAGGGCATTTAGGATGGAGGGAGATGCTTTACGGAAAGTGAGCAGAATAGGCATTGAATCCCTTTTAGTGGATCATTTAGTCAAATAATGGTTTGGGTCAAATCCAAAGCTGTGATGAAGAGAGCGAAGGGGGCCACGCCTGGGTGGGGAGGCAGCTCTTCTGACCCACTCGGATGCAGAGTATCCTGCCCGTGGCCCACCCGCTCCGCTGACTGATGCTCTCCTCCTGTCCGGGCCACGAGGCAGCTCTGACTCAGGTTGGCAGTGCTGGGGAAGGTTCGGGAGCACAGGAGCCCTTCAGAGATTTCCAGGGATCAGAGTGGGGTAGGAATGGGGTCAGTGCATGGGAGCACTGCCAACCTCTAAACCAACCTCAGACCCTAAAAGGAGGCAAGTGTGCAGGAAAAAAGAGCTTTGTCCTTTTGCGGGTCCCCATTCTAATGGCGATTCCAATTTCCCTCCGGACAGAGTGAGAATATCCTCTAATGTGGGATTCTGAATTTCTGAGAAGGCCGGTCTCACATGGTAATGACCCTTCTTCAATAGTTACTTTCTCTCCAGATCTCTTTTCTGTTCCGAGCCATCTCCCTTCACGTGACAGGAGTTGCAAACCTTCTGCATTATTGCAGGAGAAACAACCGCAGGTTTGTTCCTCACCTGCCCACTTCCCCGTCTCATTTCTGCCCTTCATTCACCTCATTCAGCCCGAACACAAAAAGAATCGTTTCTTCACCTTGAGTCGCTCAGTGCATGCCTACTAGCCAATGCCTGGACCCCTCTCACACCCTGGGTGTAATCCACTGGCTCAAACCGTGTCCAGCTAATCCAGAAATCCAGCCCCAGCATATCTGATGTGAGGAGGGATGTATTTGACTGTGTTTAAAACCTGATCAGTGTCTTCATTAAAATCCCATGCATATGGTATAATGCTCATTAGATGTTTTCCTGCTAATCAGGAGAGAAACATCTCAAATTGATTTTATGTGGTTCCAAATGAACCCAAGACTCTGAGTGCATCACAGACCTAAATATGCATGACTGACAGGGTGGTAGCAGCCCCAGAGCACCTTTGTTGTAATTATGCCACAGCTGGGAAAAAACAAATGATGATTAACTCAGTGACAAAATATTCTTATTTTCCTTGCAAGATTCTCCGGGGGAGAACTGCCCTCGGAGGGTGGGGGTGGGCTGGAGGGGTGTGGGTAGGATGCAATTGTCACAGCACAGAGGCAAAATGGCTTCAGTCCAGCACTACATCTCAGTTTGGATGCCCTTGGTATGCTTTCTGGTTTGCAAAATTAGAGCAGGAGAAAACAGATGACTATCAAAAGTGATTTTACATAATGCGGTGCATTGAATTTCAACCTATCCATCAGCCGAGGGTTTATTGCAATTATTAAGGTCCATGATACAGTATTACTGCTTTTATCATTTAGCAATCACTGCCTAATAAAGCAGCACAGAATTCAGTGGCTTAAAATAAATAAGCATTTATTACTACTAAAGTATCTGTGATCAGTTGGTGGGCTGGTTGGTGACCGGTTGGTCTGGGACGCCTCCTTCAGCTGTCTGGCAGTTGGCTGGCTCGGCTGGCTGTTGGTTGGTGGAACTGACTGACCATGTGTCTTTGTCATCCAGCAGCCCAACCTGGTGCGATAGGCTGAATAATGTGCCCCCCCCCGCCCCAAGATGCCCATGTCCTAATGTCCAAAACCTGTTAGTACGTTATTCTGCGTAGTGATAGAGACTCTACATATGGGATTAGTTAAGAACCTTGAGATGGGGAGACTATCCTGGATTATCAGGGTGGGCCCAATATAATCACAGGTGTCCTTATGAAGGGAGGCAGGAAGATCAGAGTCATAGAAGATACAAGGATGGAAGCAGAGGTCCAAGAGAAAAAAAGGTGCAACATTGCTGGCTTTGAGATGGAGGAAGAAGAGTCCATGAGCCTCCAGAAACTGCAAAAAGTGAGGAAATGGATTTTCCCCTAGAGCCTCTGGAAGGAACACAGCTCTCAGGGCCCATTTTAGACTTCTGATCTCCAGAACTGTAAGAGAATAAATAGGTGTTTCTATCAGCCACTAGGCTTGTGGCTGTTTGCTACAGCAGCGATGGGAGACTAATACACCGGGGCGTGTTAAAAAGTTAGCAGGAGGGTGCCTAGAGAGAAGCAGGGGTGAATCACAGACTCAGGATTGGCACCGTGACATTTCTGCCACATTCTACTGGTCATAGACATCACAAAGCCACTCCGAAGTCAAGGGTTGAAGAAATAGACTCGCCTCTTGATGGATTCTTCTCTTTCTCTAACCTCTCAATGGGAGAAGCTGTGAAGTCACATTGGAAGGGATGCGGAGATAAAGATAGGTAAAGAATTATGACCATTGTTGGCTGCCAGTCTCCACCATGGCCTTTGCAAAGTGACAGGGGACATTGAAAAGCAACGTCTGATCCTGGTTTCTTTTTTATTTCCAGGGACGCAGGGAGCATGGGTGTCTGGACCTCGGGCACTGCTATCTTCCTAGGTCTTTGGGGGACATATGTGTCTCCCAGACGCCCTGGCTGGATGGCCTTTATCCAACATTGGGGAGTTTGCTGTTTTGTGGCTTTCATTTCAGTGGGCCTCCTCTCTCTGGCCTTTTCCTGGTTTCTGTCCTCATTCATAGTCTTCAGCACCTCCTGGGTGATCACCAGTGCGCTGCTCGGCGGCTCCAAGCATGCACGATGTTTCATTCTTCTCTTCTTCCTCTCTTGCGGACTGCGGGAAGGCAGGAGCACCTTGATTGCAGCCGGCACAGGGATAGTGATCTTTGGACACGTGGAAAATATTTTTCACAACTTCAAAGGTCTCCTGGACGGTATGACTTGCAACCTAAGAGCAAAGAGCTTTTCCATACATTTTCCACTTTTGAAAAGATACATTGAAGCAATTCAGTGGATTTATGGCCTTGCCACTCACCTAAATCTATTTGATGACCTTATTTCTTGGAACCAGACTCTGGCGGTCTCGCTTTTCAGTCCCACTGAAGCCCTGGAGGCACAGCTAAATGACACCAAAGGCCAAGCCCTGGGTGTCTTGTACCAGATGGTGACAGCAACAGATGTACTGTCCTCGCTGGGTCGGCAGGTACTTGCCCTAGCAGGGCTTCTACTGGTGCTGCTTGGCACCGGGCTCTTCATGAAACGATTTTTGGACCCCTGCAGTTGGAAGTTTGAGAACATCTTCATTACCAAACAATTTGTTCGGTTCGACGAAATGGAGAGGGATCTACAGAGGCCCTGCGTCCTCCCGCTGAATAAGAAGGAAAGGAAGAACTATGTAGTCATCCCGTCTTTCCGATTGTCTCCGAAAGAGAGGAGAAACCTGGGGCTGTTTTTCCTCCCCATACTTACCCACCTCTACATCTGGGTGCTGTTTGCAGCCATCGATTACCTGCTGTATCGGCTCATTTTCTCAGTGAGCGAACATTTCCAAAGTTTGCCAGGGCTTGAGGTTCACTTGAAACTGCACAGAGAGGTAGGCGCATGTCTAGAGGCGTGTCCCGGCTGTTTGCTGGGGTGTCTTAAGAAGTACCATGAACCTCACAGACCAGGGCAGTGTCTTATTCACCCTTGGATCCCTGTGATGGCACAGTGCCTGGCATATTGGCATTATTGGTGCCCAATAATTGTTGGTTAAATCGAATCGAAGTCCTACTGTTAAGAGTCTGATTTCAGCCTGAACATCCTTGGTCACTGTGTTAGTTTCTCGGGGTTGCTGTAACAAATGAACACAAACTGGGTGGTTTAAAACAACAAAAATGTATTCCCTTATAGTTCTGGGGTAAGAAGTCCAAAATCAGTATCACTGGGCTGAAATCAAGTGTTGGCAGCACCACATTCACTTTGGACTCTAGGGGAGAATCCACTCTGGCTTCTTTCAGCTTCTGGTGGTTTGTCAGCTTTCCATGGCTTGCGGCTGCAACCCTCCACCTTCATTTCTGTCTTTGCATCGTCTCCTCCTCCAAGTATGTAAAATCTCTCTCTGCTTCTCTCTTAAAAGATGAATGTGATTGTGTTAGGGCTCACCACGATAATCAGGGTCACTTCTGCCAAGTCCCTTTTTTCCAAATAAAGTAACATTTATAGATTCTGGGCATTAGGATCATATATCATGGTGGGTGAGCATTTTTAGCTTTCTATAGTCAGCAAACACTTAAATGTGGGAATCGGTGTCTCTGATATGGAACATGAAGTTGGTTCTCAAGCAAGAGTACTTGGCATGAACCTAGGCTCCTTCTTCATCTCTCTGTCGGATCTCTGCCAGTAGACTTTGAGCACCTTTTGGGAATGAGAACTTCTTTTCTTTGAATCTTGAGCCCTTACACAACACAGGAGGCCTCCCAATGCATCCACATAGCATTTAAGACGATGGGCACCGAAAAAAAAAAAAGGGCTCCTAAATAACCAAATGTTACGGCTGGGGCTGGTATGTGGTAATACCCACTAAAGCGATGAAAACAGCTACCTTGTTTTTTTAGGTCAGTGGTGCTCAACCTTAAATGTGTTTTAAGTATTTCCTGGGATGGATACAGAGTCTCAGCCTTCAATTTACAGAGAATCCGTTTTCAAAAGGAGAGTACCTTTAATAAGCACTCCATGTGACTTCAAAGTAGGTGGTCCATAGACCATACTTGGAGACACTTTGGCTCAGGTGCCAACACTCAAGGACCTTCTAAACCAGTGGTTATCTACTGTGACTGCACAATGTCATCACTGTGTACCTGAGCAAGCAAAAGAACACCCCAGAAATTGAATTCAAATGGATTGGGGTGAGGCTGAGGTGGGGGATTTTTAAAAACTCTCCAAGTAATTCTGATGTGCGGTCAAGACTGAGAACCACTGATCTAAACCCCACCCAAAAGAACGGAGCCGAAGGCCATTGGTGGATCTATGACAATCTTAATTAGTCAAGACGGTGTGTTTCTCTAAGCTGGTGCCCCCTGAGTCTCAGGGAATCTGCCTTTCTCTCCTTTGTTCTTACTCCTCTTAGCAGCTGTGTCCCGAGCTAAGAAGACCATGGTTTTTGTGCATCCCATTTTTTTCTCTTCCATTTTTCTCTGGGGAAAGTTTGTGATTATGTGGGCATTTCAGAGGATGTGGATATTGTCAGATATTGTCTTGATTTCTTTTAAACCCAGAAGTTGTGAAGCTGAACTAGGTGGGACGTGTGTGCACGCAGGCCTGTGTGTTTGCATGGTGTGTGAGTGGGTGTGTGAGTGTTGTGTGTGCTGGGGTGGAGTGCGCTAGCCTGGGCTGGTGAAAACACCAACAGCTGTCTGCACATGTCTGATTTTCCCTTGCTTTTGTCAAGCTACAGTAGAGGAACTCTTAGAAGGAAATGGCAGAAAGGGTGTCTGCAAGCCTTCCTCTGAAGCCCCACTTTCCATGGCTCTCTTCATCTCCGGGCCTGGGGTCCTCCTGTGGTGTCTACACTCTCCCTCCCTGCTTCTTCTGGCTCCGCAGGTAGCTGGGCTCTGCCCCTTCTAATTCTGGGCTGCTTCTCAGAGTTGATGACCCCCAGCACGAGCACTCTGCTGCCTCGGAAGAATTCAGTGAATTACAAGATCCCTGGTGCTCTAGATATCTGGAGCAGGGTCATAACGGGAGCGGTGTTTCAAGTGAAAGCCAAACTAGACTTTCAGACATGCTTGATCCCGGAGCTGGCAGGTAAAAGGGCCTCTCCCCTCCCCTCCCCCAACGCTTTCTGCTTTGTCTTTTTTCCTTGTTTGGTTCTTCCTCCCCTCCCTTCTCTTTTTCCTCTTCTCTCATTCATTTCTTCCGCAGCCAATACCCATGCCTGCTTTGTGAATTCTCACCATTTTAGACAGAAGGAGAGAAAAGCAAGTTCTGCCTTCCAAAAAAAGCCCAGAAGCTTTCCAATGACAATGTCCTGACAAATACATTTTGGGGCGTCACTGGGGACGGGGGATGCAAGGATGTCTAAGCTGTGCGGGCTGCCATGGAGGCTCACATCCTGGTGGGGGAGGCCGCCGCGAGCACAGCGACAGCAGGGTGGTGGGTGCTGGGGCAGATGTGGGTACGAGACTGGAGACTGCCGTGGGGGCTCCTCTCAAACTCTCTCCTGCCGCGCCTGGGAGACTGCCGTCGTCTGCAGCTGCCTCTGGGGACCCGCCGAGCCCGCCCTTATCCCAGGATGCGCTGGGAGGCTCCTGGTCCCTCCGTTGTCACAGGTTTGCAAAGGAGAGGCTCAGCAGGGAGAGAACCATCACCTCAGGGTTTTGCCAGTATTTCTCTCCCACCTTCATATGATTTTAAAGAAGTGTTTTAAGTAAAGAAGAAGGGAAATGACCCAAAGTGAGCTAGCTGGATGGGTGGACATCGTACGGGAAAATAGCCAGCGTTGTTACTTTTCCAGTCCCTACTTGTGCACAGCACTGGTCTGCATTAACTTCTCAGGACGGTCTGATACCAGACCTCGGTCCATTCCTCAATGCTGTCTTGGCAAATTGTTTACTTAAGAGAGGTAAACACATTTTAAAACATCAGGGTACCATTTAGTATATTGCTCTGCATTTTGAGAGAATTCATTTGTCTTCCACATTACCCTCCGCCAACCCGGTACAAAAATGTTGACTCAATCTTTATGAAGTCCTGACTCCCAATTGCAAAATCCCCAGTTAGATTCCTAGACTAAGTAACTTCTTCCCAGTCCGGACACCCACTGCTTTCTTATTGCAGGATTTCTCATCACTGACTCAATCGATGTGGTTGTTTTTTCAACCGTATTAAAAAGAGTGCATGCTTTTGCTCTGGGGACTGAAATCTCTCTCTTTAATTGTAGGCGAACTGTCTTTTTAATAAGAGAAAAGGAGAGGCAGCACAAATGCTTTTCATTGCTTAGGCATGGGGCCATGGAAATTCCAGATATGACTTGACGATTGTAGAGAGGTCCCAGATTTGAAGTGTCCAGAGTCTTCACAGGTACTGGGGTAGATCAAGGTGCACTCTGTTCTCTAGGCGTGGTTGTGTTCTTTTGGAGAAGTCATTTCCCTCTTCCTGGCCCCAGGGCTCTGGGGTACAGCGGTGATAAAAACTTACTAAGGACTCCCGCCTGTAAGGTTAATGCTCCATCCCCAAGGTGCTTAATTTACACAGGGAGTAGTTTATTCATGGGCAGGATCTGGTCCATTAATTCCTGTTTTACCAAATCAGAAAACAAATCCACCGAGAGATGAAATGACTTTCTCAGGTCAGGGGAAACAAAGAGCTGAATCAGCGCACACTTCTCTTGCTGGTGTCTTGGCTGGGTGGTTCAATGTCATCCTTTGCCCTCTGTGTCAGTCAGCTGAGGGCAACTGGTCTGTACTCTTGTCTTCAAGCAGAAAGGAATGCACTCCACCTGAGCATCCAGGAAAAATGAGAAAATGTCCTGTTTGAGACCTCTACAAATAGGATATAAAGCCACCTTCAGCAAATACTATTTTTAGTATTCTTACACTAAGAATAATTCCCCACCCCCAATGTCTAGAAGGTTGCTTTAGAACATAATACAATGCTTCCACATCTTTGTGACATTGTGGTCCGCTGTCAGGGTGTTTGTCAAGATGGGGAGGATCTGACTGGGTCTAAGTTCCAAAAATCTTCTCCTCCAGTTGAGCTAAAACCATCTTTCATCAGTCCCACCTGTCCTACAGTGTAGAAGCAGGTGTTCTGTAAAACTGGGTGATGTGGTCACATTTGTCAGGAGAGCCGCTAGCTGACGTTAACTGGATTTCTTTGTCTTCTTGAGACTTCAACAGTCTCATGGGCATCCCGACTCTGCAAAGAAAGGACAGAGTAGACAAACTTATCTGATACCCTTCTCTCAAGGAAATCTCTATTTCCACAAACCCACTTTGGAAAAACACTGCGGTAGCTTCCCGTAAGATTTGGTCCTCCTCTTTACTCTGATCCTAGCACACAGGAGGTGCCGCCTTAGCTGCTCCAGCCCGAGCTCCTGCACGTTGTAAGATAAATGCTTTGCATTGCAGGGCAAGATTGAGAAAGACCAGGACTGAGGACAACCATGGCATGAATCTTAGGATTTTATTCTTTCATTTTAGGAGCAAGGAACTCAAGACATCATCCATGATTCTTCCTTTCACATATCTCTGTTCGAACCCACCTGCATCCCTCAACCAAAGCTCCTTCTGTCTAAGACCTGGATTCCTCTCAGCTTCATTCTTGTGGTACTAGTGATGCTGGGCTTGCTGTCCTCCATCCTGACGCAACTCAAAATCCTGGTGTCGGCATCCTTCTACCCCAGTGTGCAGGCGGAGCGCGTCCGATACCTGCATGGGAAGCTACTGAAGAAAAGATCAAAGCAGGCAGTGGAAGGAGGAAGCAGTAAACAGCGTCTCTACTTCACAAAGGCAAGGCCAAGATGGAGGCATAACCTGTCATGAAGGAGATTTTGAGTTTGAAGGGCAAGTGGACTTTCAAAGCACTCTCCAGCTTCACGTTAGGGCTCACGTCCCCAGGAACAGATGGGACACTGGGAGGAGAAAATTAACAGATGTGCATGGCTAAGGCTCTTAGCTTCTTGATGTTGGATGCTGGTCCAGATGATTCTACAAGCTGTTTTTCAAAACACTGATTTTAAGTGGGCACATTCAGCCATAAGGTAGAGAGACTGGCAGGAAGACCCTCTGTGGTGATTATTAATGGACAGGGTCCAATTAGTTATTTATCACGCCAAGCACACAGAAATAACAGACGGAACTATCTACAACAGCTTGGTAAACTCTAAAGAATTTGTTCATTCTCCAGCATTAAAATATATGTCTGGTGTGTGTAAATATATATATATATGATATTATGTATATGACACATATGCATATTTATACATATATATGGTAACCTAATGACTTCCTACACATAAAATGAATGCTCGTTAAAGACTTCATTTAACTAATTAACGAGGGAACAGTAAGAAATTCCAACCGATTCAAACAACAATTCAAAGCACACGCATGTGTAAGCCATCAGGAACACCAAAACGAATGAGCTTACTAGATGCAAAACTGGTTTCTTCCCCAAGGTCGGTGGAAGGATTAATTGCACTCCACAGGGTGAAAGTCATTTTCACGTCCATGGACAAGAATCATTTGCATTGCTGCTCTCGGCTCCCAACAACTTACAGAGTTGGAAAATAGCTCATAAACAATGAAAGACTACGATAACCCACAAGGATCAGTTTCTGCCATTCTGAAGTGTTTTTTTGCATTTTTCCTGATGCCAGCCGTCGCACGATGAAAAGTTTATGTCAGAGGCACTTGAAATGACTCTAATGCTCATTCATCTGTCTTCTTTGTCTCTTCAGATTCACTTCTGGCTTCCAGTCCTGAAAATGATTAGGAAGAAACGAACGGGCATTGCAGTTGAAGGCAATCCATGAGAGACCCCCAGGAGCTCCTCGGCCACACCACTGCGGCCGTTCTCCTGGGTTTCCGCCGACACAGGTCCCCGTGCCTGCCCCAGAGCAGATAACTGTGTTCCGTGCACCTGCTGGGGTGTGCTCGCAGGCCAAGCCACTTTTCTTCCTAAGGCCAAAGGGCTACCAGGTAAATGGCGTTGTCATCTGTCTTCCAAACAAGGTACATGATCCGGACTGTGTGACAATGTAGCAGAAAAGTATAAACCAGACCCCTGGAGGATGAGTCTCAGCATAGAATAATACTCAAGGAAAAAATAAAACAAAAAAAACAGAACAAAAATTAGAAAAAATCAAAATCACTACTAAAGGCTTATAGGCAAATGCCAAGGAGAACATACACATTTAATGCAAGGAAAATATCTTTAAACTCTTCTGTCCCTTCTCTGCCCTTTGAAATATCGTTCATAGCTATTCCCGACCCCCAGCACTCTCTGCCCTCCCCCTGTCCTTTTTCAAACACCAAAGACTTTCTCTGAAACCCTTATCTAGCAGCTCCTAATTTCTCTGCACCACCACCTCGGCTTTGACCCTCCTCTTTCCTGGAGCACTTTTGGTTTTATGTCTTCTATCAAATCCTCTATCAGGTATTTATTTATTATTTTTTTCAAAGATTTTATTTATTTATTTGAGAGAGAGAGAGCGCACATGAGAGGGGGGAGGGTCAGAGGGAGAAGCAGACTCCCCGCTGAGCAGGGAGTCCTATGCGGGACTCCATCCAGGGACTCCAGGATCATGACCTGAGCCGAAGGCAGTCGCTTAATCAACTGAGCCACCCAGGCGCCCCCATCAGGTATTTAGACCACATGTATCCAAACCACAGGAAATGCTTGTTAAAAGGACCATCTTGGGCTGCTTTCTACAATGCTCGGTGTAGACTACATTGTAGAAGGGCCCTATTTCCTCTAAACTCCAAATACCCAAGAGGGAGAAAAACCTCCTCAAATATTGATTCCATTATCTCGAAAGCCCCTGAATGAGAGAGAAATAATCATTAAATTTTTCTAATATTTTAACTTTTCATTTTGAAAACTTTTCAGACTTACAAAAAAGTTGCAAAATAGTACAAAGTTCCATTTACCCTTCATCCATCATCCCCAAGAACCATCGCACAGTTATCGAAACCAGGGAAACAACCTTGAAAAAAATGCATCATGTACAGAGCTTATTGAAGCTGTCAGTTGTCCCACTAATACCCCTTTTCTGGTCCCTGAGTCAGTCCAGACTCCCACAACACATTTAGTTTCTTAGTCTCCTCCCATCAGGGACAGTTCTTCAGTCTTTCTTTTTCTTTTATGACCTTGACACTTTAGAAAAGTACTGGCTAGTAATCTTGTAAAATGTCCTGACTGGGGTTTGCCTGATGTTTCCTTGTGTAATTCCTCTGGATAGTATATTTTTGGCAAGAATACTACAGAAGCCATGATGTGGTCATCTCGGTGTCCCCTTTTACCAGGGGGCATGTGGTATGGACGTATCTCATTTAGTTAGGATGGGGTCTGCCAGAGTTTTCCACGGTAAAGTTACCGTTCTTCCCTTTGTAATTACTAAGTGTATTGTGGGGAAATATTCAGGCGATGCAAATATCCCGTTTTTCATCATCCATTGTTAGCATCTGTCCATGCAGAACCAGGGTGTGGACAAAGAGTGATTTTCTATTTACCTGACATCATCTCCATTTTTCACTGGATCTACACTATCCCCAGAAAGAAACATTGTTCCAAAGACCAAACTTTTGTTTCAGGCCCCAGAGTGGGCATTTTACATATGTGATCTCCTTTAGGTTTCACAACAATTCTGTGAGGTAGGTATTATTTCCATTTGATAGATGGGAAACCCTCACTCAGCTGGCTGGGGGTGGGGCCTTGGCGATGGCTTGTCTAAAGCTCCCAGGTGATTTTAATGGGCAGCCAGGATTGAGAACCACCAGTCCAGAAAGTTTTACAGAATTGTCTTTCAATTCAGGTTCAACTGTGAAATTTCTCTAACAGAAGGAGCCTCCATTAAAAGCCTGTCTGATTCAGCATTTCCCAAAGTGTGTTCCTCAGAACACACCAGTCTCTCAGCTGTCCCATAAAAAGAGTTACATGAGTTAGTAAATCCATACCATCTGCCTTCTAACTTTGAAGATTCATAAAGCATGTTGGCACAATTCAAAAACTTGAGAAACCCTATAATAAAGAAATCTCTTTAAAACTTATTTTGCCCCAAATTATGAAACCCTGGAATAATTTTACCTGCAACAATGATTAGCATCACGTAGGGCCAGTTCTGCAGTCCGTACTAAGGCAAATGCTGATGGAGTTGGCATGACTTCCAACCAAAAAAGGATTTGAGAAGATGAAGATGCATTTGCAGTTTTGGTTTATTTAAATCAAATCATTCTCATGATTTCATACCTTGTTGTGTTTTCTAAATAAACAAATGTATATATTGGTACATGGATCCAATGTGTGAATGTTTGTATTCATTTTGCATTTATTCCTCCTACAGAGAAGGGATCTGTTCCATATTAACAAAGGCAAAGAATGAACTGCCAAATTTTTAGAAGGAATTGGATGCTTTTGTGCTTCTAAATTCTGTTAATTAACTAACTTACTGATCTACCTAACAGCATCACCAACGACCAGAATAAACTTTTGGGACAGGCCATGTAGAAGGTATTGGTGATGCCCAGACAGTTCACCTGGGTCCCTGCCTTTGGGATGCTTTCAGTCTAGTCAGGAAGACAGACACGTGCTTAGACAATAAATAACAATTTACCCTAGGTTTTGGAAAGTGTCAAGGGCACAGGGCAGGGGGTGCCTGTAGGGCGCAGGGGCCAGGTTCTCTGCCCTGGCCGATTACGATTGCCTAGTTTACCCCTGTTCTCTATGAGAAGGGCATTAGAGAGATTAGTCAATTGGTTTTAATTCCCTTGAAACCAAAATTACTTTCTGAAGTAGCATAATCTCTGTTGTTTCCAATGCACTGTGACTTTGAACAGTTCACAAGGCTCCTGGAGAGTGTCGTGCTGTCCCTGTTAGGCATGTTTGCCCTCACTTTGAAGTGCTTGTCCCTATTGGAAGGACAGGCTGACAAAGAGGGGGTGGCACAAAATGCAATTTGATCCTGAAAACAAGATTTAGACTTGCTCATTAGGGCCAGTCTAACTGGGATATAAAATGCTTATTTAATTACAGCTTATCCACTTTAGATTTAAAAATGAACAGTTGGTTAAATTTCTTAAGACATCTATTGTGAAATGTGCCTTGTTGATCTCGTGGAGATGGAAAGATACCACTCAAAGTAATTTAACAGCGCTTCCTTTTTCACCTCTAATTTTAATGGCTTATAAAAGATATTGCATTATTGCAGTCTAAGTCACTATTTCTCATCTCACGAACCCCAGCTTGGTGCCATACTCCTTCCGGTCTTTCAAGTGTCATTCTGACGTCCTCATTGGCTTCGCATCTGTTGTAGATTGTGTCTCTCTGACGGTGAGATACACTAATTCTAAACCCTTTGCAGTAATAGATCTCATTTATTGTTTTTTTTTTAGATTATTTATTTATTTATTTATTTATTTATTTGACAGAGAGAGACACAGCGAGAGAGGGAGCACAAGCAGGGGGAGTGGGAGAAGCAGGCTCTCCCCTGAGCGGGGAGCCCGATGCAGGGCTCAATCCCAGGACCCTGGGATCATGACCTGAGCCGAAGGCAGACGCTTAACAACTGAGCCACCCAGGCGCCCCTCGTTTATTGTTCTACTCGGCATGTTAAACATCATCTTTCCTCTTTTGATTCGCTCTCTGCTGCTTTCTTGATGAGGACCTCATCAATCCCAATTACAATATGGGATATACTGAAGTCTTCACACACCATGTATTTTTGTCTTAATTCACCTTAATTAATAAACGTATCTCATCCTCTGAAAGTGAGAACTAGCTTTCTCACCCAAAGTCAGTCATAGTGAAAAGACCATTAATTTCAATTATTTTAGTTAACTTATACTATGGAAGAAAGAGGAACTGGTTAGAAAAAAAATGAATATGGGCTGAACGTGGTTCTATATTCATATATATTTAAAAGTCTGTTTCCCCTGCTCCCCCCCCCACAACAGCAGGGAGGAAAGATTTAAATTAATAGGTGGCTGAGACCAACAAACTTTCAGGGTCAAAGTCTTCTTTGGTTTTAATCTCTAATGCAGTGACATTTCTAAAAGCAGGAAAGGAAAGATGAATAACAGGGTACAGGAGATACGAGCCTTTTATCAGCTAAATTCTGGGTGTCTATGAACCTCACTTTTATAATCAGAAAACAGAAGAAATCAGAGTTGTATTTGTCATTTGAGGAAATTCATGCAAATGCAAATGGAAAGTGAAAAAGGCAATGATAGAAATCAAAGTATAACCAGCCAAATCACCGCAATGAGGGCACAAAGTGTTTGCACTACTTTCCTGGATACTGTGGAAACACAGTGTGGTGTGTAAGGTGCCCCGGCCCCAAGCCTCATTCAGTAAAGATGAGGAACAATGTACCCACTGCCCACAGCACGGGGCTCAGGAAGAGGAAGGGCTCAGAGGACACACAGGAGGACCAGGAAGGACTGTGACAAAGATACAGACGTCCATCCACTCATTACCCAGAGCAGAGTTCCCAAAGCTGGCTGATCATCAGAGTTGCCTCCAGAGGCTAAAGAAAAAACGTAAAATTACAGATTTCCAAACCTAAATTCAGATCCACTGACTGGAGAGATGGGGGAGGGTCCCGGGAGTCTGTATTCTGTGGGACTTCATGGGATGGAGCAGGGGTTCAGATGATTAGGCAGATTTGGGAACCACAGCTTTAGAGGACTGGAGCAAGCTTTGGAGAGGATGGGTTGCTGGTTAAATAAAAACACATCTACGATGGGATTAGCTGTATGGACATACACATAGAACTTCCGTTCTACTCTTTGCTGAAGGAGCTATTAATCCACCAAGATTTTTCAATAATGCAAAATGCAAATTGTCAAAAAAAAAAAGTACATTGTTTTCACCTTCTGCAGCCCAACTCCCCACCCAAACAAAAACAGAACTGGTGATGGTATCATAAAATTAAATAATCATAATGATGAAGGAACAGAAGGCAAGCTGAGAACAAAGCAGAAGCTGACACCCCACAACCCCCCCACCATGGGATCTGTGTGACATTCCTCGGGCACTCCTGGCTACCCTAAAGGAAAAACAAATAGTTAACTGATAGAGATCACAGTCTTGCAGGACAGGAGTCTCCTTCAGTTTACAAAAGTCTTAGCAATTTATGAGGACAAAGCATTTCTATCAATGGCCTAGCTTCCAGAAGGGAATGTAGATACAATTAAATGCCCTTATAACCTGCGGCCCATTGACAGATAATTGAAGCGGGGGAGTGTAATGTTCCTCCAGGAAGCTCCCAACTATCTTACTGTTAATGCCTTCCTAGAGGGGTCAACAACTTTAACTTGACAATGGCAAGGCCTCCGGTATCTGTAGGTCCTCTTTAGCAGATGAAAGTTCTTTTGAAACCTCCCTTTTTCCTCACCTCCCCCACCCCATAGTATATAATCAGCCACCCCTCACAACCCCGGGGCAGGAGCTCTTTCTGCCCACCGGTCCTGTCCCCGGGGCTTTAATAAACCACCATTTTGCACCCAAGACGTCTCAAGAATTCTTTCCTAGTTGTTGGCTCCCAACTCCACCCCACTGGACCTCACTTACATTCTAAAACTTCATCAATAACTAGCAGTTAACTATCAAACATAGTTTGGTACCCATACTATTTTTTAATTAAACTATCCCAACTTAGGGGATGGTATATCACATTTTTTGAAAAATGAAAGTAACCTCAACTGTGACAGTCACATGATACACTAGAGAGAACAGATTTTTAGAATGGGGAGGGCTGGATTCAAATCCTACTTCTGCTAAATATTGGTGGCAACGACTTAAGCAACTTAGCTCTTACCTCTCTGAGCCTCAATGTTCTTATTTCTAAAATGGGGCTTAAAACAGAAACCGATAGCATCTTTTGAGAATTAAATGAAATGACACATATAAAGTCTCTCAAAAATAAATAAATGTTTATCGTCTTGCTCCTTTCTCTTTGCTCCCTGCTCAATCTCACTTTTTTCAACTTTTGACAAGACTAAAGTCTGATACAAAAAGAGTAAGGGGCGCCTGGGTGGCTCAGTGGGTTTAAGGGGCTGCCTTCGGCTCAGGTCATGATTCCAGGTCCTGGAATCGAGCCCCGCGTGGGGCTCCCTGCTCGGCGGGAGGCCTGCTTCTCCCTCTCCCACTCCCACTGCTTGTATTCCCTCTCTCGCTGTGTCTCTGTCAAATAAAATCTTTAAAAAAAAAAAAAAAGAGTAAAACAGAAACAAAAGAACAACAAAAAAGAGTCTCAACCAGGCTTGGTACACACCAGGGATCGGCAACCTTTTTTTGTGAAGGGACAGACAGTAAATAGGTCAGGCTTTGCAGCCACGGGGTCTCTGTTGCAAACCCTCTCACCTCTGCTGGGGTAGTGAGAAAGCAACGCGCGGACAAAACGTGAATGCATGGGTATGACTGTGTTTCAATAAAACTTTATTTGCAAAACCAAGAGTCAAGCTGGATTTGTCTGCCTGATAATAAAGGAAGGCTTTTTAGAAATGCATGGGTTGATGCCGGACATGATGCAATGGGGACTCAAAGTCAGAAAACCCAAATGGGTTCAAAATCCCTTTTACCACCCACTGGCTAGATGACTTTGCAAAATTCACTTCACAATTTTCTCATCTGTAAAGACGAAGGAGCTGGGCTACAGAATCTCTGAGGAAGCTGCCATCCCTTGTCTCTGATTCTTTGAGAGACCACAGTCTCCTGGAGAGAATCACCAACACACTGTCACCCGAATTTCAGCATTTGTTTGTTCTTTCATGGTTGATCAGTGAATCATAAAGAGCAACAGAAGCTCTCAGGTCATAAGTACGATTTATTTGATGAAAAAGGGAAAAGATAGCATTTGGTCAAAATAAATGGTGTTTTCTCCACAGACACAAAGAAACAATCAGAACAGTTATTAAATTTAAATGTCATACGTAATTTCATACGGTTTCAAGTCAGGCTAAGATGTCAGTGGCTGAAGACCAGAAAATTGAAAGCCTTGTTTTTTTCAAAGCGAGCAGTGCACTTACTCTGTGATATGTTAATTAGGGACTGAAAGAAATCGATCAAAACTGTTTTTCCAAAAGGAAACCATGTGGAGGTATGTTTGCACTAAATAAGGGCCCTGTGTCTTGCAAATGCAAATGCGAATACAAGAAAATAAATAAGTCATCATTTTAAAACAGGATGCCTTCAAAGAAAAAGAGCGTTGAGTTAGAAATCAGAACTGACTTCTAATTCTGTCTCTACTACTACCTAGATTTAGCCGGGGCGCTTCCCTCTCTTGACACAACTCAGTCCTTCATAGAAAACATCGTAATAGCCATGATTGACTCTCTACTATGCTGCCTCCCAAAGCGAGGCTTTCCTGTGTCCTTTCCCAGCTTAGAGACCCAGATCCACACGTGCTGTGAGTTCATACTCCCCACACCGGGCATTCAAGCTCCCTCCCATCTGATCCTAGCCCCCACCATATTTCTCATTCTCCCTCTGCCCGAGCCCTTCCTTTATTAAAAAGCCCTTTTTGCCCGGCCCCCTGAAAGAGTCACCTGCATCCCCCTTCAGCGCTGTGCTCTCCTGGATCTCCCCTCCCCATCCCGCTCCCTGCTTTCTCCTGCCTTCCAGGCCCTACCTGAGTCCTGCCTCTCAGGGAGTGAGCACAGTGGGCAGAGCACGGATGGGGGTCGTGTGAATAGGGCCATGTCCCGGCTGGGTCACAAACTCTGTGTGGGAACTGGGAAACGTCCTTTAAACTCTCCTGGCCTCAGTTTCTTGATCATTTGAGTGCTGGACTCCATTTGCACTTTTTCAAACTTGTGAACTCTTTTCTTTGAAGCGGTAGACCCCTTCCCCTAGTTCACTTTCTAGATAACCAACTCCCTGTCCGGCAGACGCAGGTGCCCTGCTCCAAGGAGAGGCTGAAGCCTGGAGCCACTCTCTGTCCTCTTGTCCACCTTGGCAGTTTGGGAGGCACCCGAGCGATGTGCAGACCAGAGCAGGAAGACACAGGGGTGGCTCTAGTCTAGTCCCACCCTCCACTAGTTTGCCGCATGTCGACAGAGGTCATCCTCTATCATTTACTTACATGTTCTTTAAACCAATTCAGCATTATTACTTAAATAAGTTCATTCAAAAAAAGGAAGCTTTATAACATCATTGCAAATGGAAAAACAGTGTCACCTTCCATAAATATAAAGTAGCATACACGCACACTCACATCATATGTACGTTATTTGTTATATATGCAGATTATACACAGATACGTTATGCACACAGTTATGTACATTTTATATATACTACACAGATACACACACGCGCACTGAAAACAAAACACCATTAGTACAGCATTAGTCTAGTGAGGTATTTGCCTGCCAAAGCCAACAGCCTACTTACTCTGTGAAACAGCTCGCAGAACCCATGCTAGGGGTTATCCCACCGAGGGGCGAGGGACTAGGGTCTAGGGTATTTGTACACCAACTCCCACCACCTGCTGGTTGGGGTTGCTGCTGCTTTTGGGTGGTTTTCATTCCTCTCTGGCTTTCCTCGGTTATGGAAAAAAGCCCCCAGGCAAAGGGATGCAGAGCCCGGCAGCTGGGGTCAGCTGGAGCGCCCGGAAGTGGTGGGGGGAGGGTGGGGGGGGGCCCACAGCACCTGCAGCAGCTCCATCTCAGTAAAATGGGAAGGGGCTGCCTTCCACGGTCACCCAGGTCTCTGCTGACACTAAAGCCCTGTCATTGTCATGATGTCGTTCTTGCCTAGAAACCACTGAGAACCCTTGGCTCTCATTCCTGAGTCCGGTCCTCCAACAAAATGCCGATGCCTGGGGCAGGGGTATTCACCCAACTAGAAAATAATTTTGCTGAAACATCATTCTCCATGTTACCTACTGAAAAACAGTTGTCACTATGGAGTACAAACCAATCACAGGATCATTAACTCAGCTTAAATAAATGAATAATTTTCTTTGAATGTCTGCATCATCCAACCATGAAGGCCTAGACAACGTCCAGAAAGCAGTGGCCCAGAACTCCCTGCTCTCAACTCAGAACCCTATTTAGAAGAATGCCGTGTGTGCAGTAGTCTTTACAGACTTTTTTTCCCCTTCTCAAATGTTCTTTAGCCTATGTAGATGGCATTTATGCCATTCAGAGAAAGGCGCCGCAACAGGATTAGTCAGCAACACGCCCTCTGACGCAGCTTCTGTGATCTAGTTAAAAATAGGAAAGAGGATGTTTTGCATAAGTCATCACCATTGTGCAGGATCAGAGAACTGTCCACTTTTTTTGGTTTCCACATCCTGTTACTTTACCTAAAAATAGATGAAAACTCTGTCCCCGGGATTTTTGGACAAGACGTTTGCTTCTGTGATATAAGCTCCCTGGTCCTTCTTGTCTGCAGGTTCTTTTGCTGGCTTCCCTTCACCTTCTGCCATTTCAGTCCTGCGGGTCAGCCTCGGGCTCAGGACCTCTACTGTTCTTCCCCACTCCCCGGGGATAAACCGTAGGGCCCACCGGGGCCAGGCCGGGGATATCAGCTGTGAAGCCAGCCAGGTGGGCAGGGTAAACCATCTGAAAGGAAGGAACTCTTCCTCAGTTTCTCACAGACCAACTGACTTTTCCCAGAGCGCCCAGAAACCCAGAGTTTTTTATAGGAACATACCTAATCTGTAAATGTTAGAAATGAATTTAAATATTAATTTTTTAAAAATAGAGTAAAGGTGGAGCCATGAGTTTGCAGTTTGTAACCTCTGTTCCACATATTCTCCTTCGTGTGTTACCAGCTGTAAAGTGGGGGACCTACAAAATCTACATCCATAGGTCTAAATCCTCCAGTTCTTGATCTCTCATTTGGACTGGGAGAGGAGTCCTGGATTCTGATTTTGGCTCCACCCTTTGCTAGCCATGGAACTTTGGTTGATAGCTTCCTCTCTCTGGTCCCCAGCTGCCTCGTCTGTGGAACGTAGGCCTTGGAGTCAATGACTTTGAGGGCTCTGCCAACCTCTATTAGCCTGTGAGTCTGATAGATCCTCCTCTTCATCCCCTTTTTCTTGCCTTTCTTGATCTCAAAATATCAATTTCCTACCACAGTCAGTGACCCAAACGTTTTCCAGGTTTTCTCAGCTTAGGAGTCAGTTTTATTTGTAACTCTGCTTCTAGGCAACACCCAACCAATTCTATTGCTGCAACATTCCTTAAATTTCCCTTTTGACCAGGAATGACCTGCTACCATCGTTTTCCTACCAAACCAGGAGATTTGCTTCCATCCCTCCTTGAGCTTCTCCATTACCCCTAGCTCTAGAACTCTTCCTCCAAAGACAAAACAAAAAAAATAATTTTAAAAGCATTTTTTCCAGAAATTTTCCTTGGAAGAAAATTTACAATGGCTATTTATAATCTGCATTACTTATCACATCCAGCCTTCAAGTTGCCTTACTGCCTTTGTAGGCTAATGAGTCCACTCAGGCAGCCATATTTAATTCATTAGCTGGGCGTGAGGGGAGGGTCCAGTGGTGTGTAGCATGGTCAGGGGTGGTTCACAGGTAGCCTCTCATTGGAGTATCAGGCATTCATACTCCAGTAGGAGGTATAAATATTTAGGTAGTATCTCAAATAAAAGTGTCTAAAGCATTGTGGGTAATAATGTTACCGATGCCAGGGGAGGAGGAAATCTCTGTATTTGTTTGCTCACATCCAAAAGTAAAGAAAGTATTCTCATCCCAGAAACAAACTGGGCACGTTTCCATTTATCCTTGGGGGAGTGGAACACTGGAGGCAGGACAAAATTTGAGAGACTCAAACCTCTCACTTCTACCTAGGTTTCCAGTTGGTGAATGAATTATTTCCTAGGGCTGCTATAACAAATTATTACAAACTGAGTGCCTTACAACAACAGAAATTTACACTCTCACAGATAGAAGCTGAATAAAGTCTCGAAGGAAGAATCTTTGCTTGTCTCTCCTCCCTTCTGGCTGGTTGCTGGCAATCCTTTGCTTTCCTTGGCTTATGGCAGCATAACTCTGATTTCTTCTGTCTTCACACTGACAGTTTCCCTTCTGGGACTAATATTCTCTCTTATGATAAGAACAGCAGTCCTTGGGCTAAGGCCCACCATAATCCGGTATGATCTCATTTTAATTTGATTACATCTTCAGAGACTCTATTTCCAAATAAGGTCACACTTGGGGAACTAAGGATTAGGACTAGAACACATTTTTGAAGGGGACACTGTTAACTCAGTACAGGAAAGACTTTCCCTACCAGAATGACCCCACATACAGTATAGAGAACCACCTCTTCAGAAAGTATTTTTCACAAATTGGTCACAGCACAACTGCACAGTTAGAATGAACTTTGCATATCCTCTGCTGCCCTTTATCTCTGCATGCAGGCATGGAAAAAGCAGGAGAAATCAAACTGGATTTTCGATGCCACAGAGAAAAGGTTTTCTAAGGAACTTGGGATTATACCTTAGCTACCATGAATGGTCCGCTGTGTAGAGGCTCCCTGAGCTTTGAGGAAAGGACGTGGATGTAAGACCTCAGCAATACACTGAGTTGAGCCATGAGAGGTCTTATAAGTGGGAGATATCAAATGTGGGAACCAATTTGGCGCTTTATGAGAAGGCAAGGAATGGTGGTAAAGGGACCCCAGTGAGGAACAGGACTAGCTGCTGGGCCAAGGACAAGCCAGCCTATCCACACTGGCTGCAAGTGGTGATTGCGTGGCAGACCGTTCTGCCAGGGGACGTGAAAATCCACACCGAAAAGAAAAGATAAAGTGATCCTGAACTGGCATTAGTGGGTGCCATCTGAGTGCTTCCTAGTTCTTACAAGTTTACAGCTGAGAAAGAGACTATGGTCAAGGCACTCTCTGTGAGTGGAACAAGATGGAGTCTAAGAATGGGTTGGATAGATCCTTCCTCATTAAATTGCTGAAAACCACGTCAGGAGCCTTAAAAACAGAAATGGATGGGTCTCATAAAAATGACATGGTAAAATAAAATTAAATGTGTACCACGACCCTTGTTCCCCTATTTTCTTGATTTAGTGTTCACATTCCCCAGTATTGAGGGTGAGACGGCTGGCGATAAGATCCAGGGACAGGGACCAGCAGGGGGTAGAGTCCCCAGATGTAGGTGAAAATCTGACAGCCAGACATTATTTGGGGAGCCAAATACTTCTCCTGGAGCCTCCTTCCGGGGCTGGCATACACTATGTGTGGAGGAAACAGTTTTGAAGAGTCAATGACAAGGAAACTTATTTTTTGGCAAGGAAGTTGTGGAGAAATTTTATATTTCTAGTTGAAAAAAGAAGTCATACCATAATGTGTTTCAGTGCATTTTTAAAGTTAATTCTGAGAAGACAATGTTCCCTTAATGAAAGACATTCTGGATCAGGACAGGACATAAACACGGCTGGGAACTGAATAAGGTACAGCAATGGCTGGGAATTGGAGACAGGCTGGGTATGGCATAATGAAGAAGCAAGTTGCCATGGAAACAAGCCACTGAGTGGACGGCAACCATCTTGAATGCATACAACTTATAAAGAGAAGAGAAGGAGACTGGAGGCATGCCAGCTGGCCAAGCGTTCTCGGGAGGGACAGTGAAGGTAGCCTTGGCATTAGCTATATGGCATTATAAAGAAAGCCAAAGGCTGTCAAAAGCCACCAAAAGGGGGGATAAAAATTCCAAGCTTGCTGGGTATCTTGATTTTGGCCTTATTCATTTGCCATTCATCTGTTGGTTTATTCCAGCAAATACTGACTGAGTGCCTTCTGTTGGCCAGGCTACAGAGAGGACTGAGATGTCCCAACTCTCAAGGATCCTGCTGTCCCTCCGTGCTTTCTGGAGGAGCAAGACCTACACACAATTCTCTTGTCTCTCTCCTAGGAATCAAGCCTCGCATAACTCTGCCGCTCTGGTCCTGTTCCAGGGTGCCTGCCAGGCTTCCATCCTGCCCAGTGGCCTCCTGGCCTCCTTGCCTAGGATTCCAGCTCCTTCAGAGCTGGTTTTCTTGGCCTCCACCGTATCCCCGTGGCAGGTCCGTACACCTGCTGTCAGCCTCCTCTGCCCAGACATCCTTTGCTCATTCTGACCTCCTCCCACGGCCTCCGGCTGGGCTTTCTCAGAACCTGCCTGGACTGTCCAACTCATTTTACCTCCTGGACCTCCCGGCCCTGCGTGTCTTCTC
>NC_138372.1:141111458-141127801 GCF_054177405.1 Leptonychotes weddellii
GGCGCCGCCTGGGGAATTTGCAGTCGCTCTCCTCTACCGATGGCTCACTCCCTTCCAGCCCCGCGCAGGGGGCTGGGTGTGCACCGACTCAGCTGAACCTCACAGCACACTCCCCACGGTGCTGCTGCCTCCGTTTACCCAGGAGGAAACTGAGGCGCAGACCGGTGACGTCTCTTGTCCCTGATCTTCCCGCTGGTGAACGCTGGTTATCCGACTCCCAAACCGGTGTCCTTCACCTACTCTTAAAAATGCGCTCTGACCGGGCGTCTGATAGGGTTCGACGATTTCAGATTTTATCTCGTGTTTTGCCTCGTGTGTGACAAGCCTATGACACAGACTGGATGAATGCTGTCGTCCGTTGAAACTGAAGCTCAGGCTGAGTGATTGACTCCAAGCCACATGGCTAGAAAGGGGCAGAAGAGGGCTAAGAACACAGGCCCTTGGACCCTGATCTCAGGAGCCTGTTCAGAGCAAACGGAACCCTGTGGTCATGTCTCATGACCATGAGCAAGGTCACACGGAGCTTCCAACCCACAGGCCTTCAGCCTGGCGAGTGGGCGGAGTGTAGACCACCGGAGAGACAGTGAGGTTGGAGCACGGGGCGTACAATGCCTGGCACAGAGAGCCGATCCAGAAGTGCTTGTTGAATTAACAAATGAATTTATGGGGAAGAATGCTCGTTACAATTCTGGCATAACAAAACTGTTAACATAACCGGCTCTGGTTTTAATAGTGTTTGCACAGTGACTGTTGCTGATTCCTAATCTCTGACCATTTCATTGTCTCAGTTTATCTGCGAGGATTTGTTTTTTTACCTCTGGGGAGACAGCTGAGGGTGTTGTAGCTGAGCTCCTTAAAGTGTGTCATTGTCATTAGGACACCTACTCTGCCACTCCCCTCTCCATCTTTCCTCCCAACTTTACAACCACCGAAACTCCCAAATCCCTCATTTACATTCATCAATTTAATTTAAAGTGGTTATGTATGCCTTTTTTTTTTTTTAGTGTTTTATTGTGGTAAAATACATACAACATAAAACGGACCATTGTAACCATTTTATTTTTTATTTTTTAAAGATTTTATTTATTTATTTAATTGACAGGGAGAGAGAGAGAGAGAGACAGCATGAGAGGGAACACAAGCAGGGGGAGTGGGAGAGGAAGAAGCAGGCTTCCGGCTGAGCAGGGAGCCCGATGCGGGGCTCGATCCCAGGATCCTGGGATCATGACCTGAGCTGACGGCAGTCGCTTAACCAACTGAGCCACCCAGGCGCCCCCATTGTAACCATTTTAAAGTGTACAATTTAGTGGCTTTTTGTTCATTCAGAAGGTTGTGCAACCAACACAACTTTCTAATTTCGGAACATTTTTATCATTCCCCTCCCCTTCCCCCAAGAAATCCCATACCCATTAAGCCCTCTTCTGAAAGGGTGAGTTTGAGCAAACAAAATCCCCAGTTACACACTCCTGTTAGGCACATGGTAGGGACAGTCACAAGAGTGCGTGCGTAACTGATGGTTTTGTTTCAGAGGCCCTCTCAAGGCAAGGACTCTGATGGGGACAGTGCTATGGGATAGTAGAACTCCAAACTCTTCCAGAATATTTATGGCTAAGGGTTGTCAGAATTGTATACTCTATGCCTTAGAAACTGAGAGAGCAGACAAGTCAAGAATTGCCAAGGGGCTTGGAATGACGTAGCCACAGGGGGCACTTACGATCGATTTATTGTCCCCACGCCTCCCCCCACCACACACACATACCATCTTTCCCACCCCCAAACAACAAGACATAAAAGGATCCTCAGTCTCAGAGAAGGAAGGGTTGATTCTATCCTCAAGAAATCTCAAAATATTCTGTTAATTACACCAATTCTGTTTCACTATGATTCGCTGTTAACATATGTTTATTCAACAAGTCTTTTCTGTCCTACTACGTGCCAGGCACTGTGTTAGACACGTGGGAACAGCGATAGATTTGCCCATTGAGGTGTTGCTTGCCATGAGGGGTACAAGAGAAACCAAAGATCTGGCTCTTGGTTCCTCCTGGGTGTGGGCTGAATTTAACTGCGATGTGGCGCGAGGTTTGTGGCATCTAGAGGAGGCTTCAGGAGGGAGGATAGAGGAAGGGTGGCTGAGACAGAAGATGGAGAAGATTGAGAAGGGGTTGCAGGAGCTGCAGAGGGATCTTTGATTGCCGTCCTCCTTCTCTGTTTTTAAAGCACCCTGCCACTGCCACAGTCCTTCCCACGCTGTACTGGAGCCACTGATTTGCCTGCCTGGGACTTCATCGTTATGTCCTGGCACCTAGTTCAGTGCCTGGTACCTGTCACCAAAAAATACCAAAGCTTTCTGCAGCAAGGGGACTGAGCACATTGTCTCCTATAACTCAAGCCACAGGGTAGAGCTTTGGACCACGTGCCCAGAGGCTGGTGTTCAGTCTGCCTTTCCTGTCATTGTTGAGCGTGGCCTTGATTTCTTCTTCATTCTCTGTTCCTCATTTTCCCTACTTGAAGAAAAGACCTGCCTGAGCTCCTTTCCGGTGAGGTTTAACAAAGCGAACCTTAGCAAGGACCTTAAGGCTCCTTGTCTCTTTTCTTTTCTTTTTTTTTTTTAAGATTTTATTTATTTATTTGAGAAAGAGAATGAGAGAGAGAGAGCACATGAGAAGGGGGAGGGTCAGAGGGAGAAGCAGACTCCCCACCGAGCAGGGAGCCCAATGTGGGACTCGATCCCGGGACTCCAGGATCATGACCTGAGCCGAAGGCAGTCGCTTAACCAACTGAGCCACCCAGGCTCCCAGGCTCCTTGTTTCTTAAGTTAATTAGGGAATTAATCAGTGCAATGTCATGGAAGTCAGAGGAAATGTAAGTTTCAACCAGAGAATATTTGTGTCGACTAATAGGGAGGGTGAGTGGGCTGTCTTGGGACATGGTGACTGGTGAACATCGGGACAAGTCCAGTTGTGGTGGGTGGGTCCAAGACTGGGAAGTTTTGAGGAGTGAATTGACTGGGAGGTAAATGGCTCCTCTTCCAAACTGGGCTGGGAAGGAACGACAAGTAGAATCAAAATAATTTGAGTCAAAAATAGGGTCAAGAAATCTCTTTCGGGTAGGAGAAACTTAAGCATACTTATAGGCAAAAGGGAAGGCACTAATAATAGTACTTGGCGCATTTACTGCATGTTTATCATGTGCTAGACACTGAAATATTTTCATTAAGCCGCCGCTAATCCAGTGAGGGAGACAAAATACTTCCAGCATTTTAGCATTGATGACACTGTGGCACAGCGGTTGAATGACTTGCCCAATGCCACTGTGAGGACGACGGGACGGTCAGAGACTGCGCCAGGTGAGTGGGGAGAAGGGGGGCACCGGTGAGAGAAGAAAGCGGGCATGGTTGGCGAGAAGGTCCCACTGATTCACCAGCTTCAGAAGTTCAGTGATTATCCTAGACTGGACTGCAGTTTTGTGATCATTAGGCCCGAAGTGATTTTCTTTTCTTTTCTTTTTTTTTTTTTTAAGATTTTATTTATTTATTTGAGAGAGAGAATGAGAGACAGAGAGCATGAGAGGGAGGAGGGTCAGAGGGAGAAGCAGACTCCCTGCCGAGCAGGAAGCCCGATGCGGGACTCGATCCCGGGACTCCAGGATCATGACCTGAGCCGAAGGCAGTCGCTTAACCAACTGAGCCACCCAGGCGCCCCCCGAAGTGATTTTCTAATGCCGAAACAAGACCCCTGTTCACTCGGTATCTAAGCAGAATCATCAGAGCTATGGCATCTGCCCGAAATGTCATCTGAGGGAGAGGAGAGAACGAATTCAGACCATAGGAGAAGAATATAGTTACTTAATGCCCACGCCCTACCAAGCCCAGCTCATTCATAAAGGGGTGATTTCATATGCCTGGAGTCTAGCACATTGCCGGGCACAAAGTAAAAGCGACCATTTGCCTCTGAGGAGACAAGTGAGTGATGTGCTAAGTATAGGAAGGTGCAGTTACATCACAGGGAAGGGCCCAGAGCCTTCTGCACGTCAGACGCGATGCCAGAGCTTCACACCCACCATGACACATAGCAAAATGTATTTAGTTCTCTATACCCACTTCATTTCAGAAAAGATGTGAAGAAATGCTCTCACTTCATCCCCACCTCATTGCTTGGATGTCAGGAGTTTTAATACTTGTATTTCCAGATCACAAAACAGGCATAATCAGGGGCCCAGTACTTTGGGTTATCTTGAGGAATTGGAGATTTGAGGTCTTTTCATATGGGTCATATCTATAGGGTTCGGTGCTGCTGCTCGGAAACTGGGGTCTCTACGTCAGAGAATTGGCCTCTACATTTTGTTAGGGCAGTGAGTTTAGAGTCGGCCACAGTGGAGCTGTTGAATCTCAGGAATCTCATAATTGCCTGTAGGGCCCATTCCTCTCAGGTGATTGACCAGCGATAGATTCCAGGAAATAAGTTCCTTGATAATAATCATGCCCCAAGCTGACTTCTACTGAATACCTCCCGGGTGCTGCCACTGGGCTAAGTGATTTCTTTACATTATCTCTTTCCATCCTGAGGTGGACACTGTGATGATTTCAACTTAAAAGTAAGGAAACCGAAACTCTTCCGTTTGGAGGGGATCTGCAAATTGAAATCTTGGACCCTGCTTTCTCCTGTAGATGTTTCTCCAGCAGCCTCTTTGATCTTTCCCCTCGGATCACTCACAAGCATCTCCAATATACCATGCCCAAACCCCAGCCTCTGATCTGCCGCTCAGATCCATTGGGGTCGCATTTCTGCTGAAGACCTTGCAAAGGCTCCCGTTGCTCGTAGGACGAACAACTGTCCTGGTTCCCGCCTCCCTCTCGTCTGTCCTCTCTGTCTCTTTCTGTCTGTCTCTCCCTCTCTCTCCCACCAGATATTCCAGCCTTTGTTCCCTCACTCCAACTTGCAGGTCCTTGCCCTCCCCACCCCCAGCCCCACACCCTGTTCTCTGCAGGAAGACATTTCCTGCCGGATTTGCCTGGTTATATATATCCTGCTTCAGGTCCCAGCTCATCCGTCACCTTCTCTGGGAAGCCCTCCCTGGCCATTCTCCAAATCATCAAGTCTTTTCCCTCAAGTTCTCATTTCACTCTATATCTCTTCTTTGTAGCACTTGGAACAGTGACAGATTTAGGCTGGTTTGGGATTGTTTGATCCATGTCTGTTTTTCTCGGGAGGGCAGGGGCCATGTTTGCTTTTGCTAACAATTTTATCTCTGGTGCCAATACCTGGCACACGATGAATACTCAATAAATATTAGTTGTCCAAGGGCATGAGCCAGGAGTGGAATCTAGGGCAAGATAGCCTGTGGGGCTCTCTTTGCTCATCTCTCTTATGTGGGGCTAGAAGATCTTTCTGGCTTTAAGTCTCTATGATGCTTTCATTTCCTGCCCAAGTGAAGTTTAAGTCTGATCTGTGTTTGAATGTAATGAAGATTTTGTCCTGCAAACAGCTCTCTCTCTTTCTATTCTTTTTTTAAAAATTTTTTATTTTATTTTTAAAGATTTTATTTCCTCATTTATTTGAGAAAGACAGCGAGAGCGCGCGAGAGAGAAGCAGAGGGAGAGGGAGAAGCAGGCTCCCCGCTGAGCAGGGAGCCCCATGCAGGGGGCTCGATCTCAGGACCCTGGGATCAGGACCTGAGCTGAAGGCAGCCGCTTAACCCACTGAGCCACCCAGGTGCCCTTCTCTCTTTCTATTCTGATACAAGTTTTGAGGCATAAGCACCCAGAGTTTAAGTTTGTTCTTTGTGAAAATAAAATTTCAAAACATTTATGACTTTGGAAGAATTGATTGCAGAAATGTATTAATTTCGTGTATTGTTGACATCTCATTCCCCGATAATTAATCAAATAATAAATTTTATGAGACCGAAAGACGTATGTTTAGTTGGCTCATGAGAAAATTTGAAAACAGCAAGATTTATTTCTCAAGTGGTTTCATAAATTACTGAAGCAAGAGGATGTGCTTCCCTGCCCCTCAGTGGCTAATAATGTAATCGCTTTTCAGTCAGCCAACGAAAGTCAATAGGAAGATAACAGTCCATTGATCACTGTGGAATTTCTTTTGTACAGGGTTTGTTTTGTCTTTCAGGTTTAGTTCTGGGACTGTGCTGTTGAGCAACAATGGCCATGAAGTGTGACTCAGAGGAGACCGTAGGCTCCTCAAATGGCATTAGACGGCTTTATTCCGCCTTGATGTAGAACAACAAAGCAGTGAAGTTCAAAGACATAACAGTAGCTAACGTTGATTGGGGATTTACTTTGTGTTCAGTCTAGTGTTAAGTGCTTATGCCTTACCCCAGCACTGTCTTAGGTGGTTCAGAAACTGTTTACCAAGAAGACTTAGTACACCTTGGAAACCCCCTTCCAGGTCATCCGTGACACATCTAGGGTCTGAGAAGTTATAATTAATGTGCCTCAGTTTCACCATGTATAAAATGGGGGCAACCACAGTCCCCTTCTCGGAGGATGGGGTGAACTAATACTTATAAATAAAGTATGTCGGGCTCTAATAGGTAGGCTCTTAATGATTGTTAGCTGCCATGATTTTATCTGGCTTTAATGAAGTTCAGGCAACTGTACGTCATCCAGGAGTGGATTCTTTTGAAAATCTTTTTTTTTTTTTTTAAGATTTTATTTATTTATTCATGAGAGACACAGAGAGAGAGAAACAGAGGGAGAAGCAGGCTTCCCGCTGAGCAGGGAGCCCGATGCGGGACTTGATCCCAGGACCCTGGGATCATGACCTGAGCCGAAGGCAGACGGTTAACCATCTGAGCCACCCAGGCGCCCTCTTTTGAAAATCTTGACTAAGGAATACACTATCCTGGTCAAGTGGAGTCAAGTGGGCTGGGATTCACATCCTGGGTCACCCGCTGACCAGCTGAATGCCTTTGGGTAATTATTTAACTTCTCTGAGGCTTCGTTGCCTCATCTGTTCAATCAGGATGATCATAATAGCATCTACGTCATAGGACTGCAGGGAGAATGAAATGGCAGGGTCTGTACAGAGCTTAGCACTGGGCCAGACACCTAATAAGGGCCTAAGAAGTGTTAAGAATCTACTGAGCACATTTATAGGTTTCATTACAGAAAAAGCCAAAGGTCCTGTATTCTTGTGGAGACTATATCTTATTTTCAGGCAAAAAGCAGTCTTTAAAAACCCCTGTTGATGCTTCCCTACTCCAGCAGCTTGTTATGTAACCCCCGTGGGTCCATGCGGAGCCTCAAGGGCCCCAGGGGTGAGCTCACCTGTGCTTTTGTTATACTGTTTTCCTTTCTAAAACATACTTCTCTCTCTCTCTCTCTGGCAGACATGAGTGCCTTCAAAAAACAGGATTTAAAATCTTTGTTCTTTAGAAAGCCTTTCCAAATTCGGACATTTTCCCCTAAATCGCCTTAGCTGTGATACATTAATTTCCACTCACTAAGCCCATTGTAAAGGTCTACGCTGTGTAAATCATTGTGCTGGTGTTGTCCGAGGCACAAGCTGTTAAGAAATTGTCCCAGTCCTCAAGGAGCTTACAATTACAATTTGCAGTTGCAAATATTTGGCACAACACATGTAACATAATTATTTTATCATATTGGATTTTCATGCAGACTGAAATAAAACATAGGCAAATATATGGCAAAATTGGCCATTTGCATTTTTAGAAATTCCCCCCGACAGGCTAAAGAGGCAGTCCTGACCCCTGAACACGAATAATAATTTGCTGTAGTGCGAATTTTCATTCGTGAATTATTTCTCTCCTCCTCCTTTGTCATCACCACCGTTTTCTTCTTTTATTCCTAAGATGAATTCACGGAGCACCTGACTGTGCCACTCACTGTGCCTTTGAGGAACAGAGGTAGCCCACACTGAGGGGTTTCGTTTAAGGTTCTATAAACAGTAGGTGTTTAATAAATGATAGATCCATTGCTTTTTTTTTTTTTTTAACTTGTCTACAGATATTACGCAAAAAGAAGGAAAGGGAGAGAGTGGGTTTGACAAAAAGAAATCTAATTACTCTATTCGGGCCTTCAGGGGGCTCCGGAGCAGGTAGCTGGGAAAGAAGGTAAGGAGGAGAGAAGTGGGTGTGGGGGAGGGGCACGGGGCAGAGGGCGAATCTGACCTCCAGTGGCGGAGAGCCAGAAGCTTTACACATATCCTCTCAATTCATATTCTCAATTAACCCCTGCAAAGGAGGTATTAATTATTCCCACCTTACCAATAGAGAAACTGAGGCTCAGGAAGGTCAAGGGTCTCAGTCAAGTGGTACAGATCCAGCTTCTGTGACTTTAAGGCCGGCGACGGGCCCATGATCCTTCCCCTACAGGATGCCTGTCCAGTGGGCGGGCGGAGGGGAGAGCGAGCGTTGGGACAAGAGGGTAGAGCTGTAACTGCGGCAGCTGACAGCGGACCCGCTGGACCTGCAGGGGGCGCTTGAGAGCCAGTCTCCACCCACCCCGGTGTTTCAGCTCGTGTCAGCCCGTTCCCACTGCTCACAGGGCACCTGCTGGGAGCTCCCATGCCCACTGACCTCCGAGCCCTCTGCAGACCCGTGCTGTGTTCTCACCCCGCGCCCGCTCTCACTCTGCCTTCTAGGCTAGGCCTCCATGCTCCTGAGGCCGCGGAAGGGGCCGGCACCGCCAAGCCCGGGGAGCTTCCTTCCCCACGGAGAGAGCAGAGTCAAGACTGGGGCAATCTCTGGGTGGCATGTCTTTTAGCAGTTTGCCACGTGGCACAGTAATCCGAGCTAGCTTGTGCAGACCATGCAGGATGGGCTTCCTAACCCTCCCAGCAGCCTCGGGTGTTAGGTTAATACTACTACCAGTCTCATCTTATAAATGAAGACACTGAGGCTTAGTTAGATCAATGAACCTTCACAGTGAAAGGGAGCCTCATTAGCATAACTTTCCACTTAGAGAACAATTTGCCAGAATCGAAGTCAGGGGAGAATGCGCACACTTGCGGAACCCCCAGCCCCACTCTTCTGCTCTGCAGCCACATCCCCTGGAGTTCTCATGAGTCACAGGAGAGACCTGTACGGAAATGCTTAGAGCAGCATCGTGGGTGATAGAGCAAGACGATGGAAACAACCTAAATGCCCATCAACAGGAAAGTCAATAGATTGTGGTGTGCTTACACAGTGGAATGTTATGTGGCAATAAAATGGAATGAGAATTAGTACTGATCAAAGGGCACCTGGGTGGCTCAGTTGGTTAAGCGACTGCCTTGGGCTCACGTCATGATCTCAGGGTCCTGGGATCGAGCCCCACATTGGGCTCCCTGCTCGGCGGGAAGGCTGCTTCTCCCTTTCCCACTCCCCCTGCTTGTGTTCCCTCTCTCGCTGTCTCTCTCTCTGTCAAATAAATAAAATCTTAAAAAAAAAAAAAAAAGAATTAGTACTGATCAAAACAAAGAACTCCCAAACACCTTGACTGCAAAAAAAGCAGGGATCAAAACCATATGCACTAAAAAAACAAAAAAACCCCAAGGCATACTATATAATGTTTCTATAAGATTTCACCACATACAACACAATGCTTAGACATCTGTGCATGCGTAGCAGGGGTATAAAAGATGCGCATGGGAATAAAACACCAGACTCGGACAGAACCCTGATTCCTATGGGGGAGGGAGGGGACTGGGAATGGAGAGGCAAACAGGGCACTTCGATTGTGTTGGTGACGTATTTCTTATACGGGATGATAGATATATAGGTGTGGTTATGTTCATTTTTTTGCTTTTTGTATGTTTTAATCAACTCATATTTTGATTTTAAAAATTACTAAAGACCTCAGAGTTAGTAAATAGAAGTGTAGAGCCCACACTTTTTTTGCTTTCCAGTACATCATACTGACGACTGAAGGAAGCAAGCAATGGAAGGTGAAAATGAAGGAATGCTACTCATTCCATCTGTTCTTTGCACAGACCTTGAAAATGCAATCGTTTAGTGATAAAGGGATCTCACTTTGTATACCAGAGGCAATCCTGAAAAACATTATTAAATATTAATAGCTTGAATCCCATTTTCCTATGGCTTTATATTGTTATTTAGAATTAGGTTTCTACAAAACTATTCACGACAAGCCGAATACAAGCAACAAAGGGATCCCCATATTCGTTTCAGATGACTTTGTTGACACAGAATCCTATAGCTATTTCTGTCAAACAGATAATGAATCCTCGCTCTGCATTTAGTATATGTGCTGCCGAAGCGAGCACCCTCGTTCTGCATTTAAAGCACCTTTACATTCACATACTCCACCAATTCATCCCTATTTTGTGCAGAGTTCTCACTCATTTCATCTCTATCAATTTAGGAACTTAGCGGGAACTCCTTTGCTTCCTCCTTTATTTTAAAATTAATAAAGATGCATTGAATGCCCATCAATTCCCAGGCACTCTGCTAGATGCTGGGAAAATGACCGTGACCCAGACAGGCCCTGCCCTGAATGAGCATTCAGTATCCTGGAGGAGACTGACTTGTAAAGCAGTGATTATAGCGCAGTAAGACAGGTGTTGTGATGGGGCGTACGCTGGGCCCTGGTAAAGAGGAACACGACCTAACGTGACCTCCCATGTTGGATCTGGGAAAGCCTCTGAGAAGGGCTGATATTTAAGCTGAATACGGAAGGATGAGTGGGAACTGGCTTTTCGGTAAGAAAGCAATTTAATGATTTCTTTTCAGAGGTTTCAGACATTTTACTGCGGAGTTTCTATTGTCAACCAAAGCAGGGGAGAATACTAACAAAATATTTTAAGATATCTCTTACCTGACAAAAAAGACCTGTAAGTCTTCTTTAAGTGTAGGTCATGTCCTTTTTTCTGTGTGTTCAGAACAAATTACAATTGAGCCAATTGGATTCCTATCACTCTTTGTCAAAGGTGCAGGTGCACTCCTGATCTAAGAGAGTAAGTCAGGGGCAGATGTATCTGCAATGAGAGCATAATCACCCTGATTTTACTCCATGTTTTAAAAATTCCTCTTGTCCTAGTTACCTAGGAGAAGAAATAGAAGCTCAGCTTCTCTGCATACACAGAAGCATCACAGGACAGATCCGGAAGCACAGGAGAGCGAAGGTACCACTGTAGCATCTTTCGGCCATGCTGATTCTCTTTAATTCCCCCAAATCCTGCACTCATCTGTGTGCTTGGATAATTTTCCTTGGACTTAATCTAAGGTTGAGTATCCAGTTTAATTACACGAGGTTTGCTCCGGGACCCGCTTTCCAGAAGTTGCTGAAACAGATGTCACATAGGAAATTATGCTTTTGAATCAAACCCAACCTCCCAGAGTCCCAATCCTATAGGTTAGAAGAAGATACACATAACCCAGAAAACAGGATATAAAATGAAGATCTAAATGTTTATTAATTATAATTGCATGTAAAACCACAGAGTTCGCTGTTTTTGAACAAATGTAGCCATTAAAAAACCCTTCAACAAGAAAGTGATTTTTAAAATTTCCAAGTAAGAAATCCAGGACAAGTGAAGATGACATTTTAAAGTATCATCAGTGAATTTTCACATCAACTTCCCATCACAATAATATTCATTTATGTCTTCAATCTTACACAACAACAAAGTCACAGTAAGAAAGACAGCAATTGCTTCTGAAAGGAAATCAAAGAGGCCTGGCGCGATTATTTTTTCAAAAGGATCTTGGGGGGTTGAAATAAGGCCTGCTTCTCCATGGGCTGACAATGCTTCACAATGATGGGAACAGCAGAATCCTTTTCTCTGACTTTACCTTTGAACAGAATAAAAGGAACTCAGTGTAACATTCCCCCTCACAAAGAGATGCAGAACTCAAGCCTAACCCCCAAGAAATGCTATAATCAAAGAAAACACTAATCCTGCTCCTATAAATTCTGTTAATAGCATGTTGCAGCATTCAATAGAATGTCTTTCTCTTGCTAATCTTCCTCTGAATTTTTAACACAATCTTCCTGGATTGGAAAAATAACTCCAATAGGAAGGAAATGACAAAACAAAACAAAACAAAACAAAAAAACAAACCTTGAAACTTTGGGCTGTACAGCATCGTTAAAGACAACATTCCATAATAAAGAGAACACAATACAGTCACAGCACCTCATTATTCAAGTCACGGGGTTTAGGGAGGCATCGGTTGTCCTAATGTGAAAATGTGCAACTCCTAAGTGGATATGTATAAAACTAGTCCTTTGGCAGTGTCCCTAATTAACACAAACACCTACCCCTGTTCATTATTTAGAGTTTAGTGAAATTGCAAACTGGCAAAACATGTAGATTTCATGAATTCCGTGGTGTTGGCAAAGCCACTCCCAAATAGACATCTGACAGTGCGGAACCAGAAAATAAATGAAAAAAAAAAAAAAAGAAAGGAAGGAAGGGAGGGAGGGAGGGAGGAAGGGAGGAATTGATAAGAATGATGATAATAGATGCTTGAAAAAAGAAAGATCTGGATGTCAAAAGACAAAACTGAGGAAGTACTGAAATATTTTTTCAAAATGACCATATCTACAATATTATTCCAAAAATTAAGTGTACAATAAAGTACATCAAATCCTATCAAATAATTTTCCTGAAAAATTATACCCCCCAAAGCAACACTTGCTTCATTTTTCATTCATTCTAAGTTCTAGAACATAGTTGCATTTACAATATGAAGATTTATTTTCTCAGATAAAGCCCTAATTGAATAGTTTATAAATTCTGACCACAAAATTATAATCTCTGTCTTAAGACATGTCATATTTCCTCAGTAACAGGTCCCTCTGTATGCTACCAGCCTACTTGCCTCTTGCTCATATTTGATACTTCAAGGCTTTGCTGAATGTTTCCTAACATCTCAGAGAATAAAACTCTAACTAGACCAAGGCCTTCTTCAATCTGGAGGCTCATCTAGGTGTTCTGCGTCAAGAGGTCTTTTATCAGTCTCCCCTTAACTAACCTGCCCTGGAGACTTATGTCACTTTGAAGCCTTTGACCTTGGCCTTGGACTCTTCAAATGCTTACGAAGACAGAGATGCTGATTTCATATGTTGTCATGCAGGAATACTTTCTTTGCCCACCGTCCCTTACCCACAGCATCCAGCTCAGGGGTGGGCCTGTTTCCTGATCCCCGCTGTGGAGTCTTCTTTTGTCTCTCTCGATCTTAGTGTGATGACTTCTCCCTTGTAGGGTTCACGCTCCACAGGAATGGGTGTGCAAGTCTGAAACAGAACAGTTCATGTTTCTCTTGTGGCTTGGTGACTTCTGGAATTCAGAGGGTAATGCAGCTCCTTTGATGAAGCGTGAGAGCAAAACGAATCTTGCAAATTTACATATCACGTGCCTCCCACCCCTTGCCCTTTCACAGAAATTCCTGGCCACCTCGGGGACCTGCGCTGTGCCCCACTCTTTGCTGTGTCTGACAAAGGCCCAGGGAGCACTCTCTAGCGATTGTTCTTTTCACTGAAACTTACACTGAAGCCTCTGCCACGTCCTCACGCCCTTCTCGTTCTATTACCACCTTGTAGTCCTCCCGACCTGCTACCCTCCCCTCTAGTTTCTGTCTGAGATGTCTGTGTTCCTAGACTGCTTTGTTGTACCTTTTCCAAGACTTGGAGCACGTTTTTCAGATTCTAGCAATCTGTGTGGGGGTTTTCTCATTTTCTCACCTGCTCCCGCGTGTCATCAGGCATCCACACAATCTCACATCTCTCACTATACCTCTTGGGTGGCAGCGGACCCTCCCCTCCCCTCCCCCCACCCCCCCATCCCTCCCCGCCACTGGATTCGGCTTGAGTTAATTCAGGGCTTGCTCAGAGTTTAGAAATCTGGATTTTATAAACAAAGGAATTCACAAGAAGTAACTAAAGCATACTGTTTGTAAACATGGATACACATTCACTGACAAGTCAAGAGGCAGCAAGACACAGTGATTAAGGGCCTGGGCTATGACACCAGAGTGGGCACATTTACTTATCACAGTGTTTCCATTGCCTCGATTTACACAGGGACTAGTAACAGCACCTACTTTATGGGGTGGTTGTGAGAGGCTAACAAATAAGTAAATCATTTAGAATAATGCCTAGCATAGAAGAAGCTCTTAATAAACGTGTGTACACATAAATATGTACACACACACACACACACAAATAACATTGGTCTCGTTTTGAATATCTTGTAGTGATCAACAGCGTGGGCTTTGGCATACGATGCTCTAGTTGTAGGAAGCTGGCAAGGTAAGACCCCCTGAGTCTACTCACTCGTCTAGGAAACGGAGGGAATGAAAGCCATCTCCCAGATACAAAGCATTTCCTTCCTTCATTCAATATTTATTGAACACAGACCGCCCCAGGTATTTTGCCAGGCACAGAGGACAAAACAAAGAACAACACAGAGATTGTCCCTTCTGCTCTGAGATTTGAAGTATAGCGTCGGCTACATGCTGAGCACTTAGTGCCTGGGAGGAGCCCTGCCCTCCCCTGCTCAGCAGCCGGGTCTCCAACCACTTTCTGTGTCTGGTTAGATGATTTGCTAGACTTGCATTTTGGCTCACTATCGACTCTGTCCTTCTCTTCACCCTGGATGCTGTTGTCATCTTGAGGAACATCCACACCGGGAAACAGAGGCCCCGCTTCCTATTTCTGCCACCCAGCACCTCGACCTTGGGGTTACCTGGAGCCAACCACACCTGAAACTTTAAACCCTCTTAATACCCAACTCTCTGACCACATCTTCCCCTTCAGGGAGGTCTTCATGTTTTCTCCTCCCCCGGTTTACTTTCCAAGCCAGACTGTCTGATCTATCACTTACACCTAGGGTGACCATAGAATTGATCCACACTGGGACACGTCTGAGGCTGTAAAGGGAACTAAACATAATTAACAGGCATCATCAGAACCGGCTAAGAAAGCCAGGATGCACTTCCCTGAGTTGCCTACAATCTGAAGGGTCTTGCCTTTCTCTCTTCCTTTCAGCATTGACACTCGGCCAAACCTGTGGTGTATTTCCGATCAATCTCCAGTGACCTAAATGGGCAGATCTTTGTGTCACCTGACATGCTACATGTCCCTCATCAGCCCCACCCTGTCTCCCTCTTCATCCAACAGTTCCTTTGAAACTTCACGACTTGTGGTTTTCAGCTCTTACTTTTTCCTCTCCTGGACTCCTTTGTGGCAGCTGGTGGCTACCACTGATGGGGGCAGGACCGACACGCCGGGGCACCGCCCTCCTCAGTCAGGGGCGGGCTGAGGATCCTTCCCCGACCCCTGCTGCAGGCTGGGGGCGGGGGGGGGGGGGGAGCATGTGACTCAAACCAGGTGACCAGTGTCCTTCCCAGGTCCTCCTGCCAGGGCTATGCTCTTGCTCATGCTGGGATTACCACCCTCCTTTGGGCCTAAATATCGCAGATTCCTCTTCTATGACTCAGCCCACACAATCATCAGTCCAGGAAGCTTTAACCCTCCCTGACACGTCCTCCATCCTGCTCACCAGTTTTCTGTAACCATCTGCTTACCTGTCCCTCTCTTCCAGCAGATTCAGGGCTGGGGTACTTGCTCTGTTTTTCCATAACAAATACTCAATACACAGTTGATCACGTTCTACCAAGGGTGTGATGGGCAGGAGACCCCCTTCCGAACTTTGCCTCCCCTTTGGGTGGGTTGTTCTAGCCCAGGCTGACTCCGTTTCCCTCACACAACGTTGTTGGGCTTCACCGTTTCTCTGTTCTCGGGGCCGCGCCTCCCTGGCCGGCTGCGGGCCACAGGCAGGTCTCAGCTCAGCTGGTCGTCTAAGAACCGCTTTCTGGCTGCTCCATCACTGCACTCGGAGCCTGGCTAGTCGCTCTGGTCACGGTGGCCACCATGTATCTCTGGCCTCACTGGCCGGGTCTGATCTGCACACGGTCCCACTCTTGACCTGCCTCTGAGGCTCTGAGGGGGCAGGGCCCAGTTTCCCGCCAGAACCACTCCTGCCCGCACGGCCACCTCAGAAACAAACCAACCCTCTCTGAGGAGGCTTTTCTGCTCCACACTTGACAGTCTTCCCCTTTGATAGATGACTGGACAGCAATCAAAGACAATTTAAGTTCTGGTCCCAAGCCTCCCAGTACTTTTCACCTTTCTTACCCTTAGAGGTGCGTTGCATAACCTCTTTTTTTTTTTTTTTTAAAGATTTTATTTATTTATTTGACAGAGAGAGACACAGCGAGAGAGGGAACACAAGCAGGGGGAGTGGGAGAGGGAGAAGCAGGCTTCCCGCGGAGCAGGGAGCCCGATGCGGGGCTCGATCCCAGGACCCTGGGATCATGACCTGAGCCGAAGGCAGACGCTTAACGACTGAGCCACCCAG
>NC_138372.1:141128301-141156489 GCF_054177405.1 Leptonychotes weddellii
GGAACCTCCATACTGTTTTCCAGAGTGGCTGCACCAGCTTGCATTCCCACCAACAGTGTAGGAGGGTTCCCCTTTCCTGGAGCAGGTTTCTTACTGCTTATCCCAGGGAAAGTTATTTAATCTTGCTGAGACTCAGCTTTCTATTCTGTAAGATGAGGAAGATAATATCTACCATACGGCTTGTGATGCAGATTAAGTAAAATAATGAATATAAACTACCTGGCAGATAGTAAGTGCTCAGAACAACACATGACAATAATGATAACAACTATCACTTATTGTTATTGCAAAAAACAGTAATGTACTTGAATGCCTTAAAAGTTGGTCATGTCGGAAGAAAATACTAGGAAACTAACTCACAAAATTGATAGTGAACTCTTGAAAGAGGAAGTTGACATGAATTTTGCCCACAAAACATAAAATGATCATTTATAAAGGAGAACTGATGAAGCCAGTCATTTGGTGATCTCTGCTGCTTCAAACATCTTCTCTACAAGAGAAAGACTCAGGTAAGGTCAGCCATTTAAATACAGTCTGTCAGGCGTCCCCAGTTAGTCTAGCGTCCCTGCTGGTGAGCAACCGGAACTGAACCAGAACCAGGAGCCGCCCCTTCTTGAATCCCTTCAAGTGTCACCTAACCTATCACTCAGTTCTGTTGATTCTCCCTCCTTATGATCCCCTAAGCCTCTCCCTTTCGGCTCATCCCTTGGATTACTACTGCAGCTGCATGAATGAATTTGCTTCCAGCAATGCCTCCAATTCAGATTAATTATTTTTTGAGAGACTGTTGTTTTTCACAGCAAATGCTGAATCATTTATCGCCCATGAACTCACTTAACTCAATCTTTATGATCTACAATATCATTTACTGCTCACGTATACAGTTTTTGGAATCAAATAACCAGAGTTTATGTTTTGGCCCTGCCATATACTAGCTGTGTGACCTGGATCAGTGTCTTAATTTCTTGAAGCCTAATTTCTAATGTTTAAAATGGGCAAAATAGTACTTCTTTCCCTCACAGAGCTGTTAGAGCAACAGCACCCATGCCCTGACTTGCACTCAGTTAGCAGTCAGTAAATGTCAGTACTGCTGTTATCTATCACACAAATGGTCAGAAACACATAGGCTGCTTCTAGTCACTATTTACCTGTCACCTGTCAGTGTCAACATTTACAAATTAACCTTAGCAGAATGAACTGTAATCGTAAACATTTTGACTGAAAGGTAGTTTATAAAGAATTATAGCACCCTGAGAATTTAAAAACCTTCTGGAGAGCTTATCTACTTAATCAAAGCTTTAGGAAGTGTTAAAACAACAACAAACAGGATGAATCTTGTATAATGGACTCTGAGAATCCACAAGTAAAAATTTCTCACAAGGCGTAAGAGGAAAAACCAAACAGACTACAAGATCCAAATGGAATGCACTGAAAAACAGCCAGAGAACTTTAGGAAAATAGAAGTATATTTTTAAATGGAAAGAAGAGAGAGAAGCCTTAGAACCAATCCAAGGGTTCCAAACTCTACTGTCTCTATGGCCAGATGAGGAACATAGTGAATGAAGCCTGCAGAGTAAAAATCAGAAAGGCAGCCTTGGAAGGTCTTGGCCATCCAGTCCTGGCCTATTGTGTCCATGTGGGATTAAGGACACAGACTGCCTCCTCCCACCCCAAATCCAGCAGTTGATATGGCTTTAATCTGAAATTTCCTAATAAGTTAGTGTATTTAGTGAGATGAATTTTCAGAACACAGTGTAAAGTAAACAAAGGTGTGAAAGCCCAAGATATATTAAGAACAAATATCTCTTTTATAATAACAGATTTATTACAAAGTCTTGGGGGAACTTTGTTATGGATTTAGTCATCAAAAGAGTGCGAAAGCAAAGAGACAAAACTAACATTTGACTCCTACTATAGGCATTATATTTAAAATTCTCATTTGAGTCCTACAATTTGTTAAGGAGGAAATGTTGTCATTCTCTAGATGAGGCAACTGAGTCCAAGGATGAGAGATCTTGCTCTTGGCCACACAGCTAGGAAATGGAAGGGCAAGGTAGAATTCATATTTAGATCTACCTGAACCCCAAACTCTACCATTGCTCTCATGCCGTTAGAATGAACCTTCATACATTCAACTATAAGGAGCAGAATTTTTTGAGGAGCCATTCATTGCTAAGCTCTGAACTCCACCTCTATTTCTGCACAGAGACCACACCTCCCATAGCTGCTCCCAGAAAATGACAGCATGCCATGTAGCTGGTTGACGGGAGACTTGGCTCGAGGGCTACCCCAAGGCCCTGCTCAATCTCTCTTAGACTGTATGAAGACTAGGATGCTTTCACTCCTTTTTCTCTCTCCTTCATCAGGGCAGACTTGAATTGCAGTCTGAAAGCTCTCCCAGCCTTTTCTGGCTGCCTCCCATCTTTTCACACAGGTGTTTCCCCTAATAAAAACATAAGTGTCTGCTTCCTGGAGGACACTGACTAATTCAACTGCCAAAAGTCCCCAGAGACCCTGAACTTGCCTGGGGAAACCTGACTTGGTCATGAGGAAACCCTCAATAGACACACCAATCGTCAAAGGAAAACGCATCCATCCAATAATGATTCTTTCTTTGAAAACTGGTATTTTCTGGAACCTCCCCTATCAATCCTGCCATCCCAAGAATGTGTTAAACCGAGCGTATGTGACAACACCACCACCAACATCCAGAAACAGGTGACAGTCCAGCCCCTGGTAACAGCCCACTTTTGCACAACTCACCTGGTCCCGCTGTTTGATCCGTTTGTAAACATACTCAGCAAATGGTTTGCGAGGAATAAACTTCCCATCTCCTGCTGAGACACTGAAAACTCCAGCTTCATACACCACTTTGCCTCTGGAAATAGTCACGAGGGGCACCCCATGGCAAACCATGCCCTCGAAGATGTTGAAGTTAACAGCCTGATGATGTGTTCTTGCCGAAATAGTCCTGTTTATAAAAACAAGGACCCCCCACATCATCACCAGCTCATCTGACAAATATAAGATATTAAAAGAATGACTTTAGAAGAAAATTTAGCAACTCTATTAAGCCATATTAAGCTTTATTATTTGCACAAGCGACTTTAATAGAACATAGCATTAACATTTCATTACAAAGTAATTACATTTTCTGAGAAAAAACCCAATAGATCACCTCTTATGGTGATTAATAAGGATGAAGTGGGTGAAAGGAAGGTATTGTCTTTCATGTTTAGATTTTTAAATTTTTTACAACATGTATGAGTCTGATGAACATCCTGACCCGGTACCCAGCTCTACAGAATTTTATCTTTTTGCAGATGCATGTCAGTTTCTTCATTACCTCTCCCCAAATCCCATTCCTGTCCCTCCCTTTCCAGAGGGATTTGCTAATTGATAGTTACCAAATTGAATTTGGTTGTTATCAAGGAAAATTGTATCTTGAATTTCTTTCCATTGTCTGCAGCAAAACTGAAAATTTGAGGATAATAAAATAACAAAATACATTAGAATATAATCTCTTAGCAGGATCTATGTCATCCATTTGCAAATTCATCATCATTCTCAGTAGTTTATTAATACTTTCAATCTGACACAATATGATTGATGACTTCCAGGCTAGATCCTTGGAAATGCTGGATGTCTTCTTGTCCTAAATCTTATTTAGTGGAAAGGGGTGAGGGGAAGTGATCTGGCAACAGTGACTAATATGAGCATAATCTGAATTCTGGTAGAAGTTTCTACAAGCCCTCCTCAGGAATGGACTGAAGAGAAGTACTTTGCTAAAAACCCCAAGACTGAGTCTGAGTCAAAGGAAGAGCAATCCAAAGCTCTCTCAACCCTAACCTGGAAGGATGGAGCTGGGAGATTCAGGCTTTTGTGTGCTGCCATCCTAGAAATGAACGAGACAATGCTGGCCTGGATCTTGGGTCCAGAATCCTACACCCAACTACCTACTTGGTTTACAACCCTAACACGTCCAAACAGAATTGATTTTTAATGCGTCCCACAACTCCCCCACTCGGGTTTATTCCTCCCTTGAGTTCCCCAACTCAGGAAATGATACCACTCTTTACTTTTCCACACCCCCCCCCACCCGGTCAAACTATCATCAAGCCTGTTGGTTCTATCTCCAGTAATAATAATAATAATAATAATAATAAAAAATCCCAAACCTGCCCACTTCTGTTGCTCCCCATCGTTTCCACCCAAGTCCATGCCACCATCATCTGTCATCTGAGTGACTCCCAATACCTCTTATTGGCCTCTTTGTTCCCCTCTTACCTTCCTACACTCCTCACCACCAACCACAAAGAGAGGCTTTAGGAACCAACTTAAATGATACAAAGAAAAGTTGTAAAGGGGCACCTGGGGGGCACAGTTGGTTAAGTGTCCAACTCTTGGTTTCAGCTCAGGTCATGATCTCAGGGTCGTGAGATCAAGCCCTGCGTCAGGCTCCAGGCCCAATGCAGAGTCTGCTTAAGACTCTCTCTCCCTCCCTCTGCCCCTGCCCCACCTTGAATAAATAAATAAATCTTAAAAACAAAACAAAACAAAACAAAGAAAAGTTGAAAAGATCAAATGAATCAGAGGTAGGTACAAATATAGCAATAATAATTTCAAACACTAAGGAGGAGGGAAGGCTACTGATCAAATAGTAAGTCACTAAAGTAGGAAAATGAATAAAATATTTAACGGATTACTAAGAATAGAATGAGTTATGAGCTATGAGTTGGTGATGAGAGATACAAACTCAGAGAAAATAAATCTAAGGAACAACATAGAGGAGCTTCAGACCCGCACTTAAAGTGAGTTTTTACGACCACCACAGTCTCTTTCGGATACTTCTGTAGTCTGGGCTGTGGCTTTCCTAGCTACCACAGGCACACTGATAGCAGGAACTCTTGGGCTTGTTCTGTAAAATGTGACATAAACATGACTGTAAGGCCACTAGATAGAGAAAGGAAAATGCATCAAAATCCATGCTGAAGTGGTTATTCAATCCAAGAACGGGAGGCAAATAAGGGGAAACTCTAAATCATAAAATTCTATTTTTCCTGATGGGAAGTTAAGAATTACTGACGCTCTTAGGGAAAAGATTTAACAGAAGAAATAAGCTCCATACACCAAGACTGTCATCATGATATTGCCTAAACTATTCAAAATCCGAAGCATAACAATTTCCTAATGACTATTCAATGGAATATCGGGCATCTAGGAAAGACTAGAATTAAGAATATGCTGGGGTGGGGCGCCTGGGTGGCTCAGTCGTTAAGTGTCTGCCTTCGGCTCAGGTCATGATCCCAGGGTCCTGGGATCGAGCCCCACATCGGGCTACCTGCTCCACGGGAAGCCTGCTTCTCCCTCTCCCACTCCCCCTCCTTGTGTTCCCTCTCTCACTGTCTCTCTCTCTGTCAAATAAATAAATTTTTAAAAAATCTTTAAAAAAAAAAGAATATGCTGGGGAAGCAAAGAAAATGAAAACTGGATAATAATACACGGAAAAACATTATATACGAAGTATGTATATTATATCTACAGGGAAAATACATATGCGGGCAGACAAAAACAAAACGAAATACACACAGTGAAGTGTTTTTGTGGGCTAGGAATGAACGGATATGCAAAAAGACCCAAATAAGAAAGCTAAAGGTCTGTGACAGCAAAATGTCAAATCAGATTTCTCTGCCTTAGCCAAATAAAGGTCATGACCTTGACTTTCTCAGCCTTGGGGTTGCAAGAGAGAGAAGACAATTAGGCAACATCTAAGTGACTCTTTATAATAAAGCATTATGTAAATGAGGTCCAATTAGCACAAAATGTAAATTCCAGGCAGTATCACCAGCAGCAAAAAGAACGCGTTTGCACTTTCCCATTCAGAGGTGTCGGACTGAGCGCCTCTCCTCTCCCAGCCCTTGCCTTCCAGGCCCAGCTGCAATCCTACAGTTCTGTAGGAGCTTCTGCGCTTCTGGATCTTGGTGCATGAACTTGAGGAACTTTCACACTTCTGCATCTTGGTGCATGGAGTTTTCTTCACTCCAGATCCCCCCTCCCTGCTCATGTCCACCTTCCCTAAAACCCTGCTCAAGAGTCCTAGGGCCACGTTCTTAACATCTCAAAAAGCTGGGGGGAAAAGAGAATCCTGGCCCTGAGAAGCTGACTCCAATGGCCCTCTTTCTTCTGTGGGTTAGCACTATCTGAATGCTAAGTCATCTAGCGATCTCCAGATAAGTCCCTCTTTTCCTACTTGGTGCACACTTTAAGACTGAGGCCATGTTGTTTCATCCCCAGCACACAGTAGGTGCTTAATAAATATGTAGGAAATGAACAAAAAGAATCGCACGATTTTCCTTCTATATGTTTTATTTCCTGCCTCCTCTGTCCTCTAGGACCTGACTGCGTTTTGGAAATAGAGCACTAAATTAAAGGAGAGGTAAACATCTAATCCCAGAGTTCCGTTGTATATTTGACATTTCTGGTGAGCTATACAAACTCAATACTAATACAGACAGACATAAATAAATAAAGTAAATTGTTATCATTATCATTCTTAATTGCATCTTATCAAGTTATATGAAATGCTTGTTCATCAATACCTAGCAATATTTAGCAATGCCGATATGATCAACACTAATACATACACAGGTGAGTATTATTACCCCGTGTCCCTGCTGATAATGCTAAAATAGAGCTGTGTGAGAGCTTGCCCAAGGATCACACAGTCTGAAAATGAATGAACCTCTGAGAGGTCAGAATAACTTTCACTTGAGAATCCTGGTATATTTGTAATCCTGCCATAAGAAGGTTAAAAAAATTGTGGTACATTTCAATATTTAATTGTTTTAAAGAAAAATAGAATGCAATATCATCACAAGATTTCTAAAATTACTACGAAATATATTTAAAATCTATTTGTTACCAGTGCAGTGTGGGAGATGTGGTCGGTTAATGGAATGAACACAAGTTCAAAGTCACATAATTGCCTTTGGAAGGATACCTGTTGTTCCTTTGAACATGCTCCATTAAAGGCAGAGGCCTTCTGTTAAGGCAAGAGGCAAGAACATGCTTTCCCACCCTCCTTCGCAGCTGGGGCCCAGTTATGGGATCTGGCCTCCTCCAAAATCATGTCCTCACACCAGTCTTTGCATGGCAAGCTGGCGACTCCGGATACAGGTATCACAAGAATCCATGTCAGTGGGGATGGAGATGGATAAATCTTGTTTTTAGGGCCAGCTGTGACAGAAGTTTAGCAGTGGGTCCGACCTTGCTTCCATGCTAACTGTGCCCAGGGACTGCACTGGGGCTCCCCGTTGCCCTGTGGTAGGCTCAGGGTATTGGTCCTGGCTGGATAGCCTCTCAGCCTGGTCCTCTGGTCCTTCTGGAGATTCTTCTGAGCCCCCCAGTGTCCTTTAACACATTCCCCTTTTGTTTACCTCGAGTAGATTTCTCTTGGTTACAGCTAAGAACCTTGCCTGATACATATTTTTCTTTTAATATTTGCAGTGTACCTCTGGGACTTTTAGAAAAATCTTTGGTGATAATCTCAAAGGTATAAAATTGAGGGCTTCTTTAAGCATGAAGCCTGAGTCCAACCACCCTTCAGGCCTGTCCCAGTGACAGGTCCTGAGCAGAGGGGAGCATTAAGCACGGTCTCTTCGCTGCCTGGATCAGGCCACTGTCATGCAGGACATAGGAGTGGACCCATCCTTCTCAGAACTTCATGGAAAAATAATGAAACATCCCCCTGGTTTTCCTAAGTTGCTCACAGGGGCTCCCTCAGATGCAGCACAGGCTCAGGTATAAAGCCAAGGTCAGACTCATAACACCCCCCCACCCCCCCACTCCCGCAGAGCCAGTGGGCCCCATGTCACCTGATGAGCTGGCAATGCTTTGAACACTGAGACACCATTTTGGAAGAAAGCAAGAACGCCCCTACCCAGACTCTATTTTTTTTTTTTTAAGATTTTATTTATTTGACAGAGACACAGCCAGAGAGGGAACACAAGCAGGGGGAGCGGGAGAGGGAGAAGCAGGCTCCCCACTGAGCAGGGAGCCCGATGCGGGGCTCGGTCCCAGGACCCTGGGATCATGACCTGAGCCGAAGGTAGACGCTTAACGACTGAGCCACCCAGGCGCCCCAGCCCAGACTCTGACTAAAAGAGGGACTGAATTAACAGACTCGTGTGTCATCGTTGTAAGGTTTGGCAACACCATCAGACACATTGGAGCAGGTGTCATGGAGATTTGCAGGGGACTTTGGTTCTGAAATGGGCCACACACATAGTTCCATCCTGAGAAATGCAGGGCGGCAAGCACCGTAGTTTTGTCCCTTGGCTTTCATTCTCCCTTCCTCTGGTGTCAGCACCCCAATCTTTCTTTAAGACCTTTCTCTCCCCCATTGGAGAGAATTTGGTAAGACAGTTGGGCATGGTGCCCTGTTCTTACATAACCAAGGGATGAGCAATTGCCTTTTGTTTCCTAGCAATCTGAATCATTGGCAGAGTGAAAAAATAATTAAAAGTGATTGGCAAGTGCATTCCTGAATGCAAACCCAATTCCTGCTGCAGGCAGCCCAGGCTCCACCCTTCCCAAGCCTGCAGCCCCGGCTGTTCCTTTGGTCGGTGAGCTCCCCATAGCCATCCCGTAGCGTGCGTTTTTTGCTTAAGGGAGAACAAGTCGGTTACTCTGATTTGCAGCCAAAAACCCTGACTGATAAAGATTTTGTCCCTTGGAGAGTAAGTCCCTTAACGAAGAGCCCATGGATAATAACTCTGAGGCAAAGTTCAAAAGTTCTGTGATTCAAAAGGGACCTAGAAGCTATGTTCAACCAAATGTGTCTGCAGAACAGATGCAAAGGTGGGGCGATGCTCTGATTCCAGTTGTAAGCCAGACCCAAGAGCTGTGAGATTCATCACTAAATCTTTTTCAAATTTAACAGTATGCAAGGTAGCTCAGGAGAGTAGCCTTTTGAGAGATCCCTTCTCTCGAATGACCGGATGCTGGGCTGTTGGCCTGTTTGGGGGGTGGGGGTGGGCGTGGCAGGAAGGATAGGGATGATTAAAGCCTTCCCAGGGGCTAAGGGAGGCTCGGGTTCCTGGGCCACTCCCCCTTCGTTAGCAGATTCACTAGGAGGGTGTTCTCAGTGGTCACTCTGCCCCAAGGGAAAAGCTGCTCTTTGTCAAGCTCGCTTTGAGCCTGGATCAAAGGGCATGTCTCCCTGAAGCGGAGCATCAAAGTTGTCTTACCAAGTCCCAGTTATACACATCTCCAAGGCCCAAGCCGACAGGGCAGCAGAAGCCCTGAAGATAACATTAAGCTATTTTCCAACTTAGTCAATAACTTTGATACCACTGACCTCACAGCTGCAGAGAAAACATTCTGTCCCTTTGCAAATAGCTTTCTATCAAAGAGCCGTGTGCTCTTCTAGATGAGAAAGTCACCGAAGCAAAGCCTGCAGGAGACTGCAACACCACCTCTGTGCGTTTGGGAAGAACACTGTGGAGAGCAAGAGGATTTCTGAGAGCAACGCGCGTCTTCTTGACCCCAGAGAAATGACTTGTTTCGGTATTTAGTTCTATTTTCTCCAGCTTGGCCACTTTGTCCATGGCACGGGTGGATTCTGAATCAGCCTGCCATGAGAACCCGAAAAAGTTTTAAAAAATCATGTCAGGTCTCTTAGTGGCTTCTTTAAAACTATACCTCATCTGTCTACACTGTGTTATAGGACACCATATCTACTCACAGGAAAGAATAATCATCATTCTGTGGAGTAGGGGCTATTATTACTCCCATGCAATCAACGAGCCTGAGGATGAGACACAAAGAGGTTTATAACTCATCCCACATTGCACAGTCCCTGTAGGTCAGGTGAGATAAGAGGTTGGGGTCTGAACCCCTAGACAATGCTGCCCTTGAAAGCTTGATGAAAAGCCACGTGCACAGCATTCAATCAACGAAAGCATTCTTCATCAACCAGAAAACAAAAGGGAAGCAGCTCATTCCATACTTCCTGATGTTTCTTAGTTTGTTTTCTATTTATCAGCAAGGGATTTCGTATGCTCTTACAAATTTCTTAAACCAACATTGACCGGTCATTCTCAATGTGATCACGATGGAAGATATTTTTTTTTTTTTTTTGACATGTGTTCTAACTGTCTATTTCAAACTACCTCTTCCGTCAATTTCTGGGACCTGACAAGTTCTATAAATGGGGGGCACAGCAGCCACATCTCTGGAAATGCTAATCGGTGCTACTTCAAGCACAGTGTCATTATTAAGCAAAACTGCTGCTCACTGCACCCATCAATCTTCCACCCTCTCTTCAGACTTTTCCACCTGCCTCTCAGAAGAGAAAATGGGAATTGCTTCAGCCATGTTATTAAATCTAAATTGGACAATAACTTGGAACTCCATTGGTGCTGAATGCATGATGAGACATTTAATGCAGGTTCATAAAAATGCTCCCCAACATTGACTTGAAGAAATAAACTGGTTAGGTAACCCTGCTATTTTGTCCTTGAAGTCATATCATATAGGTCACGAATGGTGGTGTAGATCATGGTTAGAGAAAGTAAATTTAACAAGTTGACCTTGGAAGTAGGTATCACTCCTTCACCTCCCATGCCTCACACAGCCTTGAGCAAATAGAAGGCATTTTATATACATATTTGTTTATCTGAAAATAACTTATTAATAAATGTCTACATTATTACCTAACATAAATATTTCATGTTCCATATATTAGTTTTCAGAAAGTGGGGAACTAAAAATAATTTAGTGTCTTAAAGGAACAGGAACTGAATGTGACTCAGCATAAGCTAGCATGATTCTAGGATGTATGTCCTATGAATATTGAACAGGTAAGTGTGTATACGTGAGGTTTGATTATTTGCTTGTACCAGGCAAGGCTGTTGGCCTAAGAGATTGGTCAGAGTTAAAAGTAACTTTCTGGGGTGGTGTGGACTTGGTCTTGTAATTACATTGTCCCCATGCTGGGAAGTTGCCTTGCCCTTGGCTGATGACATTGTTTGACAGACGACGTATGGGCACAACTTGGGGAGAAACAAGATGTCGGTTCTCTATGCAGGAATACACAGGCTAACATTCACACAGTACCCTTCCTGAAAAGTCAGAGTAGGCCAGATACTTAGGATGTTTAGCTGTAATGCTATATTTTAGGGAGAGAAAGGAATGCCTGGAATATAAAGGGAAGACAGTTGAGTTCTTTTTTTTTTTTTAAAGATTTTATTTATTTATTTGAAAGAGAGAATGAGAGAGAGAGAGAGCTTGAGAGGGGGAGGGTCAGAGGGAGAAGCAGGCTCCTCGCTGAGCAGGGAGCCCGATGCGGGACTCGATCCCGGGACTCCAGGATCATGACCTGAGCCGAAGGCAGTCGCTTAACCAACTGAGCCACCCAGGCGCCCGACAGTTGAGTTCTTGAAGGGGTTAGAAAAGAGAAGGCTGAGTACCAGAAATGAATGTCTGGGGGCCTTCTAAACTTACTCTTTTTTTTTTTTTTTTTTTCTGAAAGAAAGATGACCTATTTTCCTTCCATCCCTACTAAGGGGAATAAAAAGAGGTAGTAAGCATAAACACTGGCAGATGAAATGCAGTTTGACACTGGAAAATCACTGCTTGACAACTGAGAGGTGTGTTAGTGGAGGAGAGAGGCATAAGGCTGTGGCCACGTGAGGCTCCGGGAACGCAGGCTGCCAGAGAACTGGGAGATGCTCTGCGGGGAGTCGGAAAGAATTCCTAGTCTGAGATCCGAGGAGGGGAGGCCTGGCCTCCAGGATTCCCGGGGAGGTGAAGAGGCAAGCATAATGTCGCATGATTCTGTTCCCTAGACATTTCAATGAGTCACGTCTGGGATAGTTTCTTGCAGGGATCTCTTTCCTTCTCTTTTGCTATCCAAAAGCATTCACCTTTGACATTTTTACTTGCTCTTCTTACATTTCCTAATAGCACCTCAGTGGCTAGGAGCCATGGCCAAGTCACCAATGCAAACATGATGATGATAAATAATAACATTCAGTTGCAGTCTCTATTTACTGCATGCTTATATGTCAAACTGTATGCTAGCATCTTTTCGTGCATTATTTTATGTAATCCTCCTTATAACCCTAAGGAAGCAGGCTGCTTTTAAATACCTATTTTATAAATAAAGAAATTGAGGCTCAAGGAAGCTGAGTAACTCATCTAATATCATACGTAAGAGTCCAATACTAAGTGCTTAACCACTATATATTGCCTCCCACTAGAAGAGATCCATCCAGGACACAGGTCTTGAATGAAATGTGCTTTTATATGAAAATTTACACAGTCTTCCTCCAGAAATACTAAAGCACTTTGAAAGGAAAACACAATGTGAGGTAGGATAATTAAGGATAAAAACAGAACGGAAACACTGTTGAAAAGAACACGGTACCAAGCCCCTGGGTGGGTAGTTGAATATTAAAAACAGAACGGAAACACTGTTGAAAAGAACACGGTACCAAGCCCCTGGGTGGGTAGTTGAATATAAGTCTGTACATGAGATTATACTCATCAGCATAAATTTCTATGCAAAACCTTTCCCCAAAAATAGGCAACCAAACAATGAATCAATTTTAAAGACTACCATCATGTTTTCTTCTAAACTTTGTGCACAATTTATTCTCATAGGTGCCAGAAAACAACAAATGGGGGATGCGGGGACTCAGAAGTGCCATATATTTAGGGACTCATAATGCTCTCATAGGAAAAACAAAACAACAACTGGGTCTTTCATCATATTGCTGAAAGCCATGCTTGGGTCATTAAACCCTTCTTGTCTCTGGTTTATCACTTAAATAAATGAGGTAAGAATTGCTAATTAGGCTTACAATGTCACTATATAGAAAGTTAGATGCTAAGAAATGAGTTACATAAGCCCAGAATTGTGAGGCTACTATTTCAAAGTTCTGACCTCCTGGCTGTCTACAGTTCTATTCACTTCTGGCTTGAGGCAAAAAAGAAAGTGAAATGAAGAAGTCATCTTGGTGGAACGTTGTAGAAAATCCCTTTCTATCTATGTGTTTATCTTATACTCATTCATTTAACATATATTTATTGGTTACCAACATACTGATTAATTACCATTGATTATGGCAATCTGTTGATTGCCAACTGATTGATTCCATGCCATGCACTGTTCTAGGCCCTGGAGATCCAGCAGGGAATAAAACAGATAGAAATCCCTGCCTGAATGAAGCTCCCACTCTCGTCATGACTATTTCTGAGTTTGCAAGGCCCTGTTTGTTATAAACTTGACTCTAACATATGAACAAGGTCAACTTTTTAATAACAATAATATATATATATATATAGCATTTATTCTTCAAAAGAACTTTGGGGAGTTTGCAAGAAATATGACAGACTATTTAAATAAAGAGACAAGTAATATGTTACCAAAAGAAAAAAAAACAAAGGGCATGAATAGATATTTCTCTATAAGAAAAAAAAAACCCAATGACTAATAAACATGAAAAAGTATTCAACTTCCTTAGTGCTCAAATATATTGCAGCTGAAGGTAACATTTTTTACTTGCAAAAATAACAAAAAGCAAAGGGGAAAAAAAGATTGTGTCCAGAGCTGGTGAGGAGCTATGGGGTGGTAACCACATATGCAGAGAGCCCTTAAACCAGCATATACTTTGATATAGTAATTCCGCTTTCAATAATCTGTCCAATGGAAATAATCCCAAATCTGGATTTAAAATAGCAAAAACAAAAAGTAAAAACTATAAAGTTATCCGAGTATATGAAACCTGGATAAAGGGTCTAACACAGGGGCGCCTGGGTGGCTTAGTCGATTGGGCATCTGGGCATCTGCCTTTGGCTCAGGTTATGATCCCAGGGTCCTGGGATCGAGCCCCTCATTGGGTTCCCTGCTCAGCGGGGAGCCTGCTTCTCCCTCTGTCTGCTGCTCCCCCTGCTTGTGAGCTCTCTCTCTCTCTCTCTGTCAAATAAATAAATAAAATCTTAAAAAAAAAAAAAAAGGCCTAACACAAAGTCATTATCTAGAGAGCCTTGCCTGGAGAAGTGAGAAAATGTTCAACAGCCCTGTATAACCTGATGTCTAGGGCTTCCTATGCAAGTTGCAGCTACAATTGTGCCTCGTTGATCTGCCAGTTACACCCTAAATGTGCAGAGGAGGATATACAAACAGGAGTGAAACTGTGATTGACAAAACAAACTGGAATTCTGGGGCTATTGTGGATTTCTCTAAGCGTCTGTCCCTCTAGATTCCCATATTATGAAGGTCATTTACTCTGATTCCTCCCTGCTAGTTTGTAAATCTTTCGTGTCTGATCATTTTGTATGATAATGATAATGATAATAGTGATATTAATGTCTCTTAAAGTTTTACTATATGCCAACACATCAGGTTGAAGGTATTATCTCCTTCCAACAACCCCCAGAGGCTGGTATTTTACTGGCAGGAAACTGACCTCAGAGAGGTGAGGAACGCTTCCAAGGTCATGCAGATAGTATTGGCATAGCTGGGATTTGAATCCAGTGATCCAGTTCTGCTCTAGATCCCACGTCCCTTAACCACTGGGCCACACACACCCCCATCTATTACTTTATACGATAGTTAGGTTGAGTATTTTTTTACCAGTCCAGTTAGGTCCTGAGTTACATCAGGGGAAGACACTTCTCACGCAGCTTTGAGTACGATGTATGGCCCCCATTGGCATTCAATCAATACTTGGGTCATAAATTAATAAAGCTGCAGTTGACTCCTCTACTTCATTTATTTCCAATCTTCCACCAAGTTGTCGGGGAAGAGTTTTCCTTCCAGGAAATCAATCAATTAAATCAATTCCTTCCCCCCCACACACTTTTGTTGCCATCATCTTGTCTGAGGTCTTATCCCCTCAAGCCAGAGTCCACCAACAGCCTCCTGACCATTCTCTCAGACTCCAACCAGTCCCGCACACTCATCACCCTAAAGTACTGGGTCATCAAGCTCTCCCGACTGATGTGGGTAGAGTTCCTAGGCTTGTCACCTGCGACCAAAAGCACCCTCCCAGGTGACAGACAAGCAGTCCTGGTGTAGGCTTAGGTTGAAGGGTTTGTTGGGATGTGGGACTTCCAGTGCTAAAACTGGGAAAGTTCTGGCCAAACCAAGACAAGCTGATAATGTGACATTCTCCTCTTGGTCTCTAAATTCTCCACACTACCGCGCACCCAACAAGTAAGAGTTTCTGCTTACGCCATGTGTAAATGAGGACGCACAGGTTCTGACCAAGTCCAACCCTCACTCAAAACCATTCAGTGACATGTGCTGCCTCAGGAAACCCGTATTTAAACTAACATTCAAAGCCCTTCGCAATCCGGCCAGGACCAACCTTAACTTCGACTGCCTGCCATCCTGACCCTTCTGCCCAGGCTCTCTGGTCCCTTGATAGCCCCTTGATTGTATCTTTTCCATTTCTCCTTATTTACCCCTGACTTCTCCAACTTTATTGGGGCTTTACTGCACCCTGTCTACTTACCCAGAGCCACCCCAAGGATTCAGTTAATTCGAAGCCCTTTCACAAGCCCAACCCAGCCTTTGGTGAAGTCTTGATGACCTCAACTCAGGACAATTAGTTAGACCACTCATTTGTTGGGGAGTGAAGCACATGAGACCCTTCCCACTTCTTAAACTGCTGTGTTGAGCTGTTCTTATTTTCCTCTTCCAAGAGTTATTTATCCTTTCCCACGTGTATATCTTGTCTGTCCAACCAGAATGCAGCCTCTTTGGTGCCCAGTATTATACCTTTACTTCGGTCCCTCACAGCACTGAGCAATGGCATATCTTAACACAGAGTGAGCATGCAGTAAATACATGTTTATAGACAACTGATTACTACTGTCTTTCTTCCACCTACCACATGAAGAATTCAGCAACCCTTCCACACAGATCAATGCTCCAGTTTTTTCCATGTGGGTAAACTGCCTTCTCATGCTTCTGCCTCCAGAATCCTAGCTTTCCTTAAATGCCTCATAGGAGAATGAAACTGAGAGCAAAGTATGAGCATTTCCCTCTGATGGTGATAAGAAAAGGGCAGAACCCCTCATCGATTTTCCCCCCTTCATTTCTCCCTTCCTACTATCTTTCTTTTTTTTTTTTTTAACATATAATGTATTATTTGTTTCAGAGGTACAAATCTGTGATTCAACAGTCTTACACAATTCACAGCGCTCACCATAGCACATACCCTCCCCAATGCCTATCACCCAGCCACCCCATCCCTCCCACCCTCCACCACTCCAGCAACCCTCAGTTTGTTTCCTGAGATTAAGAATGCCTCATATCAGTGAGATCATATGATACATGTCTTTCTCTGATTGACTTATTTCGCTCAGCATAATACCCTCCAGTTCCAGCCACATCATAGCAAATGGCAAGATTTCGTTCCTTTTGATGGCTGCATAATATTCCATTGTATATATACACCACATCTTCTTTATCCATTCATCTGTCGATGGACATCTTGGCGTGGGGGGATGGGTTAGCCTGGTGATGGGTATTAAAGAGGGCACGTACTGCATGGAGCACTGGGTGTTACATGCAAACAATGAATCATGGAACACTCCATCAAAAACTAATGATGTAATGTATGGTGATTAACATAACATAATAATAATAAAAAAAAAAGGGCAGAACCACAGTTGGGAAGGGTGGGGAGAAGGAAGACGGGAAGAAAATATAACAGAAATGGAAAGAAACTACCTTGAAAAATTTCTGGAGAGGGAGAGAGCACGCCAAATAAAGAAAAAGATATAAAGGAAAGGTAGGGAGAAAGGGCTTTGCAGAACATAAAGAAAAGAAAAGAAAAGAAAAGAAAGCTGTCTGTATGAGAGTGCGGCCAGAGAAACACGTGCAAAAGGGCCCAGCACAAATGCCAAGCTCTGCCTTGAGAGCAGCAGCCCGCGTGATCCCCCAGAAGAGCGCTCCAGGCGGGCTCCGCACACATGGCAGGCTTCGCGTGCCCGTCTGGGGAGGCCCTTCACTGCCCACGCGGCACGCAGCCCCAGTTACGGGACTGGAGGCGGGCACGCTGAACCGATGGGAAATTTCCTTCAGGCAACATAATCTCGGCATAAAAAACAATATTGATCCATTTGCCTCCTAGCCAAAAAGAAATCAAGTTAGACAAAGGAAATCAGGCAAGAATATGATTCCAGCTGCAGCTGCAGAACAAACCTAACGTTCCCTGACCCTCCTTCCAGAGCTCGCGCCGGTTTGCGAAGGCCACTCTCGTGGGATGGCGTGGAGTAGGTGTTCACAGGCACAGGACATCTTTTAAACGGACAAGTCAACGGTCCTCTCGTGTCCAAGGAATCCCACTGCCAGCCAAACGTGCTAGGAGTGACGTCCAGGAGTGCTGGCAGATTTGCAAGGACCCATGCCACACGCCAGCCAAGTGCACACTTGTCACCAAGGACAGGGCATGCAATCTGCTGCCCTGCAGAACGGTGAGGTAGCCCCCACCTTGGATTCACAGGCAGACGGGCAGCTCAGCTCACTGAGCACTCCCAGCTCATCGCTCTACGTGAATACACACACACACATATGTACATTCCTTCATCTCCGTTTATATGGGTAAGAGTGAGCAGATCTCTCCGGCAGTGAGAGCTAATACCTGAAATGTAAGACTCTCAACTCGAAAATCAATGACTGCAGCAGAAAGGAAGGCCTGCCCTTGCCACCCTGGGTAAAAAGTGAGATTATGCCTTATTCACTTTGTCTTCATCTACCTCCTGTGGTCTCTGGATCATAGCAGGGGCCTGATGTCTGGCTTTTAATAACTGAATAAATGAAGGTGGGACAAGATAAAATGTAATAGGGACAAATGGAAAGTTCTGCATTTAGTTTAAAAAACCAAGCTATTTTATATGCTTCTACTGGCAAAATTTGACAGCATTTGATGTCAAAGAAATCAGGGGCTAGATGGAAGTGCTAGAGAAACTCTCACACATGTATCCAAGGATGTACGCAGTGTCTGAAATAGTGAAATGTCCTAAATGTCCTGAGCAAAGAATATATAATCAATTATGCTATATTCACAAAACAAATACTATATAGCACTGAAAATGAATGAAACAACCTACACATTTCAACATGGATAAGTCCCAGAAAGAGAGTACTGAGAAAGTCACACAATAATATATGTAGTACAAGACACTTCATATAAAGCTAAAAATTCACAAAATTATATATATGTACATATACATAATGGTCTGGGACGGCATCTCCATATAGTACAAATAGAAAAAAAAAAAAAACACATGGGAGTGATAAACATCAAATCCAGGATCCAAGGTAGTTGTTGGGGGTGAATACACAAGGGCATTATTTTTTGCACTTGCTATCTATATTAAATATTGCATCTTCTAAAAATTATGATAACATTGAGTGTTAGAATAATTTATAATGCTAGACATTATAAATTACTCTCTGCTCAAGTGGACTTAAAAGTGTAATATAGAAAAGCAGTCAATGAGTATACTCTTAGTCATTTTAACATAAAACATCAGAGAGGAAGACCCAATACCAGTTTTTAAATTACCAACTGAACAAATGTAATAAGATATCGGAACTTCGGGCGCCTGGGTGGCTCAGTTGGTTAAGCGTCTGCCTTCGGCTCAGGTCTTGATCCCAGCATCCTGGGATCGAGCCCCGCATCGGGCTCCCTGCTCAGCGGTGAGCCTGCTTCTCCCTCTCCCTCTGCCTGCCTGTCTGCCTACTTGTGATCTCTCTCTCTCTGTCAAATAAATAAATAAAATCTTTAAAAAAAAAAAGATATTGGAACTTCATGCAATTGCTTACATTTCACTGTTTGTAACCTGCAAATGGCAATTTCATAAAGTGCATCCTAAAAAAAATGTAATAAAGGAAATGCAAAGCTCTACATTTAGTATAAAACTAATCAGCCTCACATGTTCCTGTCTGGTGGTATTCCAGGCAGAATCATGTCCAGTTCTCGGATTTGAATCTTTGTAGGACACGGACAGGTGTGTGTCAAGAGAAGGGTGAACAGAGCCTGGTCAGGACATTGGGATTCTGCTAATCATGGACCTAAAGATCTACTGAGGGATCAGGAATGCTTATTTGGTGATGGGATAGGTTATTGGGGGCCAATGACTTTCTTCAAATATTTGAATGAAGGAATGAATGAATGAATGAATGAATGAATGAATGAATGAACAAACTATCTTATGAGAGCATAGATAAATTCTGCATAGCTCCAGAGGCAAACATTTTAGGAGCTAGAAAGAGGTAATTTTGAATGCAACCAAAGGAAGAACATCCTAACAATTACAGCCATCCCAGGGAGGACTGAACAGTTTGGTTAGGTAGTAACTTCCTTAAAACTAGTAGTAATCAAGCAAGGTCATAGAGAACTCTGTTTAGGGAGTTAACTGGACTTTAGGAATCCCAAAGTCTTCTCTAATTCCATGAGAACCAGTGGTTCTCAAACTTGGATATGCATCAGAATCCCCTGGAGTCCTTGTTAAAACACAGGTCGCTGGGCTCCACCCACAGAGTTTCGGAGGCAGCAGGTCTGGGGTAGTGCCTGAGAATTTGCATTTCTAATAAATTCCCAAATGACGTTGATGTTGCCGGCCCAGGGACCATACGTTGAGAACCCGTTCTCTTAAAAAGAAAAGGTAGATCAGCTTCAATTAAGTTTTTTGGAGTTTTTTCAGGCCATTAGAAAAGACTGCCCTTCCCTACATCACTCACTGCCTCCAAATAGACTTCCACTGTGATCCTCTTCTGATGGGAGGGGCGCAGTTTTACTGATGTTTTCCCCAAAGGCCTTTGTAAAAAGCCGTGGCTCTTTGCTGTGCTTTCAGAATCTAAGGACCCTGGGATTCTTTCCAGGTACGGATATTAAATTTCTTTTGATCCGTTTTCACTTTGTTTTCTTGTTTCCTCTGTAACCAAGATTCCCGTGTTTTTAAGATAAGTGGCCAGAATTAAGAGTGAGTCTGGGCAAAAACCAGAATTATTTGACCCACTAAAGGATCCAACCTGGCTTAAGCCACATTCCTGGCCAGTTCTGGCAACGCTGCTGGCCACTGACTCTGGAATTTCTCTTTGCCAACCCCTACGTTGGGGAAGGAGAAGGTAGAAGTGCCAAGAATTATTATTTTTTTCTTTAACCCAAAAGGAAGTAATGTAAAAACCGATCTTAAACCAATTCAAGGAACAGATAAACAAAGCCCAAGCGAAATTTTTAAATCACACATTGGTTCATTGGCCCAAGACTATTAGTATCTGGTTTATTCACTCAACAAATAACTATTGAGCTCCTCCATGTGATGTAACAGCACTGTTTTGAAACCTAGGGATGCACCTGTTAATAAGATAGGCAAATGCCGAAGACAGAAAAGCAGATAATACATGTCAGGTAGAAAGAAAAATATAGTAGCTGCTTGGTTAGAAAAGCCTATGCTTTTTATACAACCACGTCCCCTTTGTGCTTATTTTTTACCCTAATGCTTAAAATAAGCTGTGCTTACTCTGACCAAGGCAAATGATCAACGGTAGAATGGGTTACTGTGATCTGTTCCTAAGCTGCTTTTCTTTTATAATTAAAAAAAAAAAAAATGCCAGGCGCCTGGGTGGCTCAGTCTTTAAGCACCTTCTTTCAGCTCAGGTCATGATCCCAGGGTCCTGGGATCGAGCCCCGCACTGGGTTCCCTGCTTGGCAGGAAGCCTGCTTCTCCCTCTCCCACTCCCCCTGCTTGTGTTCCCTCTCTCGTTGTGTCTCTCTCTGTCAAATAAATAAATAAAATCTTAAAAAAAAATTTTAAAAAGTGCCATTAGTAGTGAAGTCCTGGAAATCTTTTCCAGCTCACTTGAAAGGTTCAGTTGCATAAGAGCATATTTAAATAAATAAGCTGGAATAAATCGTGGTTAAAATTTTACCCATATGTAATCAGCAAAACCAGCTTTATGCATGCATAGTCAAAAACTTTTTTTTAAAAAGCAAATGTCTTCTGAAGGCCAGAAAATAAATCCTAGGTGGTTGGTTGGAACAGTTTCACAGTAAACAATTTTTCAAAGGAGTCAGCTCTGGGGGCACTTGATTCCTCCTTTAATCAAGTTATCTCAGCCAAAAGAATCCATCCAAGCTTCTCAATTTTAGTCCTCCTTGGTGAAAATTGGATGTGAGCAAGACACACAGGAGATGGAACTTCTATATGAAATAGAATTCTAGTATCTTTTGGTCATGTCTGAATTAAGTCGTTACTGCAGGGACTTTTGAATCACAGCCATAGTTAATAATAGCTCCCACCTATTCAATAAATTGACAACCTACTGCCACTTACCACCTACTCCTACTAACTGAGCACCTACTGTATGCCAAGCACTGCTGGACATTAGTTAATTCTGTCCCAAGCATTTTAGTTATTTTGTTTTTAAATACTCAAGACCATGCTATGAAATAAATACCATCATTATCATCATCCCTATTTTACAGAGAAAGAAACCGAAATTCGGAAAAATTAAGTAACATTCCCAAGGTCACCTCTAGTTAGTAAAAGGAATTAAACCCCAAAGCCTTTCGCTTTACACTATGGTTCTGCTCGTGCCCCCGGGAACCAGGAAGATGGGCAGGATTTTGTGTGGATTAGCAAAAGACACTCATTCCTCAAGATACTTTGCTATCATCTGCCAGAAAACAGTCATAATTGCTGTCTACATCTATGGTCACCACTACGAGAAGGGTGCCCCTGTAGTTGTGCAAAGCATAGCCGGGACAACCTTAACTTCACACCACGTGGCCTCCATGAATGGACGCAACACGACACAGTGAACAACCAGGCATAAACTGCCTCGGCCTCCCACCCTCTCCTCCCACGCATATGCACCACCATGGTGTGGGTTTGGAAACTGGGGGAGGAGTTATAAACACGCTTAGAAACAGGCGTTACGAGCAGAGTCTTCAGGCTGACCAACTTTTATTTATTTATTTATTTATTTATTTAAAGATTTTATTTATTTATTTGAGAGAGAGAGAATGAGAGAGAGAGAGCACATGAGAGGGGGGAGAGTCAGAGGGAGAAGCAGACTCCCTGCCGAGCAGGGAGCCCGATGCGGGACTCGATCCCGGGACTCCAGGATCATGACCTGAGCCGAAGGCAGTCGCTTAACCAACTGAGCCACCCAGGCGCCCCATGGCTGACCGACTTTTAAAGGCAGAAATGCAGTTGCTGTGTTTATGTGCACGGTGTGAGTGTGTGCTAGTATGTGTGTGTGCGCATGCTAGTTTTGAGGAGGAAGATTGTAGTGTACCAATTAGTCAAACGATACCCAGTGTGCAACTTCAGGGGAAAATGCCTGAAGCTTCTGTGAAACAGTCCCTGATAATATAGCTATAATAAGAAGCCATCACTCTTCGCCAAAGGGCACTTTCTCCCTTATCTCTTCTTTGTCCCCACACTCCACAACCCCCATTACCCAAGGGTGAAACAGTCATTCTTCCCCTGCTTTCTTGCACACGCAAGGCCCCCTCCAGAATCCAGAGGGGCACTTTCATAGGCGACAAGTCATTACTCCTTACTGAATATAAAGTAAAATTCATTTTTCTCTATTTTCCATGAGAAAGGGAAGGAAATTAAGCAGGAGAGATGCACAATGCCTTTAAGAATTGTAGATTCAAGGTCAAAGCCTGCTATAATTGAGTTAAAAAATAATAAATGAAAATAGCCGTGAGCAAAATAATGCCTGCTTTGCAGAATACGGTCTAGCTAGAAGTCTTCATTAAACGTTCTGGTGCACACAATGTGTTAACTATGTGTTCGCGTGCTTGAGATGCTGTGAGATATCCTGTAGCTCATAAATACCGAAAAGGGACAGTTGCCATAGTAACTAAGTGCTATTTAATGAATACCAAAGAACTGAAGCTCATAGGATAGTCTTAAATTGCCAGAACGTGAGTTACTGCCGCTGCTGTGAGCTTGCAAGTTAACTTCCATGCCATCCCCCCCAATATGATTTTTAACAAGTTGGCCAATTTGACGGGTCTCCGTGTTGACCACACAAGGCCACAAGATTCTCTCTTGACATCACATGAAAATCCTACTCCTGATTTCTTCCCCTTGACTCTAAGTACCAAAATATTTTACAGAAACGAGCCAAACATTTAGATAAAGAATGTGTCCTTAAATTTGAATCTTTGACCCAAGGAGCGAAGCGTTAGGACACATATCTCTGTCACAACCAATAGACACTGGCTCAAGGAGCCATCAAGCTGAACACAGCAGACTCTTTTTACTTCTGAAAAAGGTGGATGCTCCATATGCACCAAATGCAGGTTGTTTTCATTTTGCAATGACACAGAAGAGCTACGGCAGTTGATTTTTGCAGGCACTTTTTGTAGGCTGGTAACATCGTAGGTCATCTTTCATTAGGATGTCCAAACCTTCTCTACAGACTCCCACTCCCAATTCTCTCTCACCATTCATCCCACATGTCAGATTTCTCATCCTGGAATCATCTGGCTTTACACAGGTTTTTAAAAAAAAGAATAAAGGGGGCAGGGCTGCATTGCTTTTTCTTGGCTCTGGTCGCCCTCGGGTTTTTAAGGTTACAGATTGTGTTGCAAGCAGACTTACTTCTACATGCCATTAATAAATAATGAGAATTTAGAAAAAGGGGGAAACATCTATGTACCATGAAGCCAAAAATCATTAGCAAACACATCCATTCTCCAGAGGCTGGCTCGTTCTCGCATAACCAGCACCTCAAATGGCCCTGTTGGGTCTCAGTGTGGGCTGTGGGTGCCCCCTTCAGGCTCTGGGGTGAAATGCATGCTGCTCTCATTTGAGATACTAACGAGTCAGCCGGGCAGTTGTTTTGGTTAAAACGTTTCGGGAAATTTCAAAGGAACATTGTGGCCCAGCTGTGTTGGTGTGGCCAGACGGAAAGCCCTCACATCACCAGCCTTCACCTAATATCAAAACCAGGCAGGTAAAATAAAAGACAGTGCCATTCAAGAAAAAAAAACAAAACAAAAAACCATAGATATATTCATTGTATTCATTTGATTAAATGATGCTTTTGCACCAGATGAGCTCTGTGTAAAATTGCCTCTGTCTGTAATAAACAAAATTAAAACTGGAGAGAGGCACCCCATGACCTCCTCACCTTCCTGCTTCCTTCCACAGCCTGAACTTGTTCTCTCACGTAATCCCCGGCCTTAACTCCTTCCTCCCAGACCTTTGGTTTATCTTGCCTTCATGTTTAGTCTTGACATTCAGGGACAGAAGCCCCACTGACTGTCCTCTCCAATGTGGTCCTATGCCAACGACGGTGTGAAGGTGAGGATGATCTTTGAATTTCAGTGGCATCTTGCTTCTGCCTCTCCTGTGATATTCTTAACACAGTCCTTCTAAGATGGAGAGTATTTGACATTATATCTCCACTCCTCTCCTCTCTTCTCCTCCCCTTCCCTCCCCTCCCCTCCTCTCCCCTTTCTCCTCCCCTCCTCTCCTCCCTTCTTCTGCCCTTGTCAGCTTCCTAAAGGTGGGGCCTGGCTCTCACAGAGTGTGGACCCTTAGGTCCTGCCCACGGCGGTGCCCCCCATGACGAGTGACCCCATGAATGAAGGAGCACAGGAACGCAACTCTATTTGCTTCATTTTCTTCTCTATAACAGCTGCTTAACAAGTTAGTTCTTCCCCAACCTCAAAAATGAAGAAGACACAGAGAAAATAAGGCCAGTGGAGCAGTTCTTCCTCCTCTCCTGGGAAAAATCCTTTCGACTCACATTCACCTTGATTCATTCTTTCAGCAATCATTTATTGACAACTTGCAATAAGTTAAAAGCATAAGGTGAGGAAATGCTATTCTTCTTTACTTTTCCTCTCACTGTAATTGCTGCTGAATATAATATTTCCAACTTTCCTTCATGCCATTTCTTTACTTTTCACCAGCCTCATTAAAATATAATGGACATATAACAAGGGGTAAATTTAAGTTGATTTGATAAACCTACATAGTGCAAAATCAGTACCAGAAAGCATTAGCTAACACCACCATCACGTCACAAAATCACCATTTCTTTTTTTGTGGTGAGCACATTTAAGATCTGCTCTCTTAGAAACTTTAAGTATATGATGCGCTTGTTGCCATTTCTTAGTCACGTGACTCCCACATGCAGTGTGGAAGGCTGGCTCCTTCTCGCTCACTCGTTCAACATTGTGCTTCTACTCTGTGCTGAACTGGGCCAGGTCCTGAAGATGTAGAATCAGTTAAAACATAGAACTAGAGCATAATTCCCTGCTCCCTAAGTGTGAGCTGTGCGCAGTGACTTCCTTCTAAAAAGTACAATCTGGAAAGGGAGAAAACGAGTGATTTGTATAATGGAGAAAGCTGAGAAGCTCTATGTCAGCCGGCTGATCCAGATCAACATCAGCGGTGATAAGTCATGTTGACAGCATGTATCCATGGGAGGATGGGATGACAATGGCACAACCTCTCTGGTCTTCCTCCCCAAACCCATAACCCCAGGCTGATCACGAGGAAGACATCAGAAGAATCGTAACAGAGAGACATTCCACAGCATGCCTGACCAGGACTCCTCAAAGCTTTCAAGGTCATCAAAAACAAAGAAAGTTAGAGAAACTCACAGACCACTGGAGCCTAGAGAAACATGATGACTGAATGTTGTGTGGTGTCCTGGATAGGATCCTGATCAGGAAAAAGAGTATTAGGTAAAAACTAAGGAAATCTTGGGGCATCTGGGTGGCTTAGTCAGTTAAGCCACCGACTCTTGGTTTCAGCTCAGGTTATGATCTCAGTGTCGTGAGATCCAGCCCCTGGGACTGGCTTCACGCTCAGCTCAGAGTCGGCTTGAGATTCTCTCCCCTTCCCTCTCTTCCTTCCCTTCTGCTCCTCCCCCCTGCGGGTGCTCGCACTCTCTCTCCCTATCTCTAAAATAAATAAAATAAAATACCCCTAAGGAAATCTCATTAAAGCATGGACTCTAGTTAATAGTAACATATCAATATTGGTTTATTAATCATAAAAAATCTACCATAGGAATAATAATGGAAACTGACTGTGGATTATATGGAACTCTCTGTACTATCTTTGCAATTTTTCTGTAAATCTAAAAATATTCTGAAATAAAAGATTTATTTTAAAAACTGGATTTGACTTCAAGAATGTTAATGAAGGAGGAAGACAGTGAGTAAAGACCGTGGTCCGCCCTGGGAAGCAGCTGTGCAGTGGTCGGCGGAGCTGAGTCTGCAAGGTGGGAAGAGACAGACTCTCACAGCAAAGTTGGGGCAGTGGCAAAGGTGGGGGGAAGCTCCGGGTGGTGGACGGGCAGTTAGAGAAGGTTAAAAATATTGTCGTGACTCAGAAAGGTCCTTGTTGAGGTCATCAGCATAAATTTTGGTCAGGAACAGCCAGCCCAGATGAGCAACTTTCTCATAACAAGCAGGCCAAGAATAGAGAAAGCTAGAGCTATGATCGACCTAGATAAGGAATCCACAGTTTCCCCAAAATTCTCTCTTTTGATAGGAAGCATGATAAATGCACTTTCTTCCTGTTCAAATATTCTTCCAGATTCATTATTCTATGAACCCTCCTCTCCAATTGCCCCTTCTCTCCTGTTTCCCACATTCTGCAGTTTTCACACTGAAAAATATCAATCATGATAGTGCAAAACGTTCTGAGGGTGGCTTAGAGAAAATTCTTAAATTAAAGGGTTGAAGAAGCAAAATGCAGAAGAAGTTCAAAGAAATCCAAAGGGGGCTGGATCCTTTCAATATAACCTGCCAAGGAAAGATACATATTTCTCCATTTTTCAAAAGGACAGTAAAAAGGAAAAGAAAAACAAAGAGGTCTCCCATTTTTTAAAAGAATCTGAGGGTCAGAGAAATAGAAGCCTCTGGTTCATCGGCCTCTTGGACACCTCAGGCAAACAGCTGAGAACACCTAAAAGCGAAGATGGACAGCAAAGAATGACACCAGCTCACATAGATAAACAGGAAGTAATCAGGACAATCCATATCTTGTCTCTGGGGAACACTTTCTTAGTTTATAACACATTTTCACACACACTGTTTCATGTGATTCTAACAAAAACCCGATGAGGTGGGCATAACAATTATTAATAATCTCACTTTACATATGAAAGGGAGGCTACTCAGAGACCATAACTGACCTGCCTGGGTTCCCAGCTCAGCACGGATGGAGCTCTGCTGTTTTCATTTAGCCTCGGCCTAGGCAGGCACCGTACACAGATGTAGGTAAAGAAGACATAGTGCTTGTGATTAAATGTCAATGCATATCTTTATCCCAGAGACACATATGTGAAAATGTAAATATTTAGTTTTCTGCTATCATGACTGCTATAAAGTGAAGGACAAGTATCACTTAAGAAATACTAGAGAATTGAGAAGAGAGAGAGATAGAAAGAAACTTAAACGCAGAGAAACTTGTCAGTTTGACCTTAAGTTAGTTCTTCTTGGATGGGAAATGAGGGACATGAAGCAGGTAATAGATAGAGCCGACAAAATAAGAAGTAAACATCTGGATCGTTACGTGCTCTTTTGCAACAACTGAATAAGAAAGGAAGGGCAAGACAAAGTTACAGAAATCAGCAACTCAAACTTGTGCAAAAGTGCTCCAAATTTATATCATCTAAAAACATGACTCAAAGATTCATAATCACAGCCTATAAATATCCCCCAAGCAACAATATATGTGGAAATAAAGTAAGTGAATTATTCACACCCGTAGGTTCGGGTCATTTCTCTTTGTCCAGTTGTCTAAGGAAGACAATGCTTTACCCCTGAGCTGGTGTCATCCCTCACAAATGAAAACAGCCAAGGAGACTCTTAAGGTGGATCCTGCCACAGATGCCAGGTGTAGGGTTAAAAAGAGGAACCACAGGGAACGGCCTCCCATGGCTCTTCACACTATTGGGAATGAGGCTGGATCACTCTATTGGCCATTTTTATTTCTCCCTCACCTTGAAAAGGAATAATAGAGAATAGAATCAAATCCAAAAAATCTTTCTGTGACTGGCCCACTTGATTGGAAGAAAATACAGACCACGAACAAGCACATACAGTATAAAGTGCTCTGCTTTGGTGTCAGGAAATAGCATGGTGCCAAATCTCATGAAAAACATAAAAGTTG
>NC_138372.1:141156989-141187421 GCF_054177405.1 Leptonychotes weddellii
ATGTGGGGCTCGATCCCAGGACCCTGGGATCATGACCTGAGCCGAAGGCAGTCGCTTAACCGACTGAGCCACCCAGGCGCCCAGCAATAGTTCCTTGTTAACATCATAACGCAGACCCTGAGTTGTGCCTTGTTGGCATCTGAGGACCATGTACTGCGCTGCATGACTGTAAGCCAGCAACAGGCTGGTACACGGTCCCACTAATGCTTTGCAACGACCGTGGACTGCCCACGACGTGAATGGCTGCCTGAACTGGGACAATGAATGCCCAGACAGTGTTAAACCACAAAAGACAAGCATTTTCTATGGGAGTATCCGGGGCTTAGTTTTAAGCTCATAGCAGAGGTAGCCCTAGTGCTTCTCCGTCTTCTGTTCCCCAGAGGTAGCCCAGGAGCATTTCAATTGCCTCTGGGCCTTTGTGACAAAAGCACCTCCAAGAAACTATAGATTTTCGCTTAGTACAATAATAAACCTAGTAGACCTGGAATAAATGCCTATTCAGTGGAGGTAGAAGGTCTTATGCATCCCTATCTACACATGTATGCACGCACACACACACGCCCCCACAGACGACATTAAAGCATGTGGTGGGCTTTTCTCCAGTACAGATGTAAAGGTTATGGAAGACACAAATTGGGATGCAGATGTTGTCTGTGCTAATGTCTTATAAGGAGAAATCACCAGAGCTTCAGCTTCTATTCAACGCCTTCCTGAGTTGGTGGAAATTGCCAAATCTTCAATATTAACATAGAATTATGGAAATCGGAAACAAAAAGCTGGAGTCTACTGGGAATGCTAAGCTCAGGAGGAACTCAACTGGAAAATTTGGCTAACTAAAAGGGACATCCTTTGTGCTGGAATTTTTCTATCTGAAAGCTTTAAAAAGGCTGTAATTATTTTGAGTTTTCAAGTCAGCCCTTCTCAAACTAAGCCTCCTCTTTTCTTTTTTTTTTTTTTAAAGATTTTATTTATTTATTCATGAGAGACAGAGAGAGAGAGGCAGAGGGAGAAGCAGGCTCCCAAGGAGCAGAGAGCCCGATGCGGGACTCGATCCCAGGACCCTGGGATCATGACCTGAGCCGAAGGCAGACGCTTAACCATCTGAGCCACCCAGGCGCCCTAAGCCTCTTATTTTCTTCATTGCTCTCTATACCTTTCCTCCAAGCGAACTCCAGTGTCTGCCAAGCTTACCACTGAAGTGGTAAATTCATACTGGTTTTACACACAAATGCATCTCCAGGGAGTGGTAAGCAACACAACTTTTGTATCCTCTATGCCAAGGAAAACAAAGGAATGTCTGTATATCAAAACTCTTATCTTGGGGCACCTGGGTGGCTCAGTCGGTTAAGAGTCTGCCTTCAGCTCAGGTCGTGATCTCGGGGTCCTGGGATCAAGCCATGTCAGACTCCCTGCTCAGCAGGGAGTCTACTTCTCCCTCTTCCTCTGCCCCTCCCCCTCACTCGTGTTTTCTCTCTCTCTCTCTCTCTCTGTGTTTCTCAAATAAATAAATAAAATCTTAAAAAAAAAACCTCTTATCTTGTTCACAGGCTCAAAATATATGGTAAATAAATCACCTAGCAAGAAGTGTCTGATTGAGGCCAATAAATAATTTCTTTGCAAGTTAGTGCTTTTTCTCCATGGAGAAGCTAAGGAATACAAGAACTTAGACTTACCTGGTGGCTTTTGGGTCCCAAATCACAATGTCTGCATCTGCTCCCACAGCTATTCTTCCTTTTCTTGGATAGAGATTAAAGACCTTAGCTGCATTTGTACTGGTAACTGCCACAAACCGGTTTTCGTCCATCTTACCACCATGCTGTAAAACAATTCAAGAAAGAAAATGCATGTATTTTAATGACCATGTACTTAAACATCTCCTATCAATAAAAGGGCAAGACTTGTATCTCTTAGAATCAAACAGAACCGCACCTAATTTCTTATATTGTGGAGCCAAACACCTCTGTGGATGCTGCTAAGTCTTATATCATAATGATAATGATGGGGATGATGGGGTAACACAAGCCTGAAGACAACTTTTCACAAACCTAAGCTTAACCCCCACCCGTCACTAATTTTTTCCATCCTTCCCAGAATCATACAGACAACAGCGAAACGTTGGCAATAGTATTTTCAATTTTTGTTTAGAGTTTACTACCACCACCTACTACATTTATGATCTAGCTTATTTACTATAGACCTGAGATTTATGAGATGATCATGTAGACAACAGGTAAAATATTATAGAGTTAAAATAAGACAGACCTTTAAATCAGATGACAAGACTTTTAGAAAGAGGAAAAATCAACTCAAGAGATTAAATTTTGTGCTATTGAAATGTACATGAACCAATAATCATGGACAGTCTATTAAAAGAGATTTTAATATGGACAAGCTTTGGATAAATGTGGTCTCTCTAAAACCATATGATTTGTTTTTTTTAATGTTGAGAGTTTATCCTTATGTACATTTATATGGTTAGGAGTATCCTTAAGGTTTATTTAATTCTCAATGTGTCCATGTCTCACAAAATGATTAAGAATCACATCCTGAGAGTAATATTCCCATGAGTAAACCATCTCAATGTTTCATAAAATAACATAGTTTCTGTACATTATTAAGAAATATTCAATTTTTTTAAATTTTTATTTATTTATTTATTTATTCTTATATTAATTCCCATATATCACATCATTAGTTTTAGATGAAGTGTTCCATGATTCATTGTTTGTGCATAACACCCAGTGCTCCATGCAGAACGTGCCCTCCTCAATACCCACCACCAGGCTAACCCATCCTCCCACCCCCCTCCCCTCTAGAACCCTCAGTTTGTTTTTCAGAGTCCATCGTCTCTCATGGTTCGTCTACCCCTCCGATTTCCCCTGCTTCATTCTTCCCCTCCCGCTACCTTCTTCTTCTTCTTCTTCTTTTTTTTTCTTAACATATATTGCATTATTTGTTTCAGAGGTACAGATCTGATCAATTATTTTAAAGTCATTTATACACTTGATATATTATGAAAGTTTGCTGTAATGAACAGACTCTTATAATAGCACGAGTTCAGAGAAAAAGGCTGAACTTTTAGCAAGAAAATCCAGGCAAAGAGGAAGAGGAATCATCTGGCATGATTAGAGTTAGGGTAGAGGTACAAAGGGCTGAAAGGATGATTAGCAGAAAATAGGGCTATGGAGATGTTTTGAAGATCCTTACATGTAAATTGATTGTTCAAATATCATCCTATAAGTAATGGAGAATATTAAAGGGTTTTAAAGAAGAAAGTAGCATGAATAGTCCTTTGGTTTTGGAAGGCAGCACTGGTGCTAGAGGATAGATAGCACAGGCATATAGCATAGGCAAGTGAGAGCCTGGTAGTAAGGGCACCAGCTGCGAGACTACTGCAATGGTCCAAACAAGAGCAGGATTCAAACTAGAGTAGTAAACATGAAGATGGAAATAAGGAGACATGTTAGAAATCCAACTGACAAGAACTGGTAAATAATTGGAGTTAGAAAGAAAGGTATGTGGAGGGGATTCTGAGGTGTGAGATAATGTCATCTAAGGGAGGGTAATATGTCATCTAAGGGAGGATTTCTGAGAAATGGATGATAATGACATGAAAATGGTGGCCCCAGGTATAACCAGGCAAGTCTCCCCACTGATTGTACAGCTACACATGTCAAGTGGAGGGACAGGTGAACATATGAACATTTAGCCACCTGATTCTCCTCCATGCTCAGGGAGATATTTTTAAATCATGGACATTTAAAAGATTTCTTTTTCTAGACTTTGGATTATTATTTATGTGACTTTATACAGCCATTTCAAAAATATGATATTCAAAGATCCTCAAAAAGGGACATCTACAAAAATTTCATGAAAAGGAGATATGAACATAATAAAAATCCTTCCTGTATTTTCAATCATTCCAAGTATTTACACTAGTGATACATGAGGAACTGGGATTCAAAAATAAGAAATCAGGTAGAAGGGCTATAACATTTCATAGACTTAGAGAGGAAACCTCTTGGTACCCAATCTAAATTTACCCCCTAATGTCTGTATAATGATGCAATGCATCTTCTAAACTCAATTATGCAGAGATCAAAATGATTTTTTACTATTATCCTGGAGGATGGGGTGACAATGGTCATAGTGTTGCAGTCCCAGTCTCCACTCTAATAAAAACAATCAAAAAGCTTTTCTATGAAGGTTTGTGGAACTCTGATCCTGAAATGAGCCAGATCCTGGCTAAAGAGTTAAGCAAAACAAGCTGGATGCTGTGAAACTCACCACGCCTTTTTCCCATATTACTGACATCCGGTCCTCAACACCGTTCACCCCATTGGGAATCTTAGTGAAATCGTCCTTCCCCAGAGCTTTCTGGCAAGTGTTGAAAGTGCAGTGGTCAGTTCCTGTTGTGGTTAGATCACCACTGAAATAGAACACACAAGAGTGTGGGATGAGTAGATAAAAGACGTCAGAAGGAAACTACCAGAACCTTTCCTGTTCTTCTGATGCCCTTCTCAACTGAAATTCAGAAAACTGCAATGGACAATGAGTGGCTTTTTCAAGTATATATTTCAGCCATACCCATCTCTATTTTAGAAAGCACTTTTGCGGGCGCCTGGGTGGCTCAGTTGGTTAAGCAACTGCCTTCGGCTCAGGTCATGATCCTGGAGTCCCGGGATCGAGTCCCGCATCGGGCTCCCTGCTCGGCAGGGAGTCTGCTTCTCCCTCCGACCCTCCTCTCTCTCATTTTCTCTGTCTCTCATTCTCTCTGTCTCAAATAAATAAATAAAATCTTTAAAAAAAAAAAGAAAGCACTTTTGGAAAATAATACTCTTATAAGAAGTGTGATGCAGGATCATACTCATGTCAGGAAAACTGGTTCTAGGCTCCATCGCTTGCTGTTTCTATGATTATGAGTTTGTCCAATGCTCAGTTTTATCTAGAAATTGATGATGGTATGTACTCGGTGATAATTATTTTAGGATCACTGGCAAAAATGTAAGTGAAAAATCTTTGTGAGTAGAGCACTACACAAAGATGAACCTCAGTGGACGCACATGAACAGAGGCAGCCCCTGGCCAAATGGCAACATTGTGATGACAGAGACGTGACATTGGCTGAGGATGTTCATGTCACCAGCGACAGATAGCCCTGCTTTGAATTGTGAATAATCTTGGAGATGTAGACATGTGAAGGAGGAAGGAGGCCGAAAGAAAAAGGTAAATGAACTCTTGAATGTTGTGAAAAACTCTTTAACTTGGGTCTAGTACCTGAATGGGGAGCGCTGGGGTGTCCATGAATGGTGTATTTCTCAAGAAAAGTAATCATAACTTCCCAGACAGAAGCATCTCTGAAAATGGTTTGGATGGCTGTTCATGGGGATAACCTCTCTGAGGGCAGGATTTTTGCCTTTCACCCCTACAGTGGCTCTGCCCTAGATCATAACCTGTTGGATATATACAGGCACATCTGCCTCTTGGCTTATAACAGCATAGAAAAATATTCAAGAATATGTGAATGATAAAAACAAAACATAATGAAGAGACCGGGTTCTAGGCAATAAGTGACAGAAAAGATGAGGAAAAAATTAGGAGAGTAAAATTTTAGTAAAAATTATCTGATTTCTCTGTGTCCAGGAGAGATTTTGACACCATACCATAATTAAGCCACTGTTTTTTTGGTCTCAGGTGAGGGACTCCCCACGGCCTATGATGTCAAGTAGAACAGAACACTGGAGGTCAATGGAAGGTCAGATGATAAGACAAGATGTCCTATGCTCAAACCCGAGACTCACATAATACCTCATTTTGGCAAAACCCTTCACAATCATCTGCTAAATTATTACTTAGCCAATAGATTCATGAGGAAGTGAGGTGTTGAAGGGTCCGGTCGCAGGGGTGGCCCCATAACGTGGTGGGCTGCATGGCGCCATTCTTTATGCCAGTAGTGAGTGCCATCTGTGCCGAGACTTGCTGCGATGGGTTCTCCATAGACCACTTTCCCTGGAAATTTCAAAGGAGGCATTCAGTCCCTTAATTTGCTCTCAAGAGAACCATCTGACAAACACATCAATATTAGTCTTCTCTGTGCTAGCAAAATATGATAGGAATCCCAGACTATAAGTTACCTTTTGTGGGCAGGCTTTAAAAATGAAAACTACGGGGCGCCTGGGTGGCTCAGTCATTAAGCATCTGCCCTCGGCTCGGGTCATGATCCCGGGGTCCTGGGATCGAGCCCCGCGTCGGGCTCCCTGCTCGGCGGGAAGCCTGCTTCTCCCTCTCCCACTCCCCCTGCTTGTGTTCCCTCTCTCGCTGTGTCTCTCTCTGTCAAATAAATAAATAAAATCTTAAATAAATAAATAAATAAAAATGAAAACTACTGCTTAGTGAGCATTTACTATGTTCCGGTGCAGTGCGTGCCGTGATAGGTGATCGTACCCACTCACTGATACTAGGCTTGACCACATGGCTTACTTTGGCCAATTAAATACGAATGGAAGGAACATGTGCTGCTTCCAAGCAGAAGCTGTTATAGCCACAATGAGTTTTCCTTCTGTCCTTAGACTATCACAGGCTGCTTCTTCAGTTGTGTCTCAGGATGAAGAGAATATGGAACAGAGTTAGACCAACCCATGATGGACATGACTATGAACGAGAAATAAATCGCTGTCCTTGGAAACCATTGATATTTCAGATTCATCTGTTGCTGCAGCATAGTCTAGCAAATGCTGGCTGATATGTGTGCCCTTCTCAAGAAATTATCTCAAAAACCCTACCAGGCAAATGCTATTATTATCCCCATTAAAAGATGAAAATCAAGTTGATGGGGTTAAATAACTTCTGTACAGGTGCATTACATGCAGTCAACATAACATAGATGGAGTTGGGGAGGTAGGATCTGAATCCAGGCATTTTTGACGCCAGCCCTAAATTCTATGCAACACTACCCTTCTGACAATTACCACACGGCCATATGGCATTCAACCACAGCATATCTCTGTTACAAATCGACTGAGAGTCTCTTCATACCCTTAAGGAAAAAACAAAAACAAAAACCAAAAAACACAAAACTCCTCCAAAAACTCATGTTAAATAAAAGAACACTCAGATAATAAAATTGTAGCCAGAAATGCACATTTTAAAAATCATGCAAATGAGGCCATCAAAGAGCACACAATGTTAGAAAAGCAAAAAGTGCATAGTGAATTTGAATTTAAAATCAGAATCCTCTCTCTGATTAGCATCTGTTGGGATAATAGATACTGGCATTGGCATTGAGCTGATCATCCCCAAGCAGTCACAGAGGTGAACACAGAGCAAGGGATGCCTGTACATGGAACTGGTTCGCTCTGGCTAGTCCGACAGTGGATTTCAGTCAAAATCCTGATAGAGAACTGAAATTAACTCATTTCATCAGAGGATACTGACAGTGGATGGCCACCAGCTGCCTACGTCATATTCAACTGGAATGTAGCACCCTCTCACAGACCATTTCTTCCCTAAACTAGCCACTTGCCTCTTGCAAACCACGAAACAAGGCTTACTGAAGCCTAACAAACCTAGCTTCTTAAGTAACCAAGTATCACGGTCAATAAAAGTTACCCCCCAAGAACATAGCCAATGCTAAGATCCCTCACTTCCATGTCTCTCTCTCTCTCTCTCTCTCTCTCACACACACACACACACACTGAACCCCATCCCCCTTCTGTTTCTTACTGTCTTACTCCCAGAAAAGAAGAAATACCATTAATATCTTGTTCTGGTGTGTAGGACAAGAAGCAATCCTTTTTTAATATGAACTAAGAAGTAATGTACCATTTGCTGGAGAGATAGCAGGAGAGACCCCATATCTGATTTGCGGGTATGGAGAGACTTCCTATCCCAAGAGAACATACAGATAGCTGTTCAGACAATGAAAAACTCAGAGACTTGATCTGTAATCACTTTACAAGCTGCCAACTCAGGATTTTCCATGGTGCTTCATCATACAGAAAAGATTCTTGTCACATGCTCTATTCAATCATTTGGCCCATCAAGGTGAGATGGGGATACAGTTCCAAAGTTCTACAATTTTAATAGCTCTCAGGAAAAATTAAAAGTGTCAGCATCTACCCAGAGTCTGCCAGAACTGTTTTGAAACCAGATGACATGTAATCTCCTTGGAAGGCTTTAGCACCTTTAAAATGTGACAGGCCACAGTTTTGGTGTATATACAACAAGCTCGTCATTAACGGGGCTATTTTCAACAGTCTCCCCATTAAGCATCTGCAAATATACTTTTAAAATTTTAAGTAAAAGTAAAAATTCCTAATTACTCTTCCCCCTATTTCACAATGGTTCTAAGACATTTTCAGACAATAGATAGTATTCAAGAAGTAAAAGACGAGAAGGAAAACAAGGAGCCTGGGTAATCCATAAATTGGAGAATCAAACTGGATAATTCAGCATAATTGAGGGTTTATTAGATTTGGGCCAAAAATAAAGTAATAAAAATATCTAACGTATGTATAGCACTCTATAGTTGGCAAACATAGTTTGAAGGTCATGTATCTTCCTTGACCTTCACAGCAACCCCCATGCTGGTTTGACAGATAAAGGAACTGACGTTCAATGAGATGAACTAAGTTGCCCAAGTCACACAGGTAGTAAGTGATACACCAGAATTAGAACCCTAGTATTTTGATATCATATCATACATACGCATTATGTTACTAGGTAAAATGTCATTCTTCATTTCTTGGTAAAGAATGTATGTTTTTAAACGTTTAAGTCCACCACAAGCCATTTGTGGATGGGGCTGAGCAATTTTCCAATTTCACTTACTGGTTTCATTTACTACGCTTAGCAGGTTGGTAATGAAAAGTGCTATATCTGTCCTAGTCTGGTACTCTCCTGATTACATTTGAGACCAGATGGTTTCAACAACTCTTTGGAAATAGAACATCTTCATCATTAATCTCCTCCACTGTCTCAGCAAGATTCGCATTGTACCTTGTCTACCCAGATAGGGTCTCTCCTCTCTCCAGTGTTTGGCCCCAAGACAAAAAAGACTCTCTACTCGTGATGCTCTCTCCCACTTAAAGGAGTTTTTCCCTCTGAGAGATTCTAAAGATTTCCAAATAATGAAAATGTCCAACCAATCCAAACTCCCCTCTGACCAGACAACCCATTTATTAGATGAAAGCGATAGAGCAGGTGTTCACACTTTGTCTAGATTTGCTAGTAGCACCTAATCAAGTCCCAAGATCTGTTATAAAAGGCCAACAAATGCAGACAGGCTGGCATGAGTACCCAGGAGTGCAAGCTTTGGCTACCAACAGAAAGCCAAACACATCTATAAAAATAATTTTTCCTAGCTAGAAGGACAGAGTAGAACCTTCCTCGGTTCTGCTTTGGTTCAAAAATATTACATTTGCAAAGAAAGGAAATGACTGAGAAGGAAAATCCAGAAGCAGCATAATAGAGATCGAACAGATTCAGGTTCAAATCCTGATTGTGCTACTTTTTAGTTAGTGACGTGTGCAAGATGACTCACTGCTCTTAGCCTCAGTTTTTCTCATCTATGAAGTGGGGTCACAATGTCTCTCTAGAGTGGCAATTTCATGAGGATCAAATAAATTAATGCATATGAAAGTACCTAGCATCTTGCGATTCTGGGTTCACTTCATGTTATGGGCTGAATTGTGCCCCTTACCAAAATTCAAATGTTAAAGTCCTTACCTCCAGTATCTCCGAATGTGACTGTATTTGGAGGGTCCTTTATAAAGGTAATTAAGTTAAAATGAGGTCATTAGGGTAAGCCCTAATCCAATATGAGTGGAGTCCTTCTAAGAAGAGGAAATTTGGATGCAGACACACACAGAAGGAAGACAATGTGAAGACAGAGGGAGAAGACAGTTATCTACAAACCAAGGAGAGAGATCTAGAATACATCCTTCCTTCACTGCCCTCAGAAAGAACCAACTCGGGGTGCCTGGGCGGCTCGGTCAGTTAAGCGTCTGCCTTCAGCTCAGGTCATGATCCTGGGGTCCTGGGATCAAATCCTGCGTTGGGCTCCCTGCTCAGCAGGGAGCATGCTTCTCCCTCCCCTCTCCACTCATGCTCTCTCGCTATCTCTGTCTCTCTCAAATAAATAAATAAAATATATTTTTTTAAAAGGAATCAACTCTGCCAACACTTTGGTCTTCTGGTCTCCAATACTATGAGAAAATTCATTTCTGTTGTTTAAACTGTCCTGTCTGTGGTACTTTGTTACAGCAAGTATGTCCCATAAACGTTAGTTTCCTTATGGTTACACAATTCTTTTTTAAAAAATGTTTTAAAATGGCCAATCTTCAACTGCTTTGCAGTTGAACATAAGGTAAATCATCTTGTTCTAAATTTAAAGGACAAAGGAGTGTTCAGATGTTCACATACAGAAAAAGGAAGTCTGAGATTCAGATCCACCTTGACTCAGCTGCATGTGAGTCCTTCCTTGGGAACAGCACTGGTTACTAAGCATCAGCTAATCATGCTTGTGATAACAAGATTTGATTTATTCTTGTTCAGCTCTCACAAGCAATGGTCAATGCAACCACACAGAGAGAGAGTGGCCCCTGTGTGGACCTTTCTGCCCATCTTTTAAAACACAAGAGGAACATGGTGGGGAGGGGGGGCTGCAGGCAGAGTTTAAATAAAGTGGAAAATAAGACATCTAAAACCTCTCTGTAACAGAAGTTTATACTTTACAGCAATAAGCCTGGAAAGTAAAGCTTTTTACAGTAAGTAAAACCAAAACCAATCCACATCAAACAAATGAAAAAACCCCCAACCACAATGTAGCTCAGTTCACTATAAGTTACTTGAGGATCAAAATTAACATAATCACTTTTGCAAATCCAATGCTTAACATATATTTGGTGTCCAATAATTTTGGGTTTTTTGGTGTGTGAGAGCATAAAGAAAACATTTTATTAATAAGTTCAGATGAGAGTCTTATTTATACCCTAAAGACAGGAATATGGATATAAAAGAGTTGAACTTTATTAAGACAAGTTAAACTGGAAACTAAAAAAAAAAAAAAGCATTAACAATTTCAGTAATAGTTGGAAAACAAATTATAACAGATATATATCAAGTAGAGCATGAAGTAAGTTCTGAGAGAAGTCCCCACCATTTGAAATTAAGCACCAGAAACACAGTGACTCCACGTGCATGAGAGTTCTAGTGGAAGGGGAGGGAGAGGTAAATGATACATATTTGAAAGGCCATTAATAATTCCAGACGCCAATACGTGGAGAAGTGGAGGCATTGATAACCAAAATTACTCAAACCAAAATAAAAAGCGTCACTGAAGCTAGTGAAACATGTTGACATATACACTCTTTGGACAAAGACATGAGTGAACGCGGTCTGGGGCCGGGCAGATGGGGATTTCTATATATGACACAAACACAGCTGGTTTGTCCAATTTTACACGTGGGTTATGGAGTAAGGGAGGCAGATGCTGCTTCTGGAAGAAAAAAAGGATAGCATTCTAGGGGCAGCCTTCTGGCTCTCTTACCTCATTTTTGCAAAAGCGGCTTCTCACATGAAGGATGAGAACTAACCTAGTTCTAGTTACTCAATTTAGATGAACTAAGACCAGAAATAAGCATGAAATTTAAATTCCTTGCAAACTGTCAAAAGCGATTCTGATTTCAATGGCTTACACGTGACATTTTTATTCTTTCTTCTTGTAACCTGCTTTTTGTTTTTTATCGCAAGTGCTAAAAGAAAACATCAAGGTTTCAAAACAAAGGGGAAGCTCAGGCTTCAATTTAAAGTTGGGGACGCAATGTACATTTCTGTCTCTTTCTTCTCAGTTCACACCAAGATTTCTGAGAGATGGGCAAGACCCACAGCTGCTCTGAGAAGGAAGGAGGGCCCACAGCTGACCAGAAGTTTAGGTAGATTTTAGGAAGACAAGAAAGCAGAGGGATGGCAATAGCTTATGAAGGACAGTCATGAACATAGTCCAGGAGCACAACCAAGATGTTAAAAAAAAAAAAAGAAAAATTGACTCAGCAAGAAACATGTGGTTGTCCGTTTCTTTTTTCTTTTTTTAATTTAATTTTATTATTTTTTTAAAAGATTTTATTTATTTATTTGACAGAGAGAGACACAGCGAGAGAGGGAACACAAGCAGGGGGAGTGGGAGAGGGAGAAGCAGGCTTCCCGCTGAGCAGGGAGCCCGATGCGGGGCTCGATCCCAGGACCCTGGGATCATGACCTGACCCGAAGACAGACGCTTAACGACTGAGCCACCCAGGCGCCCCTGGATGTCCGTTTCTTTCCCCAGGTTTGGGGAGTTCGCAGCTGTTCTTGCTTTAAATATACTTTTTGTCCCTTTCTCTTTCTCTTCTTCTGGAATTCCCATAATATGATATTGTTCTTTTTGTTGTTGTGTTTCATAATTCCTATAGGCTTTGTTCACTCTTTTCATTCTTTTCCCATTTTAGTCTTTCGACTGGGTAAAGGTCCTATCTTCTGGTTGTTGATTCTTTCTTGTGCATGGTCGAGTCTACTTTTGAAACTCTACTGAATTCTTCAGTTCAATTACTGTATTTTTTGAACTCTGAGATTTCTGGGGTTTTGTTTGTTTGTTGATGGTTACTATTTCCTTGTCAAACTTCTCGTTTTGTTCATGCCTCTTTTTCCTAGTTTCATGTGGTTGTCTGTCTGCTGCTTGTAGTCCACTAAACTCCCTTGAGGGGATTATTCTGAATTCTTTGTCTGGCAGTGCATAGGTCTTCATTTTGTTAAGGTCAGTTATTGGGGCTTGACCAGTTTCCTCTGGTGGTGTCATATTTACCTGATTTTTTTTCTGATCCTCGATTCCTTACGTTGGTGTCTGTGTGTTTGAGTAATTGGGGTTCTCTTCCAGACTTTACAGGGTTGCTTTGGCAGCAACAATCCACCAGTTGGCTCAATTTAGATTTCTGTGTGTGTCTGCTGATAACGTCTTTGGGCAGGTGGGGCCTGCTGTTATGGTGTATTTTTGGCCGAGGCAACTGTGTGAGGTCTGGGGATAGGGACGGGGGAGAGGGGGTGTGCTGCTGGCTGAGAACAGTTGGATGGGATGGCTGGCTTGGTTCCCTACCCAAGTGAGGCTGATGGGTGGGCTCCGTGGGTACCCGAAAGCTGCGGTCAGGCTCACTCGGTGGTCAGGGTACTCTCTTCAGTAGTGGGGTGGAGCTAGGACTTCGCTTCCCTGCCCTGGAGGGAAGGGCTTTTGCAGGTCATTGTGTGAGGGCCCAAATCGAGCCTGCGTGGACACTGAATGCTCTGCCAGGGGAAGGGACTGGTTTTGCTCTGCTCTCTGTCCCAGGGCCACCCCACGGAGGGCTGGTGAATGGGCTGTGCCCCTTCTTCTGTGTTCTGGCTTCGTCTCCCGGTCAGACAGGCTGAAGGCTGTCTTCAGTGACAAGTGGGGCTATGAATTAGATTTCTTGCCCAGGCACAGGGGGAGAAGCAGCTCTAAACTGGTCAGGCTTTTTGTTTGTTGTCTTAATTCAAGCCGACCTGCACCCCAAGTTCCCTGGCCAGACGGTACCTTGGGCTTTGCTCTGAAAACTATTGCTTCTGTCCGCTCTTCTCTCGGTCTGAGAGCCGCTGCGCCACACAGCTTCAGGTGTTCTCGCCACTTCTTCTGGCCAGACGGGGCCAGCAGACTCTCCACGGCGGGTGGGGCTACGTTTCAGCCCCAGTGCCTGGGCAAGAGGGGTGGGGGTCGCTCTGGACTCTTCTCAATTTCCCAAACAGGCTCTCTGGTTGGCAGGGGTCAGGAGCTACCCTCAGCCTTGGCTCTGAATGAATCTCCTGCCTCTGCACAGCACGGGGAGCCTCCGTGCCTGCTGCTGGCTCTGCTCTGTGTGATCAGCTCTACCTGTTGCTTGTGATCAGCTCTACCTGTTTGCCTCCGAGCTTGGGCACTGCCAGGCCACACAGCTTCGGGGAGTCGTGGCCAGCCCTTCTTGTCCGATGGCGTCGGAAGGCCCTCCCACAGCAGGTGGGGCCCTGACTCAGCTCCTTGCCCGGGCATGAGCAAACCGGGCTCTAGGGTCAGCAAAACTCCTGGTTTAGGGATGTGAATTGGGCAGGTCTGCCCCCCCCAGAGTCCCCTGGCCAGAGTGTGCCCCCAACTTGGTTCCGCTGCTGTCTGGGATTACTACTTGGGCAACTGCAGGTACGAACTCTCTGTCAAAATCTGTGTGCTGGTTGTCGCCGCCCTTCCCTTCGTCCCCCACAGTCAGATTCCCAGGGGGTAAGCTCTGCGGATTCCCCTGAAATCCTCACGGTGTCAGACCAGAGTAGAGGCTCCCCAAAGTGACCCACAATGCTGAGGGAGGTTGGCTCTCCCCCTGGATTCTCTTTTCCCACTGGAGGAACCAGAGGCTCAAGGGAGACCTCTACTTGTGGTTCTGCCCTGGCCTGGGGGAGGGGCAATGCGGTCAACGTGTAGTCACTTCTCTTACCCTCCTAATGCAGTCTGTCTTGGTCTCTGTGGCAGGGGGTGCTTCAGTCTCAGCCCTGTGTTCTGGGATTCTCTCAGTGTGTCTTATTCTTGAATAGATGTTAGCTGCTCCTATGAGGGGGAGCGGAATCAGGAACGACCTAAGTCACCGTCTTGGCGACATCACTCCAACCATGTGTTCTCTTTCAGTAATGATAAAAAATAACAAAATGATGATAATGTTTTAAATAAAATTTTAAATGTAAGGCCAAAAACCAAAGCCAATTAAATACAAACTTGATATCTGCATTTCCCAAATCTGTAAACCAATTTCTTCTTGAACAGAGTGGACAGGAATGGAAAAAATTGGGGCTTTGGGGCCATACTGACTTGGGCTTGAATTCCAGGTTTAGCACCTACTAGTAAGTGATCTTGGGCTTAATTTACCAAACTTTTCCAAGCCTCAATTTCATCAGTCAGAAAACTGATAAAACTTGGCTTAAGCATTGTTATGACAATTTAAAAAGATAACATACATTAAAATGCACGAATGACATAATATATAGTAAAACAAGAAATGATATAAGACATATTAAAATATATGCCAGGCACATATTAAGTACTCAACAAATAATGTTGGTTGTTATATAATCATTAACCCTCATGCTGCTCTCTTCTGGGTAGATAGTTGGCAATTCAACAATGACATCAAACTTAATAGCATTGTATTGCTAGGCTACTACAATAGAGAATTAATAATTGGATCCCTTTTGTGCTTCCTGGAGCAGTGATTCTCAAACCTTAATATGCATATGAATCACCTAGGGCTCTAGTTATAAGTGCACATTCTGATTAAGTGGGTCTGGGATGGGGTCCAAGGCTCTGCATTTCTAACGAGCTCTCAGGGGACGCTGATGCTGCATTCTAGGGGACACACTCTGATGGTAAGGCCCTGATGATAGAATGGGCTGGCAAAGGTATTCACAGATAGGACGTGTGCATATCATAAATCTGTAAGGCTGAACTGTTTCTTATTTAAACATGATAACAATGAATAGATGTGTATTGCTTGTTCACGTTCTGAAATTTTGTTAGATAATAAACGAGCAAAAGGTCAGTGTGGTCCACCAGCTCTTGTCACTCTAGACTCTCCAGGGATCTGCCCTTGGGTTGGCGGATACAGTCACCATGTGAACAGTCTGGCATTGTTTATGCCCAACCCACCCCTTACTCCCTCTGGGTTCCTGCTTGATCACACGTGAGAGTTCACATGCCAGGCGTGGGAAACCTCTTATGCCAATTTATTCTGGACCTCGGCTGCCTCTGATCATTGCACATTAGAGGGATTTTACAAGTGTTACCACAGTAAGTGTGACTCAGCTGGAACATCTGGGTTGACATTTTAAATATTTCCTATTTACAGCCTCTTTAGAAAGGGATTTAGCAGTATCCAAAAAGTATGTATGCATTTACCTTTGAACCAGCAGTCCCACTTTTTAGGACGCTACTCTGAGGATCCTTTTCTGTGGCCGGCAGAACAATGGTGCCCCAAAGACCTCCATGTCCTCATCCCCATAAGCTGTGACTATGTTCTCCTACGTGGCAAAAAGGACTTCACAGATGTGACTAAATAAAGAACCTTGAGATAGGGGCTTTATCCCGGATTAATTGCAGAAGAGAGGGACAGCAGAGGAGAGCAGAATAATGCAATGTTCTCCACCCACCCCTGCAGTTTTGGAGATGGAGCAGGGGAAATGTGAACCAAGGAATGTGGGTGGTCTCTAGAAGGTAGAAAAAGCAAGGAAAGGGATTCTCCCCCTAGAGCTTCCAGGAAAAGAACCAAGCATGGCCTACAACTTAGTTTTAGCCCAGTAAGATGTGGGTTAGACCTCTGACCTCCAGAACTGTAAGAGAATACACTTGTGCTGTCTTAAGCCGCTAAGTTTATGGCCATCTGTTTACAGTAGTGATAGAAAACAAATACACCTTTCACATAAAACAGCATATGTATAAGGCCATCACTGTGGTTTTATACGTAAGAGCTAAAGACTGAAAACAGCCCAAGTGTCCATCAGTAGGGGACTAGAACAAATACAGAGGCATACTCTGCACCCGTAGGAAAGAATGGAGAAACTCTAGACCTAACATGAGCTGACCTTTAAGACATATTTTCAAGTAGAAAGAAAAGCCAAATACAGAACACGAGATATACTACTTTACCTTTCAAGTAGGAAAGAAAGAGAAATAAGAATATGCACATATTCTTTTTTCATAAAGAGAAACACTATAAAGATAGGCCAGAAATAAATTAATAAAAATAATTACTAATGAGGTGGAGGATGAAGTTGCTAGGGAAGGAAGTAGAGTTTCTCTGAGAATACTTTTTTTTTTTAATATATAATTTTGACTTTGGGACCATGTAAATGCGTTACCTATTCAAAAAATAAAATAAAATTTAAAATTTAAAATAAAATTAAAATGTCCATACTTAAGTTTAATAGTTTTCTACCCATGACTTATTCCAAAAACCTTCTCTAGACTTTTACTCTGCACCTAATGGAACTCTATCCCAGTAAAAAATTAATACCTAAGATCAACAAACTGTTTTCTGACAGGTCTGTCAAAATCGTAGCTTGATGTGGGTTAAGACTGCCCATTTCTGCTGATTTTGCTATTTCTTAAATCATATTCTGACATTATGGACCTGACTGACAGGCTGTAGGACATGGAACATGATTTACAGAGCAAATAATTATATAACAACCAATTCCATAGAGTTGGCAACAGAGCCACCTGGTGGCAGAAACTAAGACTGTAACTTTAAAATTGCAGTATTTTCTCTTTGAACTGCTGTGCTCTTTTATACTGAAATTATATTATTGGGGAAGGCGAGTGGGGAGAAGTAAACAGAAACGGTTGGTAGTAAGACCTTATGGGCTCCTGTGTAAAACTGAGTTTACTCTGAACACAAGGTTTATCGATGGATTACATTTTTAAAATGCATTCAACTTGCACAAAATCCTTATTGAACCTTCATGCAACAAGAAGCGATTTTGACAAAATTAATGTTAGTGTTAATTAAAGACATGCCGAATCTAATTTCATAATTTTTATAACCCATATTTTAAAAAGTTCAGTCAGTTTCAGTTTAAAAAGAAAACAAAGAGCCAGGATGATTTATAAAACTATTTCTGATTTCCTGACTTTTTTTTTAAATTTTTTTATTTATTTTTGAGAGAGAGAGAATGACAGAGAGAGAGAAAGAGAAGGGTGAGGGTCAGAGGGAGAAGCAGACTCCCTGCCGAGCAGGGAGCCCGATGCAGGACTCGATCCCGGGACTCCAGGATCATGACCTGAGCCGAAGGCAGTCGCTTAACCAACTGAGCCACCCAGGTGCCCTGATTTCCTGACTTTTAAAAGTGAGATGATGCTGGCACATCCTAGGAGGGTCTATTATATTTTATGGGCGGGGGGAGGGGCTTTGGTTTTAAAATCTTAAAATAATTGTCATAAAAATACTATTTGGATAATTGCTCTAATAGCTTTAATACCCAGGGAGCTATGGGACAAATCAACTCAATTTGAAAGAAATTTGTTGAGCATCTACTGTGTACCCTGCGCCATCCTGATTCAGGTACTAAGAGGATAATGGAGATGCCTAAGAGACAGGTAATCTTCTTTAAAATTAATCAGAGAGTTTGCACTTAGCCATCAGATTAAAAAGTGGGCTGCAGATTAAAGAGTGGGGGACCTGTGGCTGAAGGAAATGTCCTGAGGTTCCAAGGATGGTGGAGAAATAACCTAAGGCAGAGAAGCAGAAAGGAGGATACAACTAGACATGCATAAGGTGCAAGAAAACAGAAAGGATGTTAATGGAAAAGGAGGAAGACGAGCTGCGGAAATTCATGCGCAACTTTTTTTTTTTACAAAGGTAACTTCCTGTGTATTTATTTATTTATTTATTTATAAAGATTTTATTCATTTATTTGACAGAGAGAGAGAGCGAGCGAGAGCACAAGCAGGGGGAGCACCAGGCAGAGGGAGAGGGAGAAGCAGACTCCCCACTGAGCGGAGAGCCCGACTCGGGGCTTCATCCCGGGACCCTGGGATCATGACCTGAGCCGAAGGCAGATGCTTCACCAACTGAGCCACCCAGGCTCCCCTCCCTGCAACTTTCTCGTAAGCAAAGCAGGAACTGCGGCCGATTTACCTCACTCTTCAGCTACTACTGAGCTATAGGCGAGCTTGTTGCTCAGGAATTACCGTCTCTCCTTGCATCCGCTATGACCTTGGCTGCAGACTTGCTCATCACGTGCACGATGTAGAGAGGGCAGTTCACGGCGCTGGCGATGGTGATGGCTCTCAGCGTGGCTTCTGCCTCCACCTCTTCCGGGCGGCACAGCTCATGGCCCTCGGGCCCTGTTATCCCCAACCCCAGCATCTTCTTTGCTCCCTAAGAAGACGGCGGGAACAGACACATGTGCGAGGAAGGTCTACTAATGACAAGTACCATGATCTTCTTGTGAATTAAATACACAGCCAGGCTTTCAGACCTATTAGGGGTAGAGGGGTGTGTGTGTGTGTGTGTGTATTTGGTAAACACAGTTTTAACACATAAACATGACACTTGGTATATGTTAGCTTTTCATACACATATTTCACAATTAAATTATTTCGATGGAAAGGCTGAAAAAGATAGGAGGTAATTTGAATCACATTCTTATTGCTGGTTCAGTACAAAATAAAATAAAACCAAATATTCAAATGCCCAATATTTTTAAGTGACTCATATGACATTACGTAAGTAGCTGTGCTTTTTACTGAATCATAGTCTTCGCTGCCCTCTGTCCCACCCACCGAATGATATTGGACGAGACATTTTCCCACTGCAAAATGTTATTTCTTCCTTACAAAAAAAGCAGGAAGTCAACACTCGGAGTGGGAAAACGGCTGGCCCGGTGTCATACAGCTAGAAACGAGGAGTCCATTTAAACTCTGGTCGGCTTGAATTTACAGCTCAGGCTCACTTCTCATGATCCCTGGTTGCCTCCTGGCCACCCAGCCTCACTCTCCCTGACTTTAATGGGAGGTGAGCCTGGGGAGAGAAAAAAAAAAAAAATCAGCTAATATAAAGGGTAAGAGACAGCACTTTAAATCTTGCAGATAGTGTATCCTTCGGGCATTAATAATGGAACTCCCATGAGAAATAAATACCCCATCTAGATTCCTTCAGAGCACATTTTAATACCAGTTTCTGAAAAGAGTGGGGCTTTAAACAGCACTTAATACACTGCTTGAGTCATCAGCTCCCACTCATGTCCACACTTTAGCATTCTGAACCAGCAGGTGGAGCTACAAAAAAAAAAAAAGTGCTGGGATACACAAAGAAAAGTATTTGTTTGAGAAACATGTTTGAGATCTGATAGCTAATCTGAAAAAGGGAAATCTTTATTCCAATGCATATATCACCTGAATAAAAGTCCGAGCATGGACTTAAGTAAACCGAGTCAAGTGTTTCCAAGCCATAGGACATGAGTGTCTGAATTTCCATTCTTCCAATGCACAGAATGAGCTCACCCACTTGGGTCCAACTGTCTCTGGCTCAAGTGATGGCCGTTTCATTTGTGGCGAAGCTCTGGGATGTAAATGCTTACCTCTGCGATCAGGTCTCCGTTTTCCGCGTGGACCTGAGCAATTGCTCCAATTTCCTTGCACTGAGAGAAGGCCGCATACAGCTCCTCATCCCTCACCATGTACAGGTCTTTATAGGCCATAAACATCTTGAAAGAGTTCACACCTTTGTCTTGGGTAAGGATTTTCATTTCTTCTTTAACCTAAAAGGGGAACAACATCCACACACACACAAAATGCCATGCTTTCGTTCAAATAATAATCTCAACATTCTCTTCAACATTCGAGATGTTGCATTCAGAAGAGAATTAAGTAAAATAAGGCAACAGTTAAATTCCCAAAAAAATGCAGTTAAGGCCTTGATCCTTCCCCCCGGTTAGACCTCACTTCATCCGATGAAGTGCTGTTGGTATGATGCTTTTAATCGTGAAAGAGTTCATAGTTTTCCCCAAAGTACTTCATTTCTTTACTCGGACATAAAATCCTCGGCATCTATCTCCTGATGGGAGGAAATTATTTTGGAAAATGAGAACGAAGCCACTTGGCAGCAACGTGAGAAATCATGTCTCTAAAAGGGATCAAAGCTAATGCGAGGTAAGGCTTTGGACTCAGATCTGAAACCCGCAGGATGGGCTCTCAGATGGAGGAGGAAGACCCGGATTGAGCCGCCGGCCCCTCCTGGGACGTGAGAGACTCTGGACAGGTTGGAATCCTTAGGAGACTTCAGGTATGCCAAAAGTAAGGGACAAGGTAAGATCAAAACAAGCTCACTCACTACCCTTGCAGGTCCAATTCAAGTCTCAATAAAAACTAAAAACTTCAAAGAAAAAATTGGTAGATTTGACCAAATACAATTGTTTGAATTTCTATATGTTAATACACACAGACATACACCCAACACATGTTCTAGGCATAGGATTATTGATTGCTTTTAGTTGTCTATCAACTTAATAAGAAAAACTCTAACATGCCAGGTGAAAAATACTACCAGCAATTCAAACAGTAAATACAAATGACTGATAAACATGAAAAAAAAATGTTAACCTTTATGCTAACTAAAAAGCGCAAAATAAAACAATGCCATTTTTTTCTATTGAATCAGTGATGTTTATAAATGACTCTATTACATGTCAGATGACTCACTTCTGTCACTTCTGATTCCCTTACTAATTTTTCTTACTTTTCTCTGTGGTGCTTTATTTATTATATATTTCCTTTCTCATGGCTTCCCCCACTAGAGAGCAGGGGCTTTGCAGAGTTTGTCCACTGCCGCGCGCGGGAACAGGGCCTGCCGCGGTGGCCATGCCGAAACTATCTGCTGGATGGATGGCTGACTGAACGGACCTATATACAGCGTATTCATCAAGAAACGGAAAAAACGCTCAAATGTTGACAGTGGTCATCACTGAAGGATGAAATGAGCTCCAAGGTATGTTAAGGGACAAAAGCAAGGGGCAGGACATGATATAGAGTGCCTCATTTTCTTTTTGGGTTTTTTTTTGGTTTTGGGGTTTTTTTTTGTTTTTTGGGTTTTTTTTTTTTTTTTACTTTTCTATAGTTTCAAGTTTTCTACCATGAGTATAATCTTTTTTAAAGATTTTATTTATTTATTTGACAGAGAGAGAGAGCACAAGTGGGGGGAGCAGCAGAGGGAGAGGGAGAAGCAGGCTCCCGACCAAGTGGGGAGCTCGATGCCGGGCTTGATCCCAAGACGCTTAATGACTGAGCCACCCAGGTGCCCCTTGAGTATATTATTTTTTTTTTAAAGATTTTATTTATTTATTTGAGAGGGAGAATGAGAGAGAGAGAGAGAGAGAGCATGAGAGGGGGAGGGTCAGAGGGAGAAGCAGACTCCCCGCCGAGCAGGGAGCCCGATGCGGGACTCGATCCCGGGGCTCCAGGATCATGACCTGAGCCGAAGGCAGTCGCTCAACCAACTGAGCCACCCAGGCGCCCGAGTATATTATTGTTATAGTCAGAAAAAAAATGCCTTAAACATTGTTAGCATATGCACATGACGGGCTTCCAAATGCAGGCATGGTGGCTTAAGCCTTACTGCTCTGAAAGTGTGCTACCTGAACCAGCAACCTTGGCATCGCCTAGGAGTTGGCCGGAAATGCAGATTCTCAGGCCCTGCCCCAGATCTGCTGCTATGGGTTGACTTGTGCACCCCCTAAAATTCGTATGTTGAAGTCCTAACCCCGGGTACCTCAAAATGGGACCTTATTTGGAAATGGAGGCATTGCAGATCACATCAGTAGAGATGAGGTCATGAGGGTGGGCCCCAATCCAAGATGACTGGTGTCTTCATAAAAAGGGGGAATTTGGACACAGACATGCACACCGGGGAACGCCATGTGAAGACCAAGGCAGAGACGGGGTGCTGTTTCTACAAATCAAGGAACACCCAAGATTACCTGCAAGCCATGAGAAGCCGGGGAGAGGCCTGCACCGGATTCTCCCTCACAGCCCCCAGAAGGAAGCAACCCTACCAACATCTTGATCTCAAACTTTGAGTCTCCAGAATGGTGAGACAATAGATTTCTGTTTAAACCACTCAGTCTGTGGTTCTTTGTCACAGCAGTCCTAGCAAACGAATACATTTTCTGAACATAATTGGTGCTTTAACAATTCCACCAGGTAACCATTTGCATATTAACGTGTGAGAAACACTGGTAAGGACAAACATCTTCATCTTTGCTTTATATTGTAAAATAAGAGTGGGAGGAAGGAAGGAGAGAGGGAAGGAGGAAGGGAGGGAGAAAGGAGGAAAGCAGGAAGACCCTAAAAGCAGAAAAGAGATTAGATGCATCACTTAGAATGGTGTTTTGGGAGAAAAATTAACTTTTGCTGTGGACTGTAAACCTTGCTATTATGTTTGCAGACCCATTGGTTAAAGATTAATTACTTGTTTTATATTAATTTGGTTCCTGAAGCCCAGCTTCGAGGGGGGGAAGTGCGGACATAAGTTGCATGGTAACTTCAAATAAAATCACCCTTGTGAACCCTTTCCGGCAAAGGATTTCCAAATTAAGTCCAATGTGGAAAAACTGTTGGCAATTGAAATTCAAGTAAAAATTTCTTCCAAAGTACACATGCATGTTTTTTATGAGGAGAAATAAACATGTTTTAACATCTCTCAAAACTATCTTTTCTATCTGAATTCTGTCATCCTTTCTGCCATGGCCTAATGGTTAGCAGATAAGGAAAGCTGGTTTCAGCTCCTCCATGAAAGGATCTGACCCCATGTTGATACTAGAGAACAGAGCAGGAAGGGCACCAGGTGAGGGAGGATACAGCTGGGAGGCAGACTTCAAAACGTTCCTGTTCTATCCCTTCTTCTTTTTTTTCTCCAGATATTAAACATTTCTAATACAAGTTCTACTCTGTGGGAAAATACTGCTTAAAAGAGCCTGGAGGTGTTAAAATTGAGAAGTTCAGTACTTTTAAAAATTACAGCTAAAGGGCGCCTGGGTGGCTCAGTTGGTTAAGCGACTGCCTTCAGCTCAGGTCATGATCCTGGAGTCCCAGGATCGAGTTCTGCACTGGGCTCCCTGCTCAGCAGGGGGTCTGCGTCTCCCTCTGACGCTCCCCCTCTCATGCTCTCTCTATCTCATTCTCTCTCTCAAATAAATAAAATCTTTAAAAAAAAATTACAGCTAAAGATTTTACAATCCTTGGATCATGTATTAGGAAAGGCTATTGTGAATGGGTATAAGGATGTATCCTATCATCTTTATATGCTTTAAAAATTTTTTTAGTTTTTCAAGTTGATAATACTTCAGAGGATTCCAAATTCAAAAAGGTACAAAGGAATATGTAAGGAAAAGTCCTCCCTCTAATTCTGACTTCCAGTCACCCAGGAAGCAACTGATATCACCAATTTCCTAGGGGAGCAAGGGCTAGGGGACTAAATGGAAGAAATCCACCCCCACAACCCCCAGTGGTTCACCTGGTCACTCCACCATGTCACCGCCACGTGAAGGCTGTAGTCGCAGCAGACTTTGGGGTCAGCCCAGCTTCGCCAGGTCTCGAAGGCCTGGAGGAGGGAAGCGCCTTTCTGAGGAATGGCAAAATCAATGATCATGGTGGTGCCTCCTGCCAGGGCAGCCTGGAATCACAAGAGGGTTTCAACAGGTTAGCCGTCAAGTTTCTAGCTGAGTCATTTTTCTCCTTGAATGCTAGGCACTGGCAAGCCCTTGGGCAAGCTTGAGGGGTCCAGGAAATTGTGCAACAATGCTGCTTGTTCAAAAGACCCAGAGGGACACGGGGCGCCTGGGTGGTTCAGTCAGTTAAGCGTCTGCCTTCAGCTCAGGTCATGATCTCAGGGTCCTGGGATCGAGTCCCCCCGCCCCCCAGTTCCTGCATTCATTCTCTCTCTCTCTTACTCACAAATAAATAAAATCTTTAAAAATAAATAAATAAAGACCCAGAGGGACATGAATAGACTTTCCATAAATTAAAGTTGGAAGTACTGAAATTGCTGGAATTGTTTTGAAAAATGACATGTCTGATGAAAAGAAAATGGCTTTGGCCCAAACAAAATTCTCGGACTGCAAGGAAAAACTGACATGAAAACATGGAGAAGAACGCAAAACTTTTTCTTCTCCAGAAAACTAGACTCATTATTGTGAAATCTCATTTCATGAGAATCAGTCTCGGTGAATTCTATCTCCAAACTGCCCATGCTGCATGCCGAATCCCCAGAGACTCACATGGTACCTGCTTCACCTTCATTCCCCACAACCAACTGTCTTTCCTTAACTCCCAGCTGGCCCCTCTAATCCATCCCCACTGCTCTGGTCTTAGTTCAACCTCTTGTCATTCTTCCCCTTGATCGTAGTGTCTCAGGTTTTGCTTCCACTCCCTCCAATACAAACTCCTCGGGGCAAGTAGAAAGAAGCACATTCCGAAGCACAAAGGTTAAAACTGAATGCTTTTCCCCGCCTCTGGAATGAAGTTGAGTCTTTGTAACAAGGTCTACAAGGCCCCACATGATCTGGCTCAACTCATATTTTCCTTGGTATATTATAGTATATTATGTTAACTCATGATTAATTTAAAAAGTAAGTTAAGTAAGTTGCTTAATTAAGTGTCTTTGATGAACTACTGAAATTGATTTTACTTAAACTATCATCATGAGGTGGTTCATGTGCTTTTAACTGTTGTGGTCAAACAAGGTAGGTGAGGAAAACAAAGGAGCAGAGAGGGATGCTCATGCAGTCATTAAGGGCATTGACCACGGAGGCTGACTGACTCCAGGGCTGGAAGCTCAGATTCAGTGCTTACCAGCTGGGAATCCACCAGCCCCTCTCCCAGGTCCCTCTGCCTGCACCCCCATCACCCCCCCTGCAAAGCCTCCCTGGTTTACAAGCTCTATTCTTGCTTACTTCAATAGATTTTTTATTTTTCCTAAGTCACTTGGCCCTACTCCAGTTCTTTTTGCTCTCAAAAAATCTCACTTTTTGTACAGGATCCTATACTTCGTTTCTACCTTTAGATAACATTGCCTTATTCATGGCAAACAATACCTATTTGCATTTCTTAAGAAATCCCTATTGGTTCATTAAAGTAATGACAATACTAGAAAAAAAATCCTCAGGTTCTGTATTTTTATTTGAATGCAAATTAATCTTCTCGCCTTTTTCCTTCTTAAAGTGTTTTCCCAGTGCATCGCAGACATCCCTTGAGGACAAAGGGCATTTTTCTAAAAGCAAGTGCTGTTAATTAAAGTGTTAGAAGAAAGTACTTTTTTAGTGTCTATTGAACTATAAAATCAAGCTTAAAGAACTATTCTTTCCATTCTTTCCGTATTAAGTCTTCCACATTCAGGATGTGGGCAAATCAGATACACTGCTGATGGAACTACAAGAAGATGGCGCAGCCACTTTGGAAAGCAGTTTTTCAGAAAGTTAAACCTGGAGTTACCCTATGAGCCAGCAAGTCCAATCCTAGGCATTTATCCCAGGGAAATGAAAACCTGTCCACACAAAAACCTGTCCACAAATATTCAGTGCAGCATTATTCATAACAGTCCCAAAGTGGAAACTACCCAAATGTCCATGAACTGATGAATGGATAACAAAATGAGGTAGAGGAACGCTATGGAATCTTATTCGACCATAAGGAGGAAGCACTGGCACATGTGTGGATGAACCTTGAACACGTTACGCTAAGTGAAAGAAGCCAGTCACAGAGGATCACATACTCTCTGATTCCACTTGTACGAAATATCCAGAAGAGGCAAATCCACAGAGACAGTAAGTAGGGTAGTGGCTGCCTTGGGCTGGAGGGGTTGAGTCAAGGTGATAGCTAAGGGGCACCTAGTTTCTTTCTGGAGAGATAAAATGTTTTAACACTGATTTTGGTGATGGTTGCCCAATTCCAGGAATATACTAAAAACCACTATTAAGGTATACCTTAAACGGCTGAAGTTAAGTTATCTCACCAGATCTGCAGCAGGGAATATTATTAGCCCCATTTTAGGGTTGAGGAAACCCAACAGAGCACTCTTAAATTTAACTTGAAAAAGGCGGGACTGGAACCATGTCATCAGGCTCCAGAGCCTGTGCTTTGAGGAACAGCCAACAGCATGGAGTCACTCTGAGGAAGGGCCCATGAGGAAAAGCCGGCAGCTCGGCAGAAAGTGGTAAAGGGCAGAATTGAATTAAGACCTAGACTAGGGTTAATTCAAAGCATTGGTTCCAACAAGAGGAAGGCTGTGCTATCAGTCTGGGCAACAGGGCTCTGAGCAGATTCTCACTGGGATGACTGATCAGGTGACAGATGAGGAGACAGAGGAGGGAGGCAGCTCTGGCATGGAGGGGGAGCTTGAGTGTGGTGTGGAACATCCTGAGAGTGAGGGGCCTGGGCACATGTCCACTCTGTGTATTTGCACACAGAGAGAAATGCAGACCTGACCCTGAGGAGCAAGCAAGGGCAGGAGAAGGTTGTGGCAGTCGCCTTGGAGAGGATGCCAGAGGGGTCCTGAGGGTGGCCGAAATGACCCCAGGACAGAGAAGGGAGACATGATAATATAAATCACAATGCATGCTCCAGAACATTCCAACACTTAGCAGGAAAGCAACAGTATCGAGCCAAAACAACCATTTACAGTGGCTGTTTCTGGGTGGCGTGATGGCAGGTTGCTTCAATTTCCCTCTAGTTAAATTTTATTTTTAATATTTGCTAACTTTTCTATAACAAAGCACAAGTTTTACAAGAAGAAAAAATGGCTTTACAGATAGATGATCAACATGCATGCATATGCTATGTAAATAAAGTAGAGACTGTTGCTGATGCAGATGTGATGGTCAAAGGGCCATTTTCTAAAATGACAGCAGATCGAAATTCCTGGGGCTTCAATTTGCAAGCTCCCAAATCAGGATTTATCACACCTGCTCCACCTCCCTAGTTCCCCGGGAGCAGGAAAGGGAGAGGAGAACTGCCATGCACCTCTCCTTTGTTTCTTCTTGTTCTGTTTCTCCTCCATGCCCTTCCTCCCTCTCCTCCCCTCAACACGGGAACACATTTTGAGAAGCTCTACTGAATGGGAGGGGGTGTGGGCAGATGTATGGAAAACAAATCAGGGCGGCATGAGCCACTCACCGCAGGGGGCCCCTGCTGCCACCCTGGGTCCTGGCGATCAGCTGCAGCCACGGTCTGCGCCCCAGCCTCCTCTGAACCTCCCTCTTCCCCCTCCTCTCCTGGTGTCTCTGGTTACCCAGGGTCCTTTCACCGCCCAAGGTTACCTCAAACCCCCGAATATTATTTCAGTATTATTTCCTTCCACAGGATCCAGGCAGCCACAGGCTAGAGCGGCGGTTCTGTAATCCCAAATAGGGTGTTAAGGAGACGTGTTCCTCCCAGGAGGTACTGACCTCTTCAGAGAAGAGCTTGTAAATGCCCAGGCCTGGGTTAAGCATCCTATACACACTAGATCATTTAATTAAGCCTCGCGGTCTGGAAAGGTAGGAATGGTTTTCACTTTACAGTTGGGGATGTTGAGGCTCAGAGATGTCGAATGACTCCCCAAGGTTACATGGAGGAGCATACAACTCTGAGGGGTAAGTCTTACTTTCAGCCTACCCTGGGCCTCAATCCTATGCAAGCCATTTTCCCTCAGCCCCTCTTCCATGTCCTGGGATCTGATTTCCAGCCAGTTGTCCCAGGTCATCGGTGAATCATTCCTTTGAGAAATGCAGAGGTTGATAAAGTGAATCAAGCACTTAGGAAACCAAATGCCTTACAAAACAAAACAAATGCCATCAGACTGTGAACTGGAAAGCCACAAATGAAACGCAGTTTTATATGGCTCAGCTGATGTTCATCACTGTGACAATCACTACTGAAATAAATGTGTCCCTAGAAAATTAATAAGGAAGGGCTCTCTATAGTCGTGCTCCTTCATCTTCATGCATCTGCGGGCCCTGGAAGAATCTCCTTTATTCAGCAAACCAGCTGGTCAGAACATCACCTTCCTAGCCCACCTCAAATATTTTCAGGATCTGTCTGTTTTTTATCATCAGATCCTTTTAGGTTCACTTCACAAATGTTCTTCAGGGTTTACCCAACATTTGAGGAATGAAAAGAGTTAGGGAGGGGAGGGAGAACCAGTAAAGGGTGAAAATTTCTCTCGTTTTTCTGGGTGAACCTGAATTGTTTCCTTTGTTTTTACTGCTGATTGACTTCACTCCACTTTTATTTGTCAGATAGCCAAACAAAATGTATTTACCTTATCTAATCTTGGCTCATAAATCAATTCTTTCAGCTCCTAATTACTTCGGCTGTTCTCCCTTGAAAACCTTCCAATTTATCTAAAGCCTTCTTTTTGGGGAGGAGAGCAGGTGCTGTATCAGGTGCAAATGTGTTAGGACATACATTGAGATAAACTCCAACCAACAGCAGGGCCACAATATTATATAACACAAGATTCTATTTAAGAATGTATTAGGCGGTAAATCGTTATTGAAAGCATCCCAAGCAACGTCTTCCTTTTGACGGGATCACCAAATTTTCATTTCTAAGCTCATCCTGGAACAAGTGACTTTGTCTCATTAAAATCAATCATAGGGGCGCCTGGGTGGCTCAGTTGGTTAAGCGACTGCCTTCGGCTCAGGTCATGATCCTGGAGTCCCGGGATCGAGTCCCGCATCGGGCTCCCTGCTCAGCGAGGAGCCTGCTTCTCCCTCTGACCCTGCCCCCTCTCATATACTCTCTCTCATTCTCACTCTCTCAAATGAATAAATAAATTAAAAAAAAAAAAATAAAATAAAATAAAATAAAATAAAATCAATCATAGGACCTGATCAATCAACCCAAGTAAAGCAGAAAGAAATCCAAGAGGACATTTGAGCCTTAGGGAGAAACCCTGGACTGAATTCTCAGCTTTCTCAGAGTCGCTAAGACTTATGAAAACAAACTTCATGATCCCAATTTATGTTCCAACTCCAGAAGCACATTTGGCTTTGTAAAGATGACCTCCGCATTGCCTGTCTCCTTGTGTCCCTGAGTCTGACATATTAGCTGTACCACTGTCCATCCAACTCTGCAAACCAGATTGAGGAGTCACCCTGGACATTTATCTCTCTTCTTCTCGACATCCCTAGATCCAACTCACTGGCAAGCCCAGCTCTCCCCCAACCCCCGCGGGCTGCCTCCTACATATTCCATGAATCTCTCTCCTTCCTGTGTCTTCACTTCTGCTGCTCAATGCCATCTGCATCCTCTGACAGGACTAGAGCAGTAGCTCTTCATTGTCACCTCATCCCCAGCCATGTCTGCCACTGCCAATCTTATATTGATTTCCCTTTGCTCTTAGGATGGAGAAAAGACAATTATTACACATCCCACAAGGCTGAACTTCAGCTGACCCTTCCGCTTGCTCTTGAGTCACCTCCTTCCCAACCCATCCATCCCACTCCAGTGACACCGTCCCTCCCTCTCCTTGGAGAGCTCTGAGCTCCTTTCTTCCTCAGTGAGAGAGGTAAGAAGAAGCTCACGCCTGCTCTTCCCTTCCCAGCCCCTCTTCTACTTGGTCCAGTGACTCTTAACCTTGGCTGCACACCGGCATCATCATGGGAAATTTATCCCATCCCTCAGAGATCCTGATTGGATGGATATAGCTTCATCTTTGTCTGTCTTTTGCCCATTACAGTGCCTGGTACATAAATGTTCTTTAAATGTTTAAGGGAGTGTTAAAAAGAAAATCACAGTCCCAAAATGGAATGACTTACGCTAGGCCAAATCACCAAACCAGGGCTTAATACCTAATCAAACTGCAGTTTCAACCTGCCTCAGAAAAGTAGTCAGGGGCGCCTGGGT
>NC_138372.1:141187521-141201352 GCF_054177405.1 Leptonychotes weddellii
TCGGCAGGGAGTCTGCTTCTCCCTCTCCCACTCCCCGTTTGTGTTCCCTCTCTCGTTGTGTCTTTCTCTGTCAAATAAATAAAATCTTTAAAAAAAAAAAAAAAAGAAAAAAGAAAAGTAGTCAGGAATTTTCTGGTCGGCACCAATGAGGTAATCTGTCACATGGGCCCTCTCCATCCCCCAAAGTAAGAGGAGGTAATCTGCATGATAAGACACCATGCCCCACCCCCCCAGGAAACTGACCATTCATGAAACAATCCTTTTCTCTTCTTTTGCTAGTAACTTCCTGCCCCACTCTCCTTCCTATAAGAACCTTCCATTTTGTAAACTCTTTGTAGCTTCTTTCTATTTGCCAGATGGGATGCTGCCTGATTTTTGAATCGCTTAATAAAGACAATTAGATCTTCAAATTTACTCAGTTGAATTTTTGTTCTTTAACAGGAGAAAGGAAGGGAGGGATCAATGAATTTCCCCCAATAGCTATGAGATGGAATAATTTTGATGGTTCACTTTCCAATAGCAAAATGAGAAAGCAGTGTAAGTTGCATGTTAATGTGACATTTCATTTCTTAAAAATATTGCTAGCCCTGGCCATGTAATTTCCTGTTTCCTTCCAGGAAAATGTTAATGTGGAATGTATACTCTAAGCACCTATGAAAGCTAAACCCTCAGTTTTGTCCAAAGCCTATCACCTAGTCAGTGTTAACCAGGATTGTTAATACAACAGATTGGAATCCATATTTGCCTCAAATGATTTTTTGTTTGTTTTTTTTCAAAGATTACACTTTGTCTTACTTTAAACTAACTTTTAAGGTCTTTGTTTTTATGTGTGAACAGATTCTCAGGGTTCATGACCACCATGATAACAGCTTCTCTGTTAGATGCAATAAAACATAACTGAAGAATTGAAGAGTCCTCCCTCAATTTGTTACTTGACATGTGATAGGAAGCACACAAAGTGGAAGTGAGCAGTAGACTCTGGGTAGTTGCTCACTTCTCAGCTAAATAATTTGCTCAGAAACATAGCTTGTGATGCCATTAGGACAGGGGACCTTGCAAAGGGGAAAATGCCAGACCTTAAGTTTTCACTCAAAAATAGTCACAATCATCAAAGTTAAGCCCACAAGTCCAAAAGGCTACTGTATATAATTCATTATTAAGGCCAACATAAATTAGAGCCCCATGTAGCTCTAGTCTGTCTTTGGTAACAAAGACCACCATGGTTTTCATCTCTATGAGCCCAAACACAATGCCTGCCACTTAGTGGGTTACCAAAAATATTGGTTGACTGAAATAATAGCACCTAACCATCGACTTGAAAAATCCTTAGTTTCGGATCATTCCGTATTGGATGGCAGTGACAAGGTCCACAGTGTGCCACTGTAGCATAGAAATCATTTTGAGCTGAAGGTATTTAAGAATAGGGGTGTGTGGGGCGCCTGGGTGGCTCAGTTGGTTAAGCGACTGCCTTCGGCTCAGGTCATGATCCTGGAGTCCCGGGATCGAGTCCCGCATCGGGCTCCCTACTTAACGGGGAGCCTGCTTCTCCCTCTGACCCTCCCGACCCTCCCCCCTCTCATGCTCTCTCTCTCTCAGTCTCTCTCTCTCAAATAAATAAAATCTTTAAAAAAAAAAAAAAGAATAGGTGTGTGTGTGTGTGTGTGAGAACTCCCTTATCTGCCTAAAAGCAAAGCCGCCCAAAAGAATTCAACTGTAATAAATCCCCTTCTAGGAAGTTTCACCACCAGGGAAGATTGACTCTTAACACCTGAGACTAGAAACCTGTACCAGGCCTCAAGAGACCTTGTCACAAACTCTCATGTCTCCCACCTCTTCTCTTAAGAGCTCATGTCTTTCCTAAAAGTCATTTGTTTTCCCATAGTGCCCTTTCTACTCCCCCTCTTCTCTTATTAAGAAGTCATTTATTTTCCCATACGTGCCCTTCTATCCCTTCCTTTACCCTGTTAAGGTGGCATATAAACCCCAAATTTTAATTGCCTCTTGAGTCACATTTTTCGGTGAACTCGCAGGTGTGTGAAATTTAAAGACCTGTCCTTTCTCTTGTTAATCTGTCTTTTGTTAATTAATTTGCATGCCTCAGTAACTAAACCTAAGAGGTTATAGGAAAACTTTTTTCTTCCGGACAGTAGCATCATGAAAACCTTGATTTCTACACTACCTTTGTTGGACATTAAAAACACCTGGTCCAGGCAAATGAGGGCGGAAACAAGCAGTGGAACTGAAAAGCATAGAGAACTCAAGTATGCAAACTGAAAGAAGACATCCTAGATTCTGTAAAGTTCAGTGAAAGAATCCCTAACATACAACATCCTCAGTAGGGCCCTATTTAACATCAAGTTGTTTCAAATTAATCTTGGAGATTTTTTTTTTCTTCCTCTGATTAGTGCAAAGATTAACTCTGTAATCAGTAAAGAGCTACTCAAGGAAATCATAGAATTATAAACTCTTAGAGCTGCAACAGGCAAACTATTAGCACAACGAGGACGTTCAAAGCTCAGCTTCACCAGCAATGAAAGAAATGCTTGTTTAAAAACATTAAGAAATTCTACGTTTTTCCAATTAAATTGGCATTGATTTTTTTTAAGGCAGTAGCTACAATTAGCTAGGATTCAGTGAAATGAGGATTATAATATATTGCTCATGGGAGCACAAACTGAAGAGCGACTGAATATATGTATTAAACTCCTTTAAGACCAATCCAATACGCTTTGGTCCAGTCATTTCATTCTGAGGGGTGATTTCTAAGTCAATTATCAAGAATCCGTGTGATGCTTTCTGTTCCAACATTGTTACACAAGCAAAAAAACCCCCTGGAAACCACCAAAATGTCCAGCACTGAGAAGATGGGAGGGGCGCTATTAACAGTTGGTGAAACAGGATGAAAAATGGGTGGTGCATTGGAAAGAAAGGATGAATTTGGTTTGGAACACGCTGAGTTCAAAGTGCTTGTGGAACATCCAGGTTCCTCAGACAGGCAGAAATAGAAGCCTGACGCACAGAGACACCAAGACTAGAGAGAAAGCCCTGAGACTCAGCCCTGCGAGGATAAAAGGGCCATGGAAATCATGTTCTCCAGTGATAGTCAAGGTCCCAGACAAATGTCTGATGAACACGGCTGTCTCTGAAGAGTATGCCAAATTTAGTAGAAAATGTTTATATGGGGGCGCCTGGGTGGCTCAGTCGTTAAGTACCTGCCTTCAGCTCAGGTCATGGTCCCAGGATTCTGGGATCGAGCCCAGCATCGGGCTCCCTGCTCTGCGGGAAGCCTGCTTCTCCCTCTCCCACTCCCCCTGCTTGTGTTCCCTCTCTCGCTGTCTCTCTCTCTCTGTCAAATAAATAAATAAAATCTTTTTAAAAAATGTTTATATGCCCCCCAAAAGAAAAGCGTGAAAATACAGGAAGCAAAATGTTAAAATTATAGGTGATTTAAATATTATTTTCTTTACACTCAACTGTATTTTCTTTTTTTTTTTAACGGAAACTAATATATATTGAGCAATTATAATGCTCCAGCATTTTCCTATAGGTCTGGATAAGGAATAATATATATTGTCTCCGTTACTTCCAACATTTTTTTTTTTAAATGAAGTTGCTCTTCTAACCGATGCATCATTATAGAGACAAGATAATGTTAACAACCCTGAGAGAAGTGACTTGCCCAAGGTCACACAGTCAGCCCACACAGCCTCTGAAGCCCAGCCCACTCCGGCAAGCAACAGAAAGAGGGATTTGGCTGGCGACCAAGTTTTCTGAAGCACAGTTCTCCTACAAGGTGAAGAAACTCTATAAATACACCACAAATGCATGCTTAATCACATACCTTCCAATGCCTTATTATAAGTAATCATCTTGATGGCACTTTACCAAAAAGTTCCAGAGCAAAGTATAATTTCCTTTCTTGATAATTTTGAAGACTTTTTGTCCTACACAAAAAAAAGTGTGCTGCGTGTTTTCCCAATTAAAAAAAAAAAAAGATCCTTCCGCCAGCTACTGATCCTGCCAGATTTTTAATGTGAGTCTACCTACTCCAAGCTGCATATATTCTGAATATTAATAAATATATATTTGAAAACTAGCCGAGCTTTTGTAATTTACTCTCTTATCACAGGATGTAGTAAAAGCAAAGTCATAATTTCTTCAACTTTAATTCACAATTTCCATTTGAATAAAAAATCCCATTGTTTTTGCTCATGGATATTGAATTATTGGAAGACGACTGTACTTCTAGTATAGACCAACAAGATGAAATATGATTTCTTTAAAGCAGAACATTATTTCTATTAGTTACATCAGATAGAAAGCTTTTACCTGTAATTAAGTAAATCAATTATAGGCTTTAACCCAACCTCTGCCATAAATTAGATTTACAGAATATATAACCTTTGGTTGACCTATATTTCATTTTTTAAACTGGGCCACATCACAATCTGGTGATCAATAAATAGAATACCACAAACACTATCCTTTCTATGTGTCAGATGTTATAAATGATCAGCCTGGGGCATGCAGAAAGCAAACGTTTAGAGCCCATCTCCTGAAAGCATCATGTATCATTTTTCCTCTATAGCTTTCTGTATGCGACGTACCCATTTCTGTATCCTTAGAGATGATGTGGCCATCAATGCAGTACAAATGCCTCACAAACCTAATGCCTGAGATGTGTATTTATTTTAATAACCTTAACTGCCTCTAGCTTTGGGAAGGTGAAGGGCTACTGTATTTCTTACGGATGACTCTGCTGGATTTTGCAACTCACCCAGCGTTCTCATACCATCACCTGTCACTCGGACAAATCTAAACATCACACGTTTTCCCAATAGTTTCAGAAAGGAAGAGAGCCTAGTAGGTAAGAGCTCTAGCAATGGCAGGCTGTAAGGAATTTGAAGAGCCACTTGGTCACTTACTGGTGTGTGACCTTAGGCAAGCGACTTAAATTTCAGTTTGTTCAACTGCAAAAAGAGATAAGGCCCCCTGAGAGTGTTGGCAGATGAACAGCTTAGCACAGTGTCTAGCACCCAGTGAGTGCTGGATAAAATAAATGGTACTTTAACCTTATTAATAAGATGTTTTCAAGTGTAATATACAGCACAATCAGCATCTACAAAAGACTTCTTTGTTTCTATTTCCGGGAACTAGAAACTCTACCAACATTGCCTTGGGAATTATTGCGAAGACTATAAAAGAGGACAAGATGACTCCATAACGCTCTCCTTTCAGAACTCAGGCCAATACTTGAATGCTCATGTTCATCTATATTTACCCATCTAGATCCTTCTCATGGAGTCTCCTCTGTTTCTGGGTGCCGGAGAGGTTATCTCCTGGGATCCAACCAGTATTGAAGTAGACTTTTGTAACTTAGTGTCTTTGTGAGTAGTTTAATGTTCAACATGAATTTAGCTTCTGCTAAATCGTTGACCTTAACATCTCGGACTATATTGTTTAATTAAGACCATTCTATTTAATTAAGATCCTAAGCTCATGAGTCGACAACCTTTAAGTATGGAACTACCTAGAGAATCAGCTGGTGGATAAGTTCTTTCAAATGCTGATGACTATAATACTAGGATATGCTTCAAAGACCTGCCTTCTCACTATAGAATTGTAAATCTCTCCATGCTAGGCATCCCTGACTGGCCAGAGAACAATAGATAGAAGACTAAGAACCAACTTTCAGGGCCTTGGGGCATGCACAGATAATCTTGAGAAAGGGAAGGAATGTTCCTCCTCCAGAGCATTCCAACCCCACTTCCTGGCTGCATCTGTAGAACCCTGATAAGAAAAAGGGAGATGCTGAGGGGAAATGATGCTAGTGGGCCTGGCAACTGATGGCCAGAAGGAATAGCTTTGCACCTGGTACACGGAGGTGTCAACGGAGTGTCCCGCCACCAGCAAAGCATTTGTTTTTTAAAGATTTTATTTATTTATTTGAGACAGAGAGAAAGAGAGAGAGAGAGAGCACATGAGAGGGGGGAGGGTCAGAGGGAGAAGCAGACTCCCCGCCGAGCAGGGAGCCCGATGCGGGACTCGATCCCGGGACTCCAGGATCATGACCTGAGCCGAAGGCAGACGCTTAACCATCTGAGCCACCCAGGCGCCCTCAGCAAAGCATTTTGTTAATGACGAGCCTGTGATAACAGGAAGTGTGTCTACTGTAACTGAAAACAACAGGTTACAAAATTTTATATACAGGTGTACACACACACTCATACATACATGCATAATATGGTCTCAATTATGTAAAATAAAGCATATTAGAAAGCATAAAAGAAATACATCCAAACAGTTGTCATGGAGTTAAGAGATTATGGGTAATATTTTTTTTTCCAATTTTGTACCATCATGTATTGCTTTTATATCTGAAAATTTTATTTAAAATGTAAAAACTAAGTTCATTAAATTTTAAGAAATTTTACTTTTTAACAAAACGGCAAAATGAATATTCAATGTTCACAACAGATAATGATATGTCCTACAAAAAGACTTTGACCACTGCCCTGATGGTGAAGGTTAATAATTAGTAACTAGGAGTAAGCTTTCCAAATCTTGATGTGAGCAGCAAGCCCCAGACCCTTCTCTCTGGGTCAAATGGTTCTTTTTTCTATTAAACATTCTACTCAATCATAGATGACTGAGAAATGTGGAGGGGTGTGTGTGAAGAAAATAAAACTATTTGAGAGAAGTTAGTAAGGTAAATGAACTATCCTCCAAACTGCTCTGAAAGCCTGCACAACTAAGTAACCTGATCTGTTTCACACACAAGGGTTTAGGCCTTAAGCATATCAATACTTTCATTCTGGAAAGAACCATTTTTCTCCTGGCAGCCCCAAAACGCAAGCCTCAAGAAGGGTGAGGGCTGGGCTTAGCAGAAGTGCTGAGCGGGGTTTTAACTGTATGTAGCTGTAAGGCCGCCCAGTTCAACTCCAGATCTTGTTTTCAGGAGCTTCGGAGAAACGTTTAAGGTTCTTTTCAAGGACCACAATCTCTAGGCCTTTGTGTCTAGAGAAACCCAAGCCTCTCTCACCTGCGTTTGGTGATCTCAAACTCCTGCACCATCAGCCAGGCTGCCTCGGCTCAAGCAGCAAGAATCAGATCCCTATTTGACGTCCCCAGGGCAAGCCGGTTAAGAAGAGATGGGGCCAGGTTGCCTTGGGGCCAGTGTGAGTGCTGGGAGACCATTCTGGAATATTTCTCTTCTAAATTCTTGTCAGGGCTGTGTCTTTTCTACCCGGGGGCTGGGGGCGTGGGGGTGGGCTGGCGGCAAAGATTGTGGACGTGGTGGGCTTCCAGCCCGCCCAGACTTACACCACGACCCAGCGCACGCTGTGAACTTGAAGTCAGGGCACTAACTACTGGGTGAATGGATTTTTCATCTGGTTTTGGCTGGGGATGGAACATAGGGAGAAAATGGCTGGGAGTGCCCCCAAACGAAAAGATTCTACAGATATTATGAAAGACGTGTGGACTTCCACAGAATACCAATGACGGTGGGAAGGGGAGTGTGGGGGTATAGAGTGCAGAGAAACGAGGGTGAGGGGACAGGTTGCCTTACACTTGTCAAATTACCCAGAGGGAGGGAGGAGTGGAGGGCGTCTGGCTCGGCCAGAGCTGGGCTGGTGGCCGCGAGAAGGGGCGCCTAGAAGAAGGGCGCGCGCAGGGAAAGGCAAGCCCGGCTCCCCAGCCGTCGGTCGCTGCGGCCGGGCTCGCTCCGCAGCCCCCCCGCCTCCCCCCCCCCGGCCCCTCCGCGCGGCGGCAGCGGCGGGAGGCCCCGGAGCTCGGCGGGGCGCCCGGGGCTGGAGGGCGCGGCGGCGCGGGTACCTTGGTGCCCTGGTGGAAGTCGTCCACGGACCGCGCGCCCATGAAGGGGAACTGCATGTGCGTGTGCGTGTCGATGCCGCCGGGCAGCACGAGCTTGCCGGCGGCATCGAGGACCCGCAGGCCGGCGGGCGCGCCCCCGGGCGGCAGCAGGTCGCGCCCGAGCGCCCGCACCACGCCGTCCTCCACCAGCACGTCGGCCACCTGCGAGAGGTCGTCGTTGACCACGCGTCCCCCGCGGATCAGGAGCCGCGACGGCGCCGCCATGGTGCGGGGGGTGGGGACGGGGGCTGCTCCTTCACGGTCCCCGAGGACGGCCGGCACCCTCGGCTCCGGCTCCGAAGCGCGGGCGAGCGCGGGCGAGCGCGGAGCCCCGGCGCCCGGGCCGGTTTCTCGACTGGCCGCGAGGGCGGACTCCACCCCGGGAGGGCTGGGCTCTCGCTGGCAGGCTGGGACAGACCGGCCCCGCGCCGCTCCCACCCCGGGGTCCCGTCGCGCCGAGCCTAGGAGTCCGAGTCCTCCGACGGGAGAGTCTTGCAGTTTTACACGTCTGTTTTCCTTTATAAGAAAAGGCACTTTGGGGGAAAGAAATCCACCTGTATCCCTACCCTTGAAGATGAACTGTCTGTCCCAAGACACACACACACACACACACACACACACAGAGCAACACCTGCAGCAACAATGATAATACCCACGCCAGAAAGAACCACTTGATCTGGATTTCCTTGTAAAAATATTCTTTGTATGAGGAGTGAATCATCATCACACAATCCGAGTAATTGGCAGACACAGAGTGAAAGTTCAGAGTGAAGTATTTAATCTATTTGAAAGTAAAGCGGTTTGATATCAACTATTCTCCAGATTTTAATGATGCAATACAGACCAGCAAGGTTTTCATGGAAAATAGCTGGTAATGTAACTCTAAAGATCTAGGCTTTTCCTCAGGTTTTTCACAAAACTGGCTTAGGGATCTTCAGTTAAATCTTTCACCGTCTTGAGTCCTCAGTTTTCTCATACATAAGACTGTGATAATACTTGTTCTCCCCTTCCAGACTTGCTTTGAGAAGCAGATATGGTGATGGATGTGAATGCACCTTAATAAAATGGGAAATACCATATAAACTTATTTAACAAATACTGGCTTTGTAAGGACTGACCATTGGGGCTGGATGGGGGTGTGTTAGACGGGTAAGCGATAAAGATAAATGACATTCTTGTCCTCAAGGAGCCAAGAGCCAATGGTGACACACATAGACATTCAATATATGACGAATATATAAAACAGAAAATTCTACCTTTGAGAGAGGATAAAGATAAGAGTTTAGAGGAAAGGGAGAGTGGATTTTGTCTTGAAGAAAATCAGATATAGAAGACGGTCACATGCAGCCTCAGGGATGGCATTTTCAATAATGGAATGCAGGGTATGGCCAAATTTCCTCAGCTCTCAGATTGCACATGCGTCAAAATGATTAAAAATTAGAAAGCCTCAATTATTTCAAGTTCCGGATTTGGCCGTCAAGCCAGGAACAAGAAATCCAAGAAGGTTATACGATTGTTATGGAAAGGGTGTGGTGTAAAGGTGAAAGGAATAATTTTAAATGTAATGAAACTCCTACAAACTATTCAAATAGCATACCACCTCAGGTAAATAAGATGAGATGTCAGGGCGGTTGCGACATCCTTTCTGAAACTGTCCAGGTGAATGATTTCAAAAGTTTCTTTATTTTAGATGCTTTATATCATGAAATGCCCTGCAACACAACACAAAACAGACTTCCCACATTTCATGAACTCAAACTTTTATCAGAAAAGGGGTTTGTAGAATATCACTAGAACAGGAGGATGTGGTTCATTGAGATTCACTGAGAGCAACACAAGAGAGAGTGGGCAAGTTTAAGGAGAAGCATTAATCCGCAGGAAGAGTTATTCCCCCTTCTGGTGGGACATCAGTGTCCCACACCAGCTCACTGGGCAGGAGGAGCCTGGGCAAACATGCTCCTTGGACGAAGCGTGTCCTCAGAATAGCCCCGCCCCTCTTGGCTTCGGCCTGTTCGCCTGCCTCCTTACCCACATGTCTACAGTGAACAAGGATTTGGGAGACAGAGACTCGATGTTGGTGGGAAGCAAGACTGCCATTTTGCATTCCTCCTGCTGGGGAAGAGTCTAGTTGATTGACTCACAGAACAAAGTGTGTCTGAGAGCACTCCTCAGAGGACGAACTGACACTCAAAGATTTATAAAGATTGATGCTTAATCACAGAACAGCCCTGATGGATGGTTTAAAGGGGCAGCAAGGTAGAGGAGAAAATCGTGACCTCCCTCACTGAGTGCCTTGCGTTTAGCGGGAAACAAATCCACCAGGCCCAGTGATATTTAAGTCCTCAGCAAGCCTGGTGTCCAGGAGTTTGCTTTCCGTATTCTCCTAACCTGTCCCGCTCCTCTTCTAGGACCCAGGGGTCCTCAGAGGGTTTCAAGCAATTGTTCATGGGCAGAAGGAAAGGATGGTGAGGGTGTGCAGGCAACACCTCAGAAAGAGAGAACAGGACAGAACCGGGTGTCTCCAGACAGCATGCCCCAGCTGGGGTCTGCAGGAAGCCCCAGTTCCCTGTCCCACCCTGGGATCCAAGTCCCTGGCAGGGTAATGAGGTTATATTTGAATCAGTGATCGAAGAGGGGAGTAGGCAGCATGGACAGGTCAAAATAGAACAAAATCAAATGAGGAATTGGAATTAGGAGTCTAATCCTGGCTCTGATGCCAACTTCTGGTGTGAGTTTGGTTGAGTCATTTACTCTCAGGGCCTCTGTCTCTTCAACTGAAAAATATGGAGTTAAGTTAATAGGACCTACCCTCCGTGCTTTTAGAGTTTTATGATTCTATGAACAGGGACAGAAGCTCATCCAGAGAGTGCGCTGCATAGCCCTAGAGTTCAACTCTTCTCGGGTCAAGGTGGGTGACTTGGAGACCGAGTAGGACTTGGCTTTGAGATTCAGGACTATTTTATTTCTGGTCCCTCCACTGAAGCAGAGGGGCTCTGCTTGGGAAGGGTGCCACATACAGAGTGTATAACCCGCAGTCATCAGGGGACGATGCTTGGTGGGACTGATCTTGGAGTCTGTGTGCTGATGAGCAGGGATGACATTTTTTCACTGTTCAGCAAGGACATGCATGGCAGGTGGGAATGGTCCCCTGACTCTGGAGGGCCAGAGAGAGAGAGAGAGAGCTGGTCATCGTACAGCTCCAGAGGGCACTCTTCCCTGAAGCACCAGTTCTGGGTAGAGGGAGATAGCTGTCCTGAATAACAATACCAGCATCCGTAGCTAAGAGTTATCAGGCACTCAGGTCAAGTTGGGACTGGGCCAAATACTTGACGTACCTTATTTTACTTCACTCACTCCCACAAGAACTCTTTGAACCGAATGCTATTTTTCCCTTTAATAGATGACGCTTTTGAGGTCGAATGGTTTGCCCAAGGTCACATAGCAATAAATACTGGAGGTAAGCCATTCTGGAACCTGTAATCTACCCATTATGTGACTCCAGATTCCAAAGCCAGGTTCAGCTCCTGGCTGCCCTGGGGCCTCAGGTGACGTGAGTGGATAAATGAGGATCCAGGAGTGAAATCCTACGTCCCTGACACTGACTTCAGACCTCTAGCGCCCATATTGGGCTGTGGCAAAGCTGCTCATAGTCACCTAAACTGTGATGCTTCTATGGTGGAGCCATTCTGTGTTCTTGCTCAGGTAACCAAGGTCATGAGTGGTAAAATAAGTAAATAAGTAAATAAAATTATAAAGTGGACTTTTTGGTAACAAATTAACAAATCTCGTGGGACCAGATCCAACACACCCACGCTGACCTGCCTTGGGGGAAAACTTTCGGACATGTGATCATGTGAGTCCAAGAAACTCAAGGAAAATACCTTTTTTTATTTTTAAAATGGGGAGCCCAATGCAGGGCTTGACCTCACAACCCTGAGATCAAGACCTGAGTTCACAACCTGAGCCGAAATCAAGAGTCAGACGCTTCACCGACTGAGCCACCCAGGTGTCCTTCAAGGAAAATACTTTCTAAACGTTCTTATCTCCTATACAGTTTGGTCCTACATGGTTTTTATTTGTTTGCTTGTTTTTTGTTTGTTAAAATATTCTGAGGCGAAGCTGCCAGGTGTAGGCACGCCCTAGAAAAGCGGGCTCTAGCAGTGTGTCTTCGTTTCCTGCAGCTGCTTTAACAAAGCACCACAAACACGGCAGCTTGAAAGAACACAGATTTAGTCTTTTTTGGTCATGGAGCCAGGTCAGTTTCTACCGGACTGTAGTCAAACTATGGGCAGTGCTGTTCCTTCTGGGGCCTCCGAGGGGAGAATCTGCTTCCTAGCCTCCTCCAGCTTTTGGAGGGGGGCGGTATTCCTTGACTGTGGCCCCATCACTCCCATCTTTGCCTCCGTGATTACAGTTGCCTTCTCTTCCGTGTCAGATCTTCCTTAACCTCTCTCTTGTAAAGACACTGTGATTATAGTCGGGGCCCACCTATGTAACCCAGGATAATCTCCCCATTTCAAAATCCTCAACTTCATATCTGCAAAGCCCCTTTTGCCCTATAAGGCAACATCCACAGTTTCCAGGGTCTAGAAAGATATCCGGGTATCTTTGGGGCCCCTCATTCAGCCTGTGATAGTGCCTGTCATTGTTTCCCTTAAACAAAAAGACACTTGCCTTCTCAAGTGGTGGCCCCGGCACACTGGGCTATGCTCGGAGCTTTTGTCTGCCCATCTGCCGGCAGCACTAACCTGTCCTTCCAAAAACTCTCCTGCTCCGGTAACTCACTCAGAATGTGCCACAGTTTCCAAGTTATTTTGGTTGTTTTTAGCAAAACTTATTCCAGCAATATAATAATACTTAGGGAAATAGTGAAAGCGCTCCATGGATTACAAAGAGTATAAGAAAAAAAAACGAACGAACGAACGAATGAATAAATCAGCTTGTACTTTGAAGCCCCGCTGATCTGGATTTGAGTTCTGGCTTATCACCTATCATCTGTGGATTCTTGGCTAAGTTTCTTAACCATTTTAAGCAAGAGCAAATCATTTTAAAAATACTATTTGGGGGGCGCCTGGGTGGCTCAGTTGGTTAAGCGACTGCCTTCGGCTCAGGTCATGATCCTGGAGTCCCGGGATCGAGTCCCGCATCGGGCTCCCTGCTGTCAGCAGGGAGTCTGCTTCTCCCTCTGACCCTCCCCCCTCTCATGTACTCGCTCTCTCTCATTCTCTCTCTCTCAAATAAATAAATAAAATCTTTTAAAATAAAAAAAAAATACTATTTGGACTTTTGTTGCATAGACCAAAATAGGGTTTGAATATTGTATTTTATATTTTAAAAAAATTTTAATGAAAACATTGTAAAATACAGAGAATAAAATTCATCTCATTTGGGCATATAGTACTATGAATTTTCATGCAATCTTTTTTCATGTAGGTACCACCACAATCAAGATAGAGAGTATTTCCATCATCCCCAAAAGTTTCCTTGTGCCCCTTTACAGCCAGTCTTCTCTGCCCCTAGCCCTGGCCCATGGCAACCACTATCTCTTTTCTGTCTTTTGAATTTCGTTGACTTTTGATTTGAATACAAAGTGAGCCGCAGAGTATCTGCAGAAGAGTTTACCTATTTCTATTCTAAAAGTCATCTTCACGCGGTATACATATACAATGGAATATCATTACTCAGCCATCAAAAAAAAAAAAAAAGAAATCCTGCCATTTGCAATGATGTGAATGGAGCTAAAGTGTATTATGCTAAGTGAAATAAGTCAGAGAAAGACAAATACCATGAGATTTCACTCATATGTGGAATTTAAGTAATAAAACCAGATCAACATAGGGGAAGGAAGAAAAGAAAAAAAAGAGAGAGGGAAACAAGCCATAAGAGACTCTTGACGATAGAGAACACACTGAGGGTGGCTGGAGGGGAGGTGGGCGGGGATGGGCTAAATGGGTGA
>NC_138372.1:141201452-141294785 GCF_054177405.1 Leptonychotes weddellii
CCCCGATGCTGTCAAGATCTAAAGCAAAAGGGATTCAAGGCAGACCTTACTGGGATTTACTCCAGGCCACACCTGGGGCTGAAGCAGGGCTAACAGGCGCTGTGCTGGAGCCTTCCCAACACGGTATAAAGTGATGCAGACATGACCGTGTTGAGCCTGGCGGATGTGGAGCAATCCGCGGACAGGCGGGAGCATGAGATACACACACAGCAGGCAGGGGGCGGTGCCTCTTACGGGCCCTGGCCCCACCTCTGCCCACGCCCTCTGGCGCAGAGCCTTCCGACCTCTGCACGGTCTCTGCCATCTCATTTTATACTTTTATTTCTCTCACATAACGTGATGGAGTTGTATATCGTCCTTCTTCATTAAAAACGTTGTTCATTTAAATACTTCTTGGGAGAAGATTACTCTTTTCCTGTAAGAAGTGCTTAGTACAGACGGGACAGACGCAGGGAAAATGTTGCTGGAGGTCAAGGATAATACCTAACTACCCATCTGTTATGTAACTGTGTACTTAAGGGCGCTAATCTGTGACCTCCTGGAAAACATAAACTGCACCATATTTGTCTGTGTGATCACAGACCTCTCGGTGGCACCTTCTTTAAGAAGAGCTCACGTACTTCATGTTCACCTTGTCAATATCACAGTACAGGACTCTTCGGAGGGATTTTGCAGCATTTGGTCCACATTAATCAGGTCACAGTTAAAAAGTTTCTTTTAGACTTCTTTGGAGCTCCAAACTGAGTGCCAGCCTTATTTTCTTTTCGATTCATACATTTGCCTTCAAAGAAGTTCATTTGAGTGATATGATAAACAAGTAATCAACTAATTGCTTTGCAAAATAAATAACTGTAAATGCTAGAATAAACCACTAGATGGCTTCTTGAAAAGGCCAACTATTCCTTTGGTTTGTTCAGCAACTTGTGTAAGTAACAGATAAGCCACTCCTGGTGACCTTATATCTCTATTTATATATAGTTATTATCCTTCCTTTAAAGTTGGAAAGGAAAAGAAATAGTTTCTTTGTTTCCTTGAATATGACTAATGCATCATTTTGGGGACATGTTAATATACAAGTGTAGTTTCATATTATAACTTTATATTAGAACTTTCTAGATTTACAAAATATATTTCTCACATTAAACAAAGTTTTCACATTATGACTTCAAGAGCATATAGCTTGAGCAAATATTTATGGAATATTTATTCTGTAAATATTTATGGAATAATTAATTGTTGAATTTGAATCCACTAGGCCCTGGGCTCAGGCCCTCGTGTGTTCTCTCATGTCGACAGGAACTCCATGAGGTAGGAAATCTTACTTCCATTTTACAGATGTGAAAACTATGGTTAAGAGAGGTTAATTGCCAGAGTAATACAGTTAGTTGATCAGATTTCAAGGCCAATGGAACTGACAACCACTATATTATACTGCTAAATAGATGAAGACAGTATTTTCTGTCTTTAATTTGATAAAAAATTACTTTTATCCTGCAGAATAAGCAAGATTATTTATACAGGAATAGCTTAGACCTAATTCTAAAAGCAAAAGGAGAAAAGGAATATTGTTTGTGTTTTTGTTCTCTAATCATTAACAGCTTTATTGAGATAAATTACATATCACAAAGTTCACCCATTTGAAGTGTTCCATTCAATGGTTTTTAATATACTTACAATGTTTTGCAACATTCACCTAATCTATCTTCAGAATATTTTTATCAACCCTGAAAGAAACTTGTACCCATTAGAAGTCACCAACCCTAACTCCCCCAACTCCCCATTTCCTAGCCCTAGGCAACCAATAATCTACTTTTTGTCTCTATAGATTTCAAGACATTTCATATAAATAAGGTCATATAATTTGTGGTCCTTTGTCACTGACGTCTTTCACTTAGCATAATGGTTTCAAGTTTATTCATGTTGTAGAATGTTTTTCTACTTCATTCCTTTTTATTGCCAAGTCATATTTCATTTTCTGGATATATCACACTTTTATCCATTTATCAAATGATGTACATTTGGGTTATTTCTACTTTTTGGTTATTATGAATAATGCTACTATAAACATATTATGAATAATGCTACTATAAAAACATACAAGTTTTTATGTGGACATATGTTTTCATTTCTTTGGGTATATACCTCGGAGCAGGATTTCAGGGTCATATGGTAGCTCTATATTTAACTTTTGAGGTATTGCCAAACTGCTTTCCAGAATGGCTGCACCATTTTCATATTCCCACAAGTGAGGCATGAGGGTTCCAGTTTCTCCATATTCTTGCCAACGCTTGTTATTCCTGCTCTGTGTGATTATAGCCATCCTAGATTGTGAAGTGGTTGTTTTTAAACCTTTTTGTGTTTTTAATAAAGCAAACGTGGTTCCAAATAAAACAGAAATCCTTACTCTATGACTGTAATAAAATCTTAACTATAAAGTAAAATTTCTCCATTATTCTCTTTGTGAAAATATAGTAAAGAATTAGTTCGTGTTTCAAGAGTTATACTCTTTCCAAAATCAATAACAAAGGCACTTATTGATGCTGTTGATGATGATTCAGAGGACAATATCTGTCATACAGGTATGTTCTGAGGATTAGAAATGACAGACATAAGGCATCTAGTACTATGGTTGGTACTCAGGAAGTACTCAATACATGGATGCTTATTTCCACTCCAAATCAAGAAAATGGTTACATAGAATCACTTTGCACACTTGGCTAACAATTCTAGCGGCAACTCATGAGCTAGAGAGATGGAAATTATATTGTATGGTGACATCTCAATAAAAAACAGCAATAATGCAATTCCAGCCAAAGGAAACTAATAGGAACACAATGGAGTTAAAACTCATACAATGCACAATAACCAATACAACATCTATATTTAAGTCAGACTTTGAAAAACTAAATCTAAAAGTCAAACTAGGTAAGAAATTTCTATGTTCGGGGCGCCTGGGTGGCTCAGTTGGTTAAGCGACTGCCTTCGGCTCAGGTCATGATCCTGGAGTCCCGGGATCGAGTCCCGCATCGGGCTCCCTGCTTCGCAGGGAGTCTGCTTCTCCCTCTGACCCTCCCCCTCTCATGCTCTCTCTCTCTCTCTCTCATTCTCGCTCTCAAATAAATAAATAAAATCTTTAAAAAAAAAAAAAAGAAATTTCTATGTTCTTTGAAATCAGAGCTCGGCAGATAAGATAGAAATATACATGATCCTATTGTAGTGAAGTTGCAAAATGTTTTTGAATATTATTTATAAGTTGCTTATTACCATAGTTTCTGGATAGAAATAACTTCCCTGAAAGTCTGGTGTTTATACTAGCTCAACACATGTTACTAAGTCCATAACATGTAGTCACATCTTTCCTGTTTGGAGCTCTATGGAAATTCTTCATTTTGGCCTTTGTAAAATAAAATAGATGTCTGTGCCAAGATACCACTTTTCACTGAGATACAGACCTAAATGGTCCTGTAATCAAGAAAACAGGACAATGGCTGATGTAGGAAATCTGCTCTTTCAAAGGGCTCTACTAATACCCAAAATGTATTATACACAATGGAGGGAAGAACAAAAAAAAAGTTGTTTTAATTTGGAAAATGAATCTGTAATACTGGCAATTAAAATTCATTCTCAACCTCTTATGCTCTGGGAAAGGCTTTTGCATAGTCTCTTTTTTTCTTTTTCTTTTGTTTAATCCTTACAGTAATAACCCTTAAGGGTAGGTATTATGCCATGTTCCAGATGAGACAACAAGCCTTGGAGAGATCAAGTGATTTATTCAGTTATAAAACTCTTTAGCAGCAGAGCTGGGATTCAGACTGTGATGGGTCTGACTCCAAAGCCCAGGCTTTTCCAGCTCACTGTATTCGTCCTTAGTGAAGCTTCCATGTCACTTTTAGGAAAATATTAAGCTTCTTTGGGCTTGAGCCTCCCTCCTATACGTGGGAAGATTCACCCCCGTTGACATCTCAGTATCTTTTTTTTTTTAAAGATTTTATTTATTTATTTGAGAGCGAGAATGAGAGAGAGAGAGAGCACATGAGAAGGGGAAGGGTCAGAGGGAGAAGCAGACTCCCTGCCGAGCAGGGAGCCCGATGTGGGACTCGATCCCGGGACTCCAGGATCATGACCTGAGCCGAAGGCAGTCGCTTAACCAACTGAGCCACCCAGGCGCCCAACATCTCAGTATCTTTACTTGAAATCACTCTTAGTAAATTCTTTTCAAAATATATTTATTTCAATATCAATAAACCATGTGTACTGTTGGTTAGCATAGGGTGACTTGGTTCTATGATATTCCAGCACTGGTTTCCAAATTTATTGATCCTGAAAGCCTTTTGTTCAAATATAACTGCTATAAACAGTTTTATATTTTATATTATAACTGTTACATTACTTTGGCAGAGAACAGGGCCAGCAGTTTATTAATAACTCGACCACCAACCATAGCAATCAGTGCTTCTTGGGCACTACACTGCATGTAACCGTCCCTGTTCTAACTTGTTTGTATATATTATCTCATTTAATCCTCCAGCCCACAGCTGTTATTCCCAATTTAAGAACTGGTTGACAAGTCAGGAGTGGATTACTCTGTGGGTAACTGAGAAGCTTACTACAGGTGATTTTCATGGAACTGGCGATCAAGGGAGCCAAGCGAAGGCTTGCACCGTTGCTCAGAGACCTGAGGCTATTTCTCGTCCTTTCCCCACACCTTTAGAATGAGGCTCCTTTGCTGCTGCATGTTGGGTACACAGCCCCAGCAGTGTTTGCTACAATGAAGGAACGAAGTGATCTGAAAATCACTAGGTTCTATGAGTCTCATAACCCGTAACTCCAGAGGCGCCTGAGTGGCTCAGTCAGTTAAGCGACTACCTTCAGCTCAGGTCATGATCCTGGAGTCCCGGGATCGAGTGCCGCATCGGGCTCCCTGCTCAGTGGGGAGTCTGCTTCTCCCTCTGACCCTCCCCCCAGTCTCGTGCTGTCTCTCTCTCAAATAAATGAAATCTTAAAAAAAAAAAAACCCATAACTCCTGATTCAGTCACTAAGGTAATTTCCTCAGCGGGATCCTCTGCCTCCTCCATCTGGGAATTCCCTTCAACTCATCCCAAGAGAGGTGCTATAGTTTCTTCTCCCTTTTCTTGCTCTCATTTTGACTTTTATCCTGGGTTGCAGTTCACGTCCATGATTCCAGGGGAAGTGGCTGTGCTCAGAAGCATTTGCGGTAAGTACACTTTCATGATCTTTAGAAACCACAACTCTTTCAGGATGTTTCACACACCATTTCTCATTTAATTCAAGCTTCAGAGATGTTCTCTGTTGAATAGACAATAGCAGCAAACACGAGCCAGGTACTGCTACAAGAGCTTTACATATTTTAATTTATTGAATCCACCAACTGCCCTATTATCTCCATTTACAGATGAAGAACTGAAGTGCTGAGTGATCAAGGGGCTTGCTAGAGATCACACGTAATAGGCAGGGCAGGATTAAAATCCAGACGCTCTGTTACCTACTATGTTGCCTCTACTAAATTTAACAATAAAGATTTTATAGGTTATGATAACATATGTTGGAATAGAAGTTATTTTAAATATAGCTGAAAAAGAACTCATTGTTACCATTTATCACTGCCTAAATACTTACTTAAATATGCACTGATTGTTTTACCTTTGTATTTGAATCAATATAAGCACAATTGACGTACTTGGCATGAAGAGCTGAGTTGATTTGATATCCTTTTGGCAAATGAGCTTCTTACTGGGACTGTAACACTGTTTTTCTGAAACTATTCACTGGCAAGTTAGTGTTTCTTATGTATCAGATACTGTGCTGTGGTAATTACAGATGCTACAAATTCTCCGCTATGTCCACTATTGAGAGTGGAGTCTATCACTTTCTGTTGGGCTGGCCTCAGTGACTTGTTTGACTACATATAGGAGGTGACATCCTGAACCTTCTGAGACTAGGTCATAAGAAGACTTGCAGCTTCGGCAGGTGCTTGGAACACTCATTCTTGGATCCCAATTTCCATATTGTAAGGAAACACAAGCAGCCCTTGGAGAGGCCCACATGGAGAGGCTCCAAGTCTCCTGGCTGGTGGCCCTGGCTGAGCTCCCAGCCAACAGCCAGCACAGACTTGTCAATCATCGGTGAGCTCTTTTGGGAGTATGTCCTGCAGCCCCCGTGGATGCCAAGAGCAGGGTGAACCAATTCCACTGAGCGCTGCCCAAGTTATTGATTTGTGAGCAAACTGAATAACTTGTGGTTGCTTTAAGCATAAAGTTTGTTACACAGCAATAGATGACCAAAACATGTGCAAAGGCCTTTACAAATGTTATCTTAATGTATTCCTCACAATCTTATGAGGTAGCTATTATTGTCCTTATTTTAAAACAAGGAAGCTGAGGCTCAGTGAGTTTGTAAGTAATCCAGGTCTGTTAGCTCCAATTTGAAGATGGGTATTTTTCTTTACTGATATTACTTCATTTTATGATTCATCTCATTCACAAGATGACTGTTGAATCAGACAAGACTAAGTAAGGTCAATTCTTCGTTTTGTGCTTATTATTGTGTCCTTGGGTAGATGAAAGTAATATGTAGTTTATATTACAGAGGACTGTGAAGATCCAAAGATACATACAAAAGACTTGGCAAACGGTAGGCACTCAACAATGGGTAAATAAGTGCTTTGAGGATTCTTTCCTATGATGAAAAAGCAGCTGGTGGTAGAGGACTTAGAAATGGCCTTCAAAAACAAAACAGAGGATCATAGGGGAAGAGAGGAAAAAATAAAACAAGACGAAATCAGAGACAGAGACAAACTGTAAGAGACTTAATCATAGGAAACAAACAGGGTTGCTGGAGGGGAGTGGTGGGGGATGGGGTAACTGGGTGATGGACATTAAGGAGGGCACATGATGTAATGAACACTGGATATTATATAAGACTGACGAATCACTGACCTCTACCTCTGAAACTAGTAATACACTATATGTTAATTAATTGAATTTAAATTTAAAAATGTTAAAAAAATGGCCTTTGATAGTGTGAACATGGGATACACTCATTTAGGTCAGGTATGTGTCAAAATATGTCAAAAGAATGACCTGTAAAAAAAAAATCCTTAACATCACATAATAGTTAAACCATGTATGCATAGATGGTTTATAAGATATAAATACGTATTTCACTGAAGTTGAAAACATTCTTGATTAGTCAGCTATGTCTGTTACTTCCCTTTTATTTTTATTATTTATTTTATTTATTTTAGTTACTTCCTTTTTAAAGATTCCTTCCAGTTCTAAAATTCTGTGAATTTTACTTTGCCTCATTCTACCTTGAATGTTGAGGACCTTAGAAAAAAATGTAATCAACCAACATCCAACCCATGCCAATATTCACAAGCAATTTGTAATTTGTATGCTATTTATTTTTTTCACATAAGGAAGCTATTTCTGAACCAGGGTGCAGTTATTCTGAGAACCAGCCTTTCTCTCTACTGCCTGCTTCTATTAATTTTTAAACAGGGTGAGTAAAACAGGTCCTATGAAGTTGCTGTCATCTTCTCTCTTGAAGTTCAGGAGCAAGGGTGTGAAGGAACGAGCAAGCAGCTAGAAAGGAGCAGCAGTAAGGTAAACTCTTGTAAACAGCACTCAACGAATACCTAGCATATTGAATGTACAGTACTCTTTTTAACCTGTCTTGCCCATTTACTTCCAGCTCAACAGTGGATGATGGTGGTAAGCAGCAGTAGAGACTAAAACCTCAACAGCTTGTAGAAAGACCCCCCTTCATCCTATGCTTATGTTCTCAGTCCTGGCTGATTAACGTAAGGGCTGGGGCCTAAGGCAGGGCTGGGGCCCAAAGAACCCTAACACAGTCTCTTTGGTTTCTAGTCTCTTCCAAATTAATCCTGGAGCTGTGATAGATTGAGACAAGACAAAGTACTGTGGAGAAGATCTAAACAACATGATAAATCTGAGTAATATCTACTAAGATCTGTATCCTTTAAACAGAGAATACATTTTTTAAAAGTGTTCCTGGAAAATTTTAAAAATTGAGAAAGAACAATAAACTCCTCAAATCTCTGCAAATAATACACATAACATTTTCTGGATCTTGATGCCATAAAAATGAAAATACAAGAATCAGAAAACAAAACTATTACACCGAAAATCCCATTATCTGAGGAAAAAAGAGCAAAGAAAAAAGGAAAAAACTGTCTTCTGTAAAACAGCTTTTGGATTAAAGAGGAAATGAATACTGAAACTTCGAAACAGAGAATATAAAAGTAATGGCAACACCAGTACCTCTAAGTGCTTCCGCTTAAGCAGGGCTCAGAATTCAGTCTACACCTTACATCTCATATTAATAATTAGGAAATAAAAATGAATGAGTGAAGTTCTAACTCAAGGAGTTAGGGAAAAAACAGCAGACGAACTAAGAAAAGCAAAAAGTGGGAAATTTACTAAAGTGAAAGTCAGTTAATTGGAAAACAGAAAAATCATAGAATAGAGACATTCAGAACATAAGACTCTGGGAGAAACAAACAAAAAATGTTTTTGTTTTGCTTTTCTAAAGATTTTATTTATTTGACAGAGAGGGAGAGACAGCGAGAGCAGAAACACAAGCAGGGAGAGTGGGAGAGGGAGAAGCAGGCTTCCCGCCGACCAGGGAGCCCGATGTGGGGCTCGGTCCCAGGACCCTGGGATCATGACCTGAGCCGAAGGCAGACGCTTAATGCCTGAGCCACCCAGGCGCCCCAAACAAAAAATGTTTTAAAAGGTCAACTTTTAGCTATCTTAATTAAGAAAATAAAAGAGCAAACATAATAAACAAGGGAGAGCCACATGCACAAATGAGAAAGAGATAACTCTGCTCAACTCTAGGCAACTAAATTTGAAAACCTGGGTGAAATGGATGACTTATGATCTCAGTTAAGATACAAAAACTACACAGACCAATTACCACAGAAGATACCAACAAAATTGTCAAAGAGCTATTTGCCAAACATCCATCAGGCCCAGATAATTTCACTGAAATTTTAAGGAACATCCATTCCAATGCAATTTAAACTGTTCCAGAGCAGAGGAAGTCTGTAAATTCTCCAGCATAAAATTAATAACCAGACCTCCTAAAGACAGCACACACAAACTATAGACTAATCTCATTGATGAATACAGTTGCAAATACCCGAAATAAAATATAATTCTAGCAATATATTAAAATAATACACACGGCCAAGTAGTTTATTTCAGTAATGCAAGAATGGTTCAAAATTACAAAATATATTAATAAAATTCATATTAAAAGATGAAAGGAGAAAAAATCATATGATCATCTCCATAGTGATAAGGCATGTGATAAAATTCAACATGCATTCTTGGCTTTTTATAACATAGGGATCAATGGATACTCCTTAACATGGTTAACTATATATTTAACATGTTCTAGAAGTACTAGACAATGCAATTAAAATGTAAAGAGGTATGCAAACTGGAAGATATAATTGTGTAACTGGAAAACACAAAATAAGTAATATTACTAACTATAAGAAAATGGCAGGCTGGTAGGTGGGTAGAAAATTAATAAACAGAAAGGACTTCCTTAATATTGGTATCAAAACCAATGAGGGTTTCTGGATGGGTGTCAGGGATAGGGGAGAGACTTACTTTGTACTGTTTGAACCAGGAAGATGTGTATGTTAATTAAAAAAAGATATTAAGACATGCCAAAAACAAAACCAAGAAACCTATATAATATAGTATATTATTAGTAGGACCTAAATAAGATTAATTAGGTAATGCAAATTCTGCCAGGAAAATATTCTATAGGGGTCTGAAATGCATCTGAAAATCATATAAAAAGAGAACTGATTGAGTTATTGCATCTTCTAAGAAACATTAATTAAGAAGCAGTGTTCTCAAAGGCAAATTTATTCAGTTCCTTAGGAATTTCGACCCTCGAGTGCTGGTGTAACCTACTACTTTACTATAAAGTGGTTAAGGAAGACTATCCACCCTTCATTTTTTTCTTCTAGACACATGGCATATCTTATGGCCTGAATCTGTGTATGCACAAAAATGCAACAAAAATAAACAGCAACTCTGATTTAAAAAGTACCTCAAGGCAATACAAAAAAAAGTGATTTTAATTTTTGATACATATTAAAACATTTCAGTCAGTTCTTCCTGACAGCATAACACGACAAATACACAAGACCTCAAACATGCTTTAAAATGACATTCAGCAAAGTACTGAAAATTTAATAAATAGCAATAATCACACACAAATACGTTTTTTCATAATCATTAAGCTACTAAAACAGACAGCTAAAGAATAAATAAACAAGAATTGACAATAAAAAAATATGCGGGGTTTGCAATTCATTCTACTTAAAAAGGGGGGGTGGATCTGAATGATTTCTTAATTTGCTTTTTGACATGTAGCACGATCCCCCCCATGAATAAAATATATTGAAAATCACTCTTACAATAATGCAGTCTTTAAATACAACAAATAAATATGAAACCAGCAAAGCAATTTCAAGTTGTAATAAAAATGCCCCCCCCAAAGCTATGGAAATATATAGTCATTGTGATAGCAAATGACAGTATTTAAAGTGATAGTGCTTGTGCACTAAACTCATCTGTGACCTTGATATGATTTTAGTGCAAATCCCTAGGGTCCAATACAAGCATAACCCTGTACCAGGGAAGGACATTACCAGCTGGAACTTATCTTGTACAATTTTTGTACATATTTTATAAAGTTCAAGATTTAATGCATAGTAGAGTATCTTCATCTGTTTAATTCTGTCCCTAAATAGAGATGAAAAAAGAAATGACTTGGGATTTTACCATTTCGTTTGTACCATATTAGAGTATTAAAGTCAACATTAGAAAATCTATAAAAGTTTTGTTTTTGCCATTAATTTATCTAACTCTATCTAAATTTCACATCACTGAATGTTAAACGTAAGAGAAAAATTTTTAGACAAGGTTTTTCCCTTTGACAAGCTCATATTATGATGAAATCCAATAATATTTAGACAAATGTTATACAAATAAAAACACAGGTGAATATAAGGGGCCTTTTTTTGTACATTAACAGCCTTAACATCTGGTATATTAAGTTGCAAGATGTATTGGCAAACAGCATAAAGGGTTCAATGAAATGAAGGTACTGTTTTGTACAAACAAATGTTTTAACATAGGAGAGAGAAACTGACAGTCAAATGAGTTTCAGCAGCCATACGTCTACTGTGAACTACAGTACCAGGATAAAAACAATTAGAAACGAATGGAAGAACATTATTGAACAATATGAATACATAATGCAATTTTAGCTGCTAAAATAGTAAACTCTAAAGTTCATAGAGTTACAAGTTGTTTAATTTAACCATGCAGGCTAACATATGATAATAAGAAATCACCCTGCATCTTTTTTGTTTTTAAATTAAAACTAGTTTAATTGTAAAGTTACAAAACAATGAATGGATATTGCTCCAACTTGTACACAACCCCCCTTGCTGCGATCCGTACCTAACAAAGTAACAAAGCCTCATCATCACTCGTCTCCTGTTTCAGTGTTACTTCCAAGCAAGTGTCCGGTATCTGGGCAGTGTGGACAATCCCACAGCGCTCACAGGGGCCGTCTCGATTACTTGGCCTTACTCCAGGGTTTGTTGCGCTGTATGGCTGTCTAAATCCTTGTCCTTGATCTGAGGCAAGATCGAGAAGAGGTCTGGAGCAGTCGTTCACATCAAAGTCTGAAGCTCCATCAGAAACTGGAATCAGCATTTCGACATCATCATCTTCTTCTCTTCCATGTGCCCCATTATCAAGCTGTCTCAAAGGACTCTGGTTCTGATTTATAGAGCTGGATCGCCCTAATGTAAAACGTACCCAGCGCAGCCCCTGAGTCATACGACTGAGTGCACTTGTGAGCTGGTGACGGGCTGGACTCACACCCGGGGGCTCCACACTTGTTGCATCCCTTCCATTCTCTGTGTGACCACCTCGGGTACTCTGAGTTGAGGAACTTCCACTTGCTCCCACTGTTGCTTCGACGGCTGTTGTGGGAGGGACTTTTTGGGGCAAAGGAGCTGCAACCCCACCAGATGCTCCTGCCATATCTCTTCTCTCATTTTCTGTGTCTGTGTCGTCGGACTCCACGGAAAACAGACTTCTGTGAGTATGATTTCTTTCAGGTTCTCTGCTGGTACTCTGATTAGGGACGACCTCATCTCCATCTGCTGAGACCAAAGCCAATGACCCTGAATGACGTGATCTTGCAAAATTAAAAATACGATTCCAAATGTTGCTGGATCTGCCTGCCATCGGAAGCCTGATTGAAGTAAATCCAAGCTGAGATCGTACCGCTAGCCTCAGGTTTTCCAAAACAGAAGCCTACAAAAAAAAAAAAAGATCTTAAGATAGCTAACAATGAAGTGTGAAAATAGAAAGCACCCTTTGAATAAGAATGTGCTGTGGTTAAAGATGCTATTATTGATTGTTAGGGTCTATGAAGGATGAATTAAATTCTCTCATCTATATAGGTTCACCCTACTACAGAATCTAATCTATAACTTATACCATTGTTCACTTGCTTTAGATTTTCTTGACACTTCACTATTTATATATGTGACTTTAAAGTGATGTTTAATATCAGTTACAACTATTTTATTTTAAAACTGGACACTGGGGCGCCTGGGTGGCTCAGTTGGTTAAGCAACTGCCTTCGGCTCAGGTCATGATCCTGGAGTCCTGGGATCGAGTCCCACATCAGGCTCCCTGCTCAGCAGGGAGTCTGCTTCTCCCTCTGACCCTCCTCCCTCTCATGCTCTCTGTCTCTCATTCTCTCTCTCACAAATAAATAAAATCTTAAAAAAAAAAAAAAAAATTAAAACTGCACATTGTAATCCAATTCTTTTTTTTTTTTTAAAGATTTTATTTATTTATTTGATAGAGAGAGACAGCGAGAGAGGGAACACAAGCAGGGGGAGTGGGAGAGGGAGAAGCAGGCTTCCCGCGGAACAGGGAGCCCGATGTGGGGCTTGATCCCAGGACCCTGGGACCATGACCTGAGCCGAAGGCAGACGCTTAATGACTGAGCCACCCAGGCGCCCCCTGTAATCCAATTCTAAAAGTGCACCAAAGCTGAAATAAAAAATTATTTGATACTTCTCTAGCTAGGAAGGTAAACTAGGCCCTTTATCTGTTTTACATTTTTTTTTTTTTAAACATAGAACAAGTCAGATTTGATTTACAAGACTGAAGCTTTCTAAAACATGTGAAAGTTATATTGCACAGTTGGTTCTCAAGGATTTGTTGGACACTGAAGATTGATTTTTATTGTCATAAATAAGAGAATTAATTTGTAATACAGCACAGGAAACAAGCTAAAAAGAATTTGCTTATAGCACTACACAATGGTATTTGAGACATCTGGACTCTTCTCGGTCTTCAAAGATTAAGTTTTATTTTCTACAGCTTAGCGTTACGCATAAATTATCATATCCTTTGAAAATTTACTTTTTCCTAGATGAATACATTTATGGATTATTTTTAAGACATACAACATTTATTTAAAACAGTCTTCAAGCTCCATCTAGTGGTTATAAAAAGGAGTATTCAAACTTGGAACAGACAGAGTTTTCATTTGTGGCATCTGGTATTTAAAACACAGTATTTCCAGGAAAGGATGGTGAATCGATGTACTCCCTTTTCAATGATGATATAATTTCCCTCTGCCAAAATGAATAGCTCCTGCCTTTACCCTCATAGAAGAAAAGAGGGAAAGGAAAGATGTGATAGCATGGCTCTTCATCTCTCTTCAAGATGGGTATTAAATTTACTTGTAACACATAAACTCAGGAATATAATTCAGAGAAAGCAAAGAAACTACTTTCACAGGAATATTTAATAATCGAGCCTTAGTAAAGCACAGATTGTCAATAAGAAATCTGAGTATCAGCATACATGGATTTGCTATACAAATGAGTTGAGATTTTTCACCAATTAAGAAGTACCTAATGGAGCACTGGGTGTCATACGCAAACAATAAATCATGGAACACTACATCAAAAACTAATGATGTAATGTATGGTGATTAACATAACATAATAAAATAAAAAAAATGTTTAAAAAAGTACGTAATTATAAATTTAAAAAAGAAAAAAAAAAAAGGTTCACATCCTTAAGGAACTTCTCTATAAATGTGGTCCTCACCATTAGCACTCAAGTTCTAAGGCTTTTGTGTGAGCACTATGTTACACCCAGCAATGAACAGAAGGCTCTGCAGATAAGCTTCTCTTTTATGCAGCTCTCATCAAGATCAACAATGCTGACTTCCACATTACAGTCTGTCACAGTGAGGTGAACCCCTCTACTTAGTTAAAAGTCTGTTTAATTAAAATTAATTTAACATTAGATTCTATAAGGGGATCTCATGAATGTTTTAGAAATAATTTTATATACTTCTTCAGTTTATGATGCAGAAGAAAGCATTCTTTAGAAAGCATTTCTATTTTTGAATGAGACAGTAATTTAGAATATTATTTTTCTTTTTAAAAACTCTTATATATATATATATCTATATATATCTATATATAGATATATAATATGTATTATATAATGTAATATATTATTTATTTATTTTTAGTAGGCTCCAAGCCCAGAATGGAGAACATTATGGGGCTTAAACTCACGACCCTGAGATCGAGGCCTGAGAGCTGCCTTGTGTAGACTGTGCTTCCTCTAACTCCACAATTGGCTAAACTCTCGAAGGCAGCCCTTTTCCTATTTTGCACACAAAATTCCAACCAGTGGAACTTCTGAATTGTTTACTTAGCAAATTACAAATTACATTACTTAGCAAATTACATCTAACTTCCTCTAACTCCACAATTGGCTAAACTCTTGAAGGCAGCCTCAGGGTGGAGAACATTATGGGCGTTAAACTCACGACCCTGAGATCAAGACCTGAGCTGAGATCAAGAGTCCAACACTTGACTGACTGAGCCACCTACCCAGTCGTTCCTGAAAAAGAAATTTTTAAAATGCTGATAGAAATTTAAAGAATTCAGAAACATTAATCAAGACTGAGTTACTATTTAAAGAAAATGATATGAATTCTTAAACACTATAAAATCTAGTTGTGAAGAAGTTTTCCCCTGAGTCAGGTGGAAATGTTAACTTCATTGCAATTACTTTTATTATTAACTAGTTAACCGGCATGTTAGTAATATGTTACTAGTCACTATTTAAAGAAAATAGTATGAATTCTTAAACACTGTAAAATCTAGCTATGAAGAAGTTTTCCCTCAAGTCAGGTGGAAATGTTATTTAATTATAATTACTTTTACTTATTAACTAGTTAATCTAGCATGATACTAATACAGCATACTAATTTTAACAATCTTCCAGATGTTTAGTTCAAATAGAAAATAACTTACCAAACTTTACTTCTGAATTTTAATGCACCAAATCATCCTAAACAGTAAAATGCTTAAGAATCACATAACTAAATCAGAAGAATGAAAAACTGATTTTGTAGCATTTGTTAAAATACAATGAAACAATTAAAATTTTAAATCCTCCATATATTTAATCCTTGACTTGACTGCAAAAATTATGACAAAGTTCCTTTATCATACATACAAATATATAATTCATTTTATGAAACAGAAATCATAAAATGCAACATACCTGATTAGGTGAACAAACAGGAAAATCTTCAACTGGTGGAATTAAACCCTGAGCAATCAATTGTCCATAAGAGGGAGGAGCTTCTCTTCTTAGCAATTCTGCTTCCACTCTTGACAATTGTGTTTCAAATGACCTTTGAGAGAAAACAGGGGGATAAAAAGAGTTAAAAAAAAAAAAAAAAAAAAAGGGCAAGCCAAACTAATAATTTTTTAATCAGCAATGAAAACAATCTGAACCTTAATATATCTGACCATATTTAAAGCTTAGTCAACCTACATTTATTGAATATCTATACCATTCCTACACTGAGAATACAAAGAAGAAGACGACAGTCTATCCTCATGGGGCTTTATACTAAGAGCTTGGATCACTAAGTTTTAATGAATTAGAAATCCCCACAAAAGGTAAAGGTATTAGATCTTTAAACCCCTAAGAACATAAGGGGCTTTGGATTTTAGGTGAATGTAATCACCAAGTTCAACACATTTAGTTTATAGATGAGGAAAAAGAGTGAAATGAGTCGCCAATACACTTTCTGGCATAGCCTGTTCTTAAACTCAAGACCTCGGACTCTTCTTCATTGAGCTCTTATGCTGCAGTGTAGTAAAAAGTCTTCTGGCCATTTATACTTGCTCAAAGAAAAGATGCAGCATGATTACTTTGATTCTGTGCATCTATTAGCTTAGCTGTCTGGGACATGAAGGTCTTCACTGAATCTATTATCTGTAACTCTCCCGGAATGCAGGGTCATTGTCTCCACAATAGCCTCCTAAGGGACCTCTCTCTCTCTGCCAACAGCTTCTCCCAGGTCCAGTCTATCCTGCACCACATGGAAGAAAACCTTCCCTGAAGGTCACCCTTTAATACCTAACCGTTTCTTACTGAGAACTCTGACACATGGCCCTCAGGGTCCTCCACAACATGACACTGGTCCTGTGTTCTAAGTTTTACCTTTTAGCCCTTCATATGTATCTTAGGCTCCAGACACACTGAACGAGGTGCTACTTTTCCAAGCAATGCTGGGGATTCCTACTTCTGTGCCATCTTCCCAGGCTACTTTTTTCAACTACAATACCTTTTCCCTATCTACATTCTACTTACAGATTTCAAATGGCACTTCTTCAATAAAAGCCTTTCCATATCCCCTCATCAAATCAGGTATCTTTTGACTTTTGTACCACTTTGTTTTGTAGCACTTACAGCATTTATATTTTTGTCATTTTATTCCACCCACCAATGGCTTCCTCCTAACTGTAAAGTGCCTGCCAGATTATGCCTTACTCATTTTTCTACTCATCTGTATAGTGCTGTGAACACAGTAGGGTCTCAAATATTTGCAACTGTTGAATTCATATTTATAAAAACACAGGTTTAAACATTACAACTGAGAACTGCAGCTTGCAAAGTTCCTATAAAACAGATTAATCTGAAAACAGAAACTGGTAGATACAGATTGGCTTTTCTCACCTCATAACTCTATTAGTTTTTAAAACGTGTTTAGCCTCTTGGGTCTTAATCTTTTCACACTCATTTCATAAATCATGAAAGATATTTATTTCCAAAAATAGCATAAAACCAAAGTTTTGGTTTGCTATTGCTGATCGCGCTACAGTTCTATTGCAAGTACCGGGACCATGTTTATTGTAGAAGGCACAGCCTCTATAGTTTTGTCTTGATACTGACCTTCGTTCAAACATTCTCAGAGAATAGAGCTTGCAGGTACATCCCAATGCAATGACCAGTAACAGGCCACAGATAAGGCTCCCTATGACGGCTGCAGTTATGACTCTGGTCGGCACAATTACCGGGCAATTCTCCTCATCACTGCCATCGCCGCAGTCATCCTGAGAATCGCACACCCAGCTTTCAAACACACAACGGTTGTTTTTACAGTGAAAATTTCCTGGCTGGCAAAAAAAGCAGTTTTTTTCATCTGAGCCATTTGGGCAATGATTCTGGTAGTTGCAGCGATCAGAACGAGGATAACAGACTCCGTTTCGGGAACACGGGAATTCTTCCTTTTGGCACATGGTGCAGTTTATTTCATCCCTTCCGTTCGGGCAGTGCCAGTACCCATCACAGCGCTGCTGTTCCGTGTAACACCCCCAGTTACCCCCACAGGGTATTTCCCACGGCAAACAGAAGCCATCTACTTGGTAAGTGGCGTTAAACCCCCTTGCAGCGTTCACTTTGTCGGCACAAAAGTGGACCCTGATCTGCCCGGAAGAAGAAACAACTGTAAGAGGTGCGTGAGAATCAAAGGCCGTTAAGACCCGCAAAAGCTTGTTTGGATTCTCCTCTAATCCATCGTATATTTTGACGTAGTCGCCATAACCAGTACCATCGAGTTTAAAGTCGGTGAAGCGTAAAATGACTTTACGATGATCTCCGGTGTCTATTAACCAGGTGCAGTTGCTTCCGGGAGGATAGAAATCTGGGTAATTGGGAGAACTGAAAGTACCGTAGAAATATTTTAGCCACTGCCCGCAGGTCGGCATGTCACAGTCGATCTCGTCTCCGAGGTCCAGGCAGTCAATGTTGCCGTCGCATTTTAAAGATTCGGGGAGGCAAGTGTAAACCTTGGTGAAGCGAGACAGACACTGGAACTGGTTGTAGGCACAGGGCTGGAAGGAAGCGGCCGTCGGGGGATGGGCTCCTCGGGCACAGACCTCCTCGTCAGACCCGTCCCCGCACTCGTCCATGCCATTGCACTTCCAGGCTTCGGGTATACACTTGCTGTTGCCACAGCGGAACTGATCGCAAGCACAGCTGGGTTCTTCAGATTTCCCTGGGAGGGTGTGGGGAGGACGGAGATGGAGAGGAAAGGAGGGAAAAACCATGCTCTTTTAAAAGATGCAGAACAGCAAGTGGTATTTTTATAACAAACATTAACTAAGGCTAAGCGATAGGGGTTTAAAAAATCTTATTTTAAAAAATAGATTAGGTTCTAACAGCAAATTAATATTGACTCAACAAATTAATATTGGCTCAACAATTCAATTTATTTTAAACACCTATTGTTTGTTCCACGAAGACGTTTGTATTTTGACCCAAAGTGAAGAGAACACAAACCGGGGGTTGCTGGAGGGGAGGTGGGTAAAGGGATGGCTTTAAAATGGGTGATGGGTACTTGCTGTGAGGAGCACCGGGTGTTGTATGTAAGTGATGAATCACTAAATTCTCACCACTCCTGAAACCAACATTATGCTGTGTGTTAACCAGAATTAAAATAAAAACTTGGAAAAAAAAAAAGGGAGGAGAACAATTCTGCTTTTGTAGAGAGCTATTTTACTGCAGAACATTTAGTAATCTAAGATACATGAGCCAATAGACTATACTGCCTAAAATTTTTAAATAATTTATTGTATAAACATCATTAGAATGACAGGCATATTGAAATAAAGAAAAATTCATCCATAATAATCACCTTTCCAAATCAATTTTTTCATATTCTTTTCTAGTTCTTGTTTATATATATATATTTTGCACAAAAGCAAAACACTGCATGAATCTCAGCTAAAGGTATAAATTTATTTAGCAAAATAGTAAGGGGAGAGAGAGAGAAAAAAAACTTGAAATACCTATAAAATTCCAATTATTGTAGTGTACCATCCTAAATATACACCAATAAGGGGGTAGGGGAAGAAAATCAAACATTAGAGCCTTATGGTCCCCAAAACTAACAATGTTTATGACAATACTTACTTTTTAAAAAAAATTTTATTTATTTATTTATTTTTTAAGATTTTATTTATTTGACAGAGAGAGACATAGCTAGAGAGGGAACACAAGCAGGGAGAGTGGGAGAGGGAGAAGCAGGCTTCCTACGGAGCAGGGAGCCCGATGTGGGGCTCAATCCCAGGACCCTGGGATCATGACCTGAGCCGAAGGCAGACGCTCAACGACCGAGCCACCCAGGCGCCCCAATACTTACTTTTTCATTAACAACTTACTTATTGGTAAAGAGGAGACAGAAAATGTGCTTCAGAAGCTAAGTAAGTATTACAAAGGCTGTGTTTGTAAGAAAAAAGAGAAAAAGCTGCATATTTGCTGAAAGACAATTACAAATTTTATAAGATGTAAAATGATTTTCAGCAAAAAGTATATGTAATTCTAATACTCTGAGTCATTCACATATGTATGACCTGGTCACACTTTTTGAAAAAAAAGATTCAGAGTAGTATAAGAAGACTTCTGATACTACAAACCATGGAGGTGAAATGCAATGTCTTTTCTGTGAAGCTGTAAAGACAATGGTTAAGTCAGACACACAAAAATACTTTCTGAAGTAACTTTCAGGATATCAGTAAACACTCGAGGGGAAAAAAGTTACTTTTAAAATAAATGTATTTAAATATTTAAAAAAGAAAGTTGACCTTAGCTTATAAAATTGATCATTTTATGAGAATATACAAAACACCTTTTTGAGACTGTGCTCTAAAGCACCTGAACCTTCTTCAATCTCAACAGCCTTGAGGCTAAATGGAAATTGTTTTAGAAGACTAGCCCCAGAGTGACTTGGTACTTAACACCACAGAATTCTGTTCATTATCTTTTTTCTTTTTTAAAAACACACCTGAAAAATATGCCAGTCTGAAACCCTTTCTAGAGATACTGTCATCGGAATGGAACCTGATCCAGACGTGGTCTTGGGAAGAAATATATGGTGGTGGAACTGTCGAACCACAAGCTCTGTAACTTTCAGTATTCTTGTACGTTTCTATCGTCAACCAGTCCAAACTGCATCTTCTGGACCCCTGAATATCAAAATCCTGAAAACTAGAAATAAAAAGTCAGAAAAGGCTATTAATAAGAGCAATTTTGGAAAAAATTTCATAATAATACAATATAACTGAGGACTTTATTATAAGCCTCCATATTCACTGATTGTCCTGGGTTTTCCAGGCATACAACCATTATCATCAGCAAACAATAACACTGTTTCTATGTTCCTAATGTTTATATCTTTTTCCCAGATTCTCAAACAATACTTCTTCATATGTAATACCAGACTCCAAAATAATGCTAAAAAAAAATGGGTACTAGTTGGCACCTTGTTTCTTTTTCTTCTGTGTGTGTTTAGGAAGGACCACTTCTAGTTCAGAATATCCTAACTGTCCTGTATTTGAACTAGAGACACTACTCCATAATCTGATAAACTGAAGTACACACAGAAAGTCAGCCTCCTCTTAGATTAGACTGGTTCATTTGCTTGCTTAGTGAAAAGTTTGCAGGTTACATTTTCAGGGAGCAAATAGCACAAACCCGAGGAAAGTAAAAAAAGTAAATATGAACAAACAAAAAATCTGTATCAATAGTGAAAAATCTCTAAGTTTGGGAATTTTTTTTTTTTTTTACAGAAGTTATGTTACAGTCAAAGATTATCTTATAGTTCACAAAATATGGGCATGCAAAAAAAGTCAAGAGCACATACAAAATTAACTACTGCTATGAAAAAAGAGAAACTAAGATACTATTTTCCAATAACAGGTCTCCACCAAGAAGGGAATCTCTGACTTTATCTCCTTGCCTTTGCCTTAAACTGTGATAATGAAATTAATTATTCAAAGATTTTTACATCAGGATATTTCCTCTTTAAATAGTGTGAGTAACTATAGCAAAAACTGCCAGATAATCTGATTGTTTCCAGTTTTCCACTATTATGCTTCAAAGAATCCTTATCCAGGTATCTCTACATGAGCAAATAATTCTCTAGGACATATTTTTCTAAGTAGAATTGCTAGGTCAAAAGACAAAATTCCACTTTAAATTTGACAGACACTGACAAAAATATTTATACCAATTAATTTCCATTAAGTCTTATGAAAGAACCTTATACTCCATGACTCTGGAAAATTGGGATGTTCTGTTTTTTAAAAAACTGTTGCCAATTGTTTTCCATTTCCTTATTTACTGAGATTGAAACATTTTTTCCAATCTGTTTACTATTTCTTTTCCTATGAATTGCTTTGTTATATCATCCTTCATCCATCAGAAATTTTTCTTATTTAAAGATTCTCTATGTAGTATAAACATGTACCTGTTGGGGGTATGTCTATAATGCAAGATAAATGTACAGATATCCGCACCCACATTCTCTCCAATAGCTGGTGATGTCAGTCCTTTTAACCTGTCATTAGTTGGTGTGAACTGACATCTCTCACTGTGGTTCTATGCACTTCCCTGAGGACTAATGATATTGAACATCTTTTCATGTGCTTATTGGCCATTCTTACATTTTCTGTGAAGTGTCTGTTCAAGCCTTTTGTCCATTTTAAAAAACTGGGTTGTTTTCTCAAGTTATAAAAATTAATTTTACGGCGCCTGGGTGGCTCAGTCGGTTGAGTGACTGCCTTCGGCTCAGGTCATGATCCCAGAGTCCTGGGATCGAGTCCCGCATCGGGCTCCCTGCTCTGCGGGGAGCCTGCTTCTCCCTCTCCCACTCCCCCTGCTTGTGTTCCCTCTCTCGCTGTGTCTCTCTCTCTGTCAAATAAATAAATAAAATCTTTAAAAAAAAATTAATTTTATATTCTGGACTCAAGTCCTTTGTTAGATATATGTATTGCTGATGTTTTCTTCTAGTTTATATGGATTGCCTTTTCATTTTCTTAATGGTATCTCCTAATGAGCAGAGGTTTTTAATTTTAGTTTTGATGAGCCTAATTTATTTTTCCCTTTATGTTTAGTGTTTTTAGTGTCCTCTCTAAAATTCCTTTGCTTACGCCAAGATATTCAACAATGTTTTCTTCCAGTATTTTAGAGTTTTAGCTTTTACGTTCATATCTAGGACTTATCTTGAATTCATTTTTTTGTGTTCTCAGGGATAGGTCAAGATTTTTACACTTACTTGGTTTTATCATGCATGGAACATCCTGGTCTGGTCATCCTGTACCTGTGGAGATTTTGTTCAGCTTTGCCCTTAGTCTTCGGTGAATTCTTAATTTTGGGACATTGTCTTTACTTATAATATACGACATTTCTGTGGTTTCAATAAAATCCCAAGGTATTTACCAAGCTCCTCAAACTCAGCAGGTTTCAGACTTCAAACTCTGCCTCAGCTGCAGTGCATAGCCACTGAAATCCTGGAGCAGCTCTTTTTACCAGCTTCCTTAGCATCTCTTAAGCATGCACAGTTCAGAAAAGAGCAAAGAATTTGAGAAGAATTTATATGCAGATATAAGGGCTTCCTACATTGGGGCTCTCTCCTTTCCAGGATTTGCCTTTTCAATTTCCATTACTCTGACAGCCTCAACTCCACCCTGTGATACCACCTCAAGCCCACGAGACTTGGTGGTCTGTCTGAGTTCTAGTTACTCCACTCTGCATGGGGAGCTAACAGGAAGCAAACGTATCTCACCAGGGTGGATCCCTTCTTTCAAGGGTTTAATTCCTTCCAGTTTCTGCCAGCTTCTGATTACTTTCCAGGACCTTTGAGTAGTTTTTAAAAAACTTTTATCCAAAGTTGATAATTGTTTATGGGTGGGCTAGTCAGATTCAAGCTAAGGACTCCCTTAATACACTTTTATCCACTAAAATGTTTAAGATTGAGGAAAGCAGGATCCTTCCCAGAACAAAAGAAATGATCAATCAATATCTATTCATGTATACACTCTTGGATTTGGTTTGCTAGTATTTCATTTAGGATTGTTAAAATACATTTAAAAGTAAAATTAGTTTTCAGGTTTTCTTTTTTTATGTTTCACTGTAGTTTATATAACAAAGACAATGATCACAAACCTGTGCCCTGTGCCTGTTTAAAGTATAGCTCTAGGGTAGAAATTTTCAATTTCTTCATGTTTTTTTTAGTAATCAGCTCTCCCTACACTTTTGAGTCACATTTGGTAATTTAAATTTTTGTAGAAATTATCATTTTATCTTGATAGTAAAATTTGTTACAAAGCTGCAAATAGTACTTTCTTACATTAAAATTTTTTTTTCATATCTGTGGGCTTTATATTTGCTTGGATCTTCTATGGAGATAAGCACAGTATTGGCAAACAAGGAGAGTTTCATCTCTTCCTTCCCATTTGTCATATTACTCATTTCTATTTATTGTCTTGCTGCATTGACTCAGGGTTCTAGTATAAGCAGTGAAAGCATGCATTCTCATCCTGGCCCTTGGTACTAAAATTAACTTCAATATTAAGTTTAAAAATTTTTTTAACAGATACCTTTTATCAGGTTAAGGAATTCCTTATCTATTCATTTACTAACACCTGCCTGTAAAACTACTTGGGTTTAGAATCTTTTTCTGAATGTTGATTCAATTTCTTTAGTGAAGAATCAATTCTTGAATCAATTTTGGTAATATACATTTTCTAGAAAATGGTCCAATTCATCTAACTATATAACAGTGTTACCATAAACTATTCCTAATATTCCCTTATGACTTTGAAAGTCTCTATTATTGTATTTATAATTATAGACATTTTTGCTCATTCTTACTAGTACCTTTTCTCTTTTTTCTTCAGTCTTGCCTTGAGGTTTGTTTATTTTCCCAAGGTTTCCAGAGAGCCAGTTTTTGTTTTATTGAATCTTATTGTTTATTCTTTCTATTTCATATTTTCTGGTCTTACCTTACTACTTTTTCTACTTAAGATTTACCATGTAGTGGGGCGCCTGGGTGGCTCAGTCAGTTAAGTATCTGCCTTCGGCTCAGGTCATAATCTCTGGGTCCTGGGATCAAGCCCCGTGTCAGGCTTCCTGTTCAGTAGGGAATCTCTTCTCTCTCTCTCTCTCCCCCTCTGCCCCTCCCGATTGCTCATTCTCTCTCTCTCAAATAAATAAATAAAATCTTGGGGAAAGAAAAAAAGATTTACCCTATAGTTTTCCTTCTATACTCTTAAGTAAATGCTGAGTTCATCTATTTCCCATTCTGCTTATTTTTTTTTTTTTTTTTTAAAGATTTTATTTATTTATTTGAGAGAGCGAGAATGAGAGAGAGTACATAAGAGGGGGGAGGGTCAGAGGGAGAAGCAGGCTCCTCGCTGAGCAGGGAGCCCGATGCGGGACTCGATCCCAGGACTCCAGGATCATGACCTGAGCCGAAGGCAGTCGCTTAACCAACTGAGCCACCCAGGCGCCCCCATTCTGCTTATTTTTAAGTCAATGCATTCAAGCTGTGAATTTTTCGCTAAGTACTCTATCAATGTGTTCCAACAGATTTAATATGTAATATTTTCATTATGGTTATTTTAAAAATATTTTATGAGTTCCACTGTGATTTTCAGCATTAGTGCAGGAGTTATTTAGGAATATGCTTTCAAACACATGGGTTTCGTTGTTATTTCCTCCCAGTTTTTTATTGTGGTTTCTTATTTAACTGCATTGTGGTCAGAGAACACAATCTGAATAATGCAAAGTCTTAGAAATGGAATTCAGAATTCCTTTGTGGTTTTATAATCAATTTTTTTGTAAATGTTCCATATGTTTTTGAAAACAATGTATTTTATCTATTCATTGAAATAATATAAACATACACATATATAATACATGTTCCTACTGGATCAAGCTTGTTAATTTTTGTTTATCAAATCTTCTATCTTTACTATTTTTGTTTAATCTATTGAATTCTGATTAAAGGTATGTTTATTAACTTCCACTAACTGGATCAGTCAAACTTGGTAATTCTCCATATTTTGTTGCTTTGCATGTATTTTAGGCTATGTTATGAGGTATACAAAGTTTACCATGATTCCAACTTCCTAGTGCATTATTTCATTTGTTACTAATATTATAAGCTCAATTACATCTAATGTTAATCTTCCTACACTAGCTTTCTTTTTGTATCAGTATTTCCAAAGCTTATCTTTTTCTATCACCCCTTACTAAACTGTGTTTGTTTTGTTTTGGGTATGTTCTTAGAAGCCCTTTATAGGAGAATCATACCAATCAACAAACCAATAAACCTGATCAGATGGTCTTTTAAATTTAAATGAGTTTTTTACTGAACACCCCTTCTATTAGGGGAGATTTTTCATTTTCCTCCTTTCCTGTGTTCTTTTGTATTCATAGGTTTGGTTTTTTTTTACGTTTCTTTTACTTTACCATATACTCAAGATTGCTATCTGTTTTTTCAGTAGTTACCTTTAGATGTTGTAATTCAAATACTAAAACATACATTTGTCCTAATAAAGTCCAAGTAAGAGTATTCAGTGTTTCTATTCTCCTCTCAAATTCTCAGATTTGGTGGAAATATTTACAACCTTATTTTCACTAATCTCTAACTGAAATTTGGCATTTCACTTATGAATATAAACAACAAATCATGATAGTATTTACAATACCTGTCACTCTGTCACCAGCAGAAATCACAGATAATTACATATTACATTCCAGTTTTAATAGATATCTAGAATAACTATTTACACTGAAAATCACCTTGAAATTACAGTAGCTGTTAGGACGATCACTTACTAATAATGTTAATAAGCATATATTACTATATTACAAACTGGTAAAAATATCTGATAGCTATACTTCAATATAATTGGTTCCCTTTGTAATAATATGTATTATGATTTCTGAGTTTAAAAACATTCTAGGAAAGGATCTATAGGTTTCACTAACTACCAAAGTGTTCACAGGATAAAAAATGTTAAGGAAAAAGTCCTGATGTACTTGTGATGAGTACTGGGTGATGTGAAGAATTGTTGAATCACTATATTGTACACCTGAAACTAATATAACACTGTATGTTAGCTATACTGGAATTAAAATAACAAAAACAAAATAATAAAGTTTATCATGTCTGGAGTAAATTTGTGTTTGGACTCTGTTGGCTGTTTTTGTTAGTATTAATATTTTCCATACATTCCAGAAATAATGCTCATTCTGTAGAAGCTTTTCTGGTTCTCTCTCTCTCCTTTTAATCTACCCTCTTTCTGTGTTCCCCCGTCTGTGTTCTGTAGCTACATCCACCTGGGTCTCCATTCCAGAACAGTCTTTACATGGTGGTTCAGAGCATTACAGATCCTGTCGTGGAGTCAGCAGGTAGCCTGGTTAAATTCCTATTTGTAATGGTATGTCCTCCCACCTCTTTAAGTTTTCAGCCCCATATAAGTTCAGGCAGTGGTTAGTGGTTAATGCAAGTTTTTTTCAGCCTTCTATTTTTTTTTTTAATTAAAAAAACTTTTTAAATTTTTATTTAAATTTAACTAATTAACATATAGTATATTAGTTTCAGAGACAGAGCTCAGTGACTCATCAGTCTTATAAAATACCCAGTGCTCATTACATCACGTGCCCTCCTTAATATCTACCACCCAGTTACCCCATCCCCCCGCCCCGCTTAAGCCTTCTTTCTTGAGCAAAACACCCTGACTCCAGTCCTTGGCTTCAAGCATGGAATTAAAATCCAATTCTCTGTCTCCTCTTGTTAAGACGGCCTTTGTTGATTTTGGTAAGTTTCAAGGGAGAGGAGTAAGGTAAAAATGCCTTCATGTTACAATCTTTAACCAGTTTTATAAGGAGAGCTCTAAGTTATTGCTTATACATCGTTCATAAAATTTTAGTTTCCCTCTTTTATCTAGATTTTAATTTTATTTTAAACTCAGGAATGAATGCTTTCTTTTTATCAAAATGTTTTATTTTATTTTTTTTTTTAAAGATTTTATTTATTTATTTGAGACAGAGAGAATGAGACACAGAGAGCATGAGAGGGAGGAGGGTCAGAGGGAGAAGGAGACTCCCCGCCGAGCAGGGAGCCCAATGCGGGACTCGATCCCGGGACTCCAGGATCATGACCCGAGCCGAAGGCAGTCGCTCAACCAACTGAGCCACCCAGGCGCCCTGTTTTATTTATTTTTTTAACAGAGAGAGAGAGCGAGCGAGAGAGCACACGTAGGCAGAGGCAGGCAGAGGGAGAGAGAGAAGCAGGCTCCCCACTGAGCAGAGAGCCTGATACAGGGCTTGATCCCAGAACCCTGGAATCGTGACCTGAGCTGAAGGCAGATGCTTAACTGACTCAGCCACCCAGGTGCCCCTATCAAAATGTTTTAAAACATCTCTCTATTCTAGATAATCATATACTTTTTCTATGACTTGTTCATATGGTAAATTAATTTAGAATTTTCTAATATTGACTCACTTTTATGTCTAAATGAGCTGCATCTGATCATGGTATAAATTAAATTTCTTTTGAACAATTTAAGATTACACCAATATTCACAAGTGAAACTTGACTGTCTTTGTGTGTATGTGTGTGTGTGTAGATCTTTTTAAAGTTTGGTATTAAATGATAATGATTTCAGTAGGAACTAAGACAATTACTAAAATCACTTTCTGATCTCATTAGGCTGTGTAAATCCAAATTCATCAACTTTTTCTGGAATTTAGGAAATTTTCTTTTAGATGTATGGCTTATCTCTAATTTTGTTCTGCATTTTAGTATTGTGCTTGGTTTTAGTGTTTCTTTGTAAAATCTCAAGGGCCCAACACATGATCAGAACCAAATGGCAGTATTCCATGTAGCCTCCTCCGTGCTGGCGAGAATTTCCAAGTTTTATGGAACTGAGCTGGTAGGTGGGAAATATAATTTTGGGGTTGGATTTTTAGGTTGAAAGATAAAAATCTCTAAAAACTCTAGTTTTATGTCGAAAGAAATCCAATACGAGGAATCCCTATGGTAAAAATGCTATTTTGTAAACATGTTTATACTTAGTCATATTATAAGTAACAGAAAATAGGCATATTGTCCGGGTCCCAACACTGGCAATGCAGAAGGATCACCTCAACAGCACACGCTAGCAATCCATCAGGCGAGAGAATCACACTTCTCACAGAGAACAGTTTCTACACGAGCTCAGCTTCAGTGTTCCAGAAGGTGTGGCCTGGGGCAGAACGGGCTAGAGCAAAACGAACCAGATGGCGCCTGTTTTATGGCTTCCTCAGAAAAAGGGGGACTGAACACAGTTGTGTTTCTCAAGAGACACTGGTTGTCTCATTAGTTAAGGGACATAAATAAGGAAGATGGATGAAACAGACAAAGGGGATTAAGAGGTACAAACTTCCAGTTGTAAAATAAGTACGTCACAGAGATGAAAAGTACAACACAGGGAATGTGGTCGATATATTACGGTAACATTGGTGACAGACGCTGACTCCCTTATCACGGTGGGCACCGAATAACGTAGAGAACTGCTGATCACTACGTTGTACGCCTGAGCTAACAGAACGCTACGCTAATTATATTTCAAAAACCCCCGCAAAAGTAGGCTAAACTCACAATCTTATTTTGTAAAAATGTAAGAAGGGATTTGAGTCTGTGATATGCCAGGTCTCTTCGAAATCTGAAATCCCATGCTTCTCCGCACAAAGACGCTGCCCGTGAGAGAACGCCGAGGACGCCTTTGTGCTGCTGCGGGCACTGCCTCTGCCACAGGCCATGATTTCGGACTGCTCTTTCCGTTCCGGCCTCAGCTCTTCGTCAAGGCACAGTACTGTCTTCTTTTTCTCCCCTTCCGGCAAAGTTTTTTTCTAATAGCCTTGATATAATTTCCTTAAGCAAGCGTTATCTAGTTCCACCGAATCTTTTCTCCTTAGTATCTTATCCCCATAGTGCTTTTCTGCAACTTTAAATATTTTTAAAATGAATCTTAAGCTTTTTTATTTATATTTATTATAATCTTAAACTTTTGTTTATTTCTCCTAGGAGCCTCTTTCATTTTGTATTCTTAACAAAAGTTCTTGTGTTTCAAAGTTATAAAAAAAGAGATTTTTCTAGACACCTTGTCAGCTCATTTCAAGTCTTATATACACACACACACACACAGGAAAACACTACCATCATGTTTTAGCTTGTTAAGAGAGAGGACTCTACTAATGAGACTAAGGTTATGGGCTGGATCTCCAGGTGGATTAGTGAGTTTTGTTTATTTGTCCCACAGCCAAAGATTACACTCTTGTTCCTAATAAGCTATTTTGCAAATGTGCACCTTTTGTTAAAAGGGGATTTAGAAGAACATGGGTGGCTCAGTGGAAATCCATTATCACCATCAGAAAAATACTCAAAACACATACCCTTATAGTAGGGGAAGGACCTTAATATGGTATTGGTAACTATATTTTATTACATTTTTAGAAAACTGTCTTTTCATATAACTGCATGCTGAGTGATGATACTTGGAAACTGAATTTATATTTTGTAATATATAGTAATTCAGAAAGGTATCAGAATTACCTTATAGTAATGATTTCCCCTGGGTTTGCCCGTATGAACCAGCTGCAGTTGATTTTGGCAGGATATTCAGAAGGCCAGCCTGGGCTTGTGATTATACCACTTGGTGCTCGAATTTGTTCTGGTGTCTCTCCACAAGCTGGAAGAAGCCAAAGCAATCTTAGCTAATTATTATACTTTAAAACAAAGCAGGAAGTAAATCAGTGTTTATTTAAAAAAAAAAAACCCCACACTTCAGGCATCAAATCATACACAATAAAATATGCTAACATCAACCTTAAAGATCTTTTATTATTCCAGGAAGAGATTTTATTTTCTTCCCTTTTAGTCAAAGTATTTCATTCTAATTAAGTACATATTTGGGGGAGGCACAGAAGTTTTCATATTGGACCTTTGAATAACAGTTTAAGAGTCAGGATAACTAGCTTTAGCCATGGCTATTGGCTAATCAACTTGTTCCATTTATCTTTTTTCAAAACTCACCTTTTAAATTCATTTTCTTTATTATAAACTAACTATAAAGTTCAATGTTTACTGAATTACTGTGTTTAGATCCTTAAGAGTACAATTTTGGTTTTTCGACTTTAAATTAAAAGACTATTATATAAATTGTCTTCTGAACAAAATTATGAAAGGAAAGCACATATAAACACAATAGTAAGATGCTGGATTGTTACGAAGTTAGTGGATGATTGGATAAAGACAGCAAAGCACTATACTTCAAAATTACTGCAAAGTAGTTCTTTAATCTATTCTGTTAATGTTTCTAAATTTTATTACAGGGAGATAAATGAATCCTAAATTATTTTAAAATAAAGGCTTGAAAAGGTGACTAAAATATCATTATGTGATTAGATATTTGAATATTATGAAGAAATATAGAATAAGCTTAAACTACTGCCAACACTCTCCTGGTTTATTCTCCTTGCATTATCTTGAACTTTCAGAGTGATACAGTTCACACCTTACCTATCCAGAGGTCAGCAGATAATGTGACAATTTATTCTCCCTCAATTTAAAAAATAGTCATTGGGCTACAAAAAAATACATGATGAATGTTTTAAGTTTTCAGTAAAATTTAAAACCTTAGAACCTCTTATTTGATGTAATTTCAACATATTAGATTATTTGATTATTAAAATAGCAGCAGATTAGAAGCAGCAAATTAAAAGTGAGGAAAATAGTTGCCAGGGGTCCAGAGACAGTTATCAGAAGTAATGGGGGCAATTTTCAGAATAAAAAAAAGTATGTGCTGAACTCAAAAACCATGACAACTCAGAACATGTATAATACTGCCTATCTTCCAAAAGGTAAGAGAAGACTCTCCTTTCATAATACTTAGTAGTCATGCCTAGCTAAAAGAGTTATTGAATGAATACATGAATCCTTGCAAGCAAAGTGCCTGGGGTAATATGTGGCCTAAACTTCCATGCTTTTTGAGTTCTGCTGTTAGTTTAAAAGTTAGTTAACCCAATTTATAGATAGGCAAGTATCCCTATTACAATTATAATTTTTAAAAATGGCCCTTTTTTTTTAGTAACAGAGGTTACAGTCCATTCAGTTAAGGTTAAAATGCTAAGAAGTATACTATACAATTTAAAAAAGTTTTTATCTATAATGATCAAAATAAAGCAAGCTATATTGCTGAAAGAGTCGATCCTTATTTCTATAGAATAACCCATTCCCTAAAGAAAAAATGGAATCTAGGTTTTAAAAGTATACTTTACTGAAGAAAAAGTGTTCATGCCTAAAATGGGTCTACCCTGGAATTAGGTACATTGCACCAAAGGGATCTTGTTTTCAATCACTGTTAGAAAACAGACTCACAACACAGAATACAAGGATATAATATATCAAGAGCCTACTACAGATCTTATTGCCCACTCAGAGTTGAAGCTTCCAATTTTTTTTTGGTTAAATTTCATTAAGAGTAAAATTTCCCTTATAATTTTTTTTACATTTTGATGAATGATACTTTAGAAAAAGACTAAATTTACCTAAATGTGAGCTTACTGACAATGAAGTGCCAGCGGTTTGCTTTTAACTTTGCTCTAATGAATTATCATCATCATAATTAAAGAAAAGATACCCTAAGTAATTTATCAGAACTTTTTCTTTCTTCGTTATCACTTGCCAAAGCATTTGGGAGTAGTATACTAAAGTAAAAACCAGGTAGGAATAACTTATGGCAAAGCAGACAATTTGTTAGCCTTTAAATAAATGGATAGAGTACTTATAGGGGAAAAGCTAGGAAGAATTTCATTAGGTTTTATTAGGCTTTGTTTTAAATTTCTCCCCCCTGAATACCTGAGAAACCCATAGGTGGTGCTCTTATACCAAAAACTAAGTTATGTTCTGATATGGATGCTCAAAAATACTATCGTGATTATTTTTTTTCATACAACTGCCCCAGGAGAAGATACACCACTCATAAATAAGAATGGATATTTTAAGATTTAGTACATTTCTAATTCAATAAGTACTTTAAAAACAAAATGATAGTATCATGTTTCTCCCTTAATTGGTTATGAACACATATTTTGATTTAATTTTGCACATTTGTGACATGACTGAGTTTGGCATTTAGTTTCAAAACCAGCCGGTGACTTTTTATCAACACATTTTTTGCATGTGCAATACATTGGGCATGTAGATAAATATACTCTAGAACAACCATAACTTCTTCCTTTCTCTATTTAAGAAAGAATAAATTCAAATGCCAAGAGGAAGTAACATTAGAAACCATTAAGAAAGTTTTCTGTCCCTTTTTGGTTAAGAATTTGGGTTAAGATATATATATCTGGGTAGATTTGGAATCATAAGATCTAGATGCTATCAGTTCTACCTGCCATTTACTGGCTTTGTCATATTGTGAACTACTAAACCTCTTTGGGTCTTGGCTTCCTTATGTGTTAAAATAAGAGGTTGCTATTTGAATACCTTTAAGGTCTATTTTAGCCCTAAATCATGCCCACCCTATCTCCCATCATCAAGATATATTTCTACTACATTTCTTTTTTTTTTTTTTTAAGATTTTTATTTATTTATTTGACAGAGAGAGACACAGCGAGAGAGGGAACACAAGCAGGGGGAGTGGGAGAAGGAGAAGCAGGCTTCCCGCTGAGCAGGGAGCCCGATGCGGGGCTCGATCCCAGGACCCTGGGATCATGACCTGAGCCGAAGGCAGACGCTTAACGACTGAGCCACCCAGGTGCCCTCTACTACATTTCTGATGGCTCATCAGGATGTACTCATAAATTTTTCCTTATTTTTTCACTTTTCTTTTTCTCTTTGGCCTACTGAAACCAGACTTCCAATTCTTAATGTCATAAAAACCTTGCTAGCAGGCAAAACCATCATTGACCTCACTGCTGAATCGAAGGGATGCTCAATCCCCATCCTACTTGATCTCTCTGGAGTATCTAAGAGGGATTTGTTTTTTCCTGATACTCTAGTACTTTGACTTTGCTGACATCACTTCTCCTGGTTCACCTCCTACCTCAGACTGGTCTGTGTCAGTTCTCTAGTCCTAGATCATCCTCTTCAGCCAGCTTCTGCCTAGGCTGGTGTTTGCAGTTCATTCCTAAGCCTTCTGCTCTCCTCACTCTCTGTGGAAGGTCTCATTCCCTCCTACCATTTCAACTATGCTCTACAGTTCATGGGTTTAAGATCTCTAACCCAGAGATTTTGCATAGTCAAACGCCCACTGGACATCCCAACCTCAAATTCAACACGATCAGAACGGTGTGTATGTCCCAAATCTTTCTTTTTATCCTTTATTCTGAATCTTTATTGTCTTAGGCATCAGCTGGTTAAAGGAACAGTCACTTTACCTAATTCAAATAAAAAGGAAATTTACTTTAATATTACAGGCGATTTCAAGGACTTCCAAGCATAGGAAATAAATCAGGCCTTAACAGCGACTAAAACTAGAAATTTCCAAATCAAACATTGAGACCGCCTTTATCACCTCTTAGGCCTGCTTTATCTCCCAACATCTACCCCAGTCTTCCAATTGACTTTTTCTGAGTCCTCTATTTTTTTCCTTATTTCAGTGTCTTCTAATGATTTCCCATTCCTAACTCATTGTAACCCTTCAGCTCAAGTACCTATCATCAACTGTAATTTCAATTTTTCTTAGTTTATTAATGTTATTCATTTTATATCTTTTTATATGAAAGATCTGTGGTGTTATTGTTACAATCAATTTGATAATACTTAAGCCTCCATCCCCTCACTTGTAAATAGGGATTAAAACACTGCCCACCACCTAGTGTTACAAAGGTTAAATACAACTGTTATGGTAAAGGACTCAGCACACTGCTTGGATTACAATGAACTGTCAAGAAATAACAGCACATGATATACCAAGTCAGACTGGTTGGTAGTAATGCCTGGAATGGCGGTAGTGAGATGTGTTCAGACTAAGTGGGAAAGAGCCAGTGACTATTCGTTTAATATGTACTGGGCACCATTATGCTCTGGAAAGAATGAGAAATTATGCCACCAATTAACTGGTTATCTGACATGGGCAGAAGCCAGGGTAAGGATAAGGTTGGGATACATACCCACAAAACAATGCTTTAGGAAATGAATCTCTTTTTGTTTTGAACTAAACTATTTATATAATTCTGCTAGTTTGAATGTCATCCATCCAGGCTTTGACTATACTCCCAATTTGGGATATACCAAACCTGACATTCTTTTATCTACATTTATTCTACCCATTCCTTCTCTACTGCTTATACGTAATTAGTTTAGCTATAGTCTGATTAATTCTGCAATGAGAATTAGTTAATACATAACAGGCAAATAGAGAAATCTTGTCAGTATAATGCAAAGTTGTGATCAATTTTATTTTTAGCATGTAAATGATTTGAAGTATCCAGAAGAGGGTGCTTTCACAGTTTAAGAAAAAATATAAAAACCCTATAGAATGGCCTTCCTTTATTGCCAAGTGGTTACTTTACTAGCTTAAAGAACTGCTTGACTTTCTTCTATATTAGTTTATCTTGGGAGGTTGCAAGTACAGATGGGGATGTGAAGACATTTCTCTGCTATAAAAACAAAACAAAACATTTTAATAAAGGTTATCTCTGAATTATATATATATAATTATATATAATTTATATTATATACATATATAATTTTTTTTTTTAAAGATTTTCTTTTTAGGGGCATCTGGGTTGGCTCAGTTGGTTAAGTGTCCAACTCTTGGTTTCAGCTCAGGTCATGATCTCAGGGTTGTGGGATCGAGCCCACACACTGGGCTCCATGCTCAGCGGGGAGTTGGTTTAAGATTTTCTCCCTTTACCTCCCCCCGCCCCCCAGTTCACATGCACATGCTCTCTCTCTAAAATACATAAATAAATCTTTAAAAATAAAATCTTTAAAATTTTTTTTTATTTTTAAGTAATCTCTACATCTAATGTGGGGCTTGAATTTACAATCCCGAGATCGAGAGGGGCATGCTCTACCAACTGGGTCAGTCAGGTGCCCTGAATTATATTTTTATTTTTGATTAAATTGTTCTCCTAGAAGCAAATGTCTTCAAGGAGTAAGTAGGAAGCCCAGAAGATACAGATGCAAAGTCTGGACTGATTCTAGGTATACATGTCAGGGATACTTGACTGTTGTTAGCATTTGGATTGCTATTTTGTCAGGGCTATCCTTACAAAGCTACATAGTTGTAAGTGATGTGTACCAACACTACTTTTCTCATAAGCCCTGTTAGTTTAGTGTTTAATTTAGCAGATTGTGAGATTTTCCAGAAATGATTTATATTTTAGTCTTTGTTCATTTTGATTCCTTAATAGACCTCTTAACAACCGGTATCACTTCTGGTTCTTGGAATACAAACATCTACAAAAAACATATCTACCTAATTTACTCTGGTCAGTATCTTTAGATATAAACAAGCATTCAAGTATTTTAGATGATGATAATTCATTATTTCTACTTTTGATAAATTTCCCATAACTTCAGAAACAGAAACTCCCAAGTTAAGGAGGTTCCAAATGTTCATTCAAAAGACTGCAACTTTCCACTTGGAGAGCATCTTCTCCATACAATTATGTAGTGATTAGGTTATCTGATTAGCTCTAAAAAGCCTATTTAATTCATAGTGGTTCTAAGAGGACAACTGGAATGAAAAAAATGAAAGAAAATGGCATTATTATAATGCTAGTGGTTAAGCTATACTCAAAGGCTAAACTAAATATCTACAGTTTTTAACTTATCCTGTTTGTTATCAATTAAGAAAGGGAGAATTAACTGAGGAATGAATAGGTAGAGATTCTCTGATGGTGTTCTCAATAAGATTTTGATATTAGTCTTCAGGTTTAGAATACAAAGATCTCACTGCATAGTTTAGAAAATGACAAAACTGAGAAATACTTAAGACTTCATATTTAACTTGATACCATTTCAATAATGTCAAAGAAAAGCAAAGAACTATGGTTTTAAGCTAGATTAATGCAACATAACTATCAAATTTAAAGAAATCATTTAAAAAATAGGAAGTGTTCAAATAACCTCTATTTCACAGGACACATGGTAGAGGAGAGGAGAGAATGACTTCAAAATAATGTCAAAGAAACTGCCCTTCAATTTGAGATTTCATGGTTTTAAAGCCCGAGGAAAAAAAGAGGCAGGCAAGGAAATTTATGATTAGAACTGAACTACCTGTGGGGCACCTGGGTGGCTCAGACAGTTAAGCGTCTGCCTTCAGCTCAGGTCATGATCCCAGGGTCCTGGGATCGAGCCCTGCATCGGGCTCCCTGCTCAGCGGGAAACCTGTTTCTCCCTCTTCCTGTACCTGCTGCTTCCCCTGCTTGTACACTCTCTGTCAAAAATAAATAAAATCTTAAAAAAAGAAAAACAAAAAACAACTGAACTACCTGTAAAAGGAAACAAAAATGACAATTTCCTGTTCTACAGATGAAGAATTGGGTTTCTTTTCAAAACTGACAAGAGTTGACACTTTATGACTACAAGTAGTTTAGACTAAAAGTGACATGGAATCTTTGGGCCTTTGGTTTTAATAAACCACAAAACTGAGATGCAAAGAAAAATCAACTATGCTTTACTGACCACTGAAGTACCTAAAATACGTATGTAAAGCACACGAAAAAAGCATGTAGAGAATTAATGCTCTCATGGAAATTGCAGTTTTGTAATAATGAGATATGCTTATTCATTTAGTCCGAGAAACATATAAACAGTTATGAGAACATACAAAACAATATAGTCCTGAATGATATAATACACTTTAAAGTAATTATAAATAATGCATCATATGGGCATATGGTATTATTAAACAGACACAAAGAGCCACACATACAAAAAGCCTGCATTATATTGGTATAGAACAGAGAGGGCTTACCAGACTATTAACACAGCATTTTTTTTTCACAAAACAGAAGTAGGCAGAGCCAAAGTAAAGAAAGAGCACATTCCAAATCAGAAAAATTTAATGACCCAATTCTGTAGATACCAGTCAAGCCAATGTAAGCTACTATGAAGAGAAGTGATGTGATGCAAAGAAAGAAACTGGTGAGGCACAGAGGTCAGCTAAGAAGTTCCTCTAACCTGTAAACTTTTACTTCACGGAAGTGTCACTATCTAACACGAGCAAGAGCATGTTCAGTCTGTTTATAAGCACAGGACGGCATTTATAGTCAGTGGCGGTCACTATGATTTGGCTGTCTCATTTTTCAGAGTATGGTGTTTTATAAATATTAACTCCATTGCAGCTGATAATACAAAAGCAATTCCAAATGTTGAAAACACTAGCAAGAAGAAATTAATTCCAATGGAAACAGATGTACTTAAAAAAAAAACAAAAACGCCATCTCTTAGATAAAGCAGCAGCAAAGGGTGACTACTGAATGGCCACATAGGGTGTGAGAAAGAAGATTCTGAAGGCTGATGAAATCACATGATATAGGGAAAAGACTGTGCCTGCACAAGCAATACCAGGCATTGAGACATGGAAAATTAGGATATGCAGACAGATGATTAGCATGAAAACCAGACACCTACTGGTCCAGTTAATTTAGGAGAAGGGCAGCACTTTGAAACTTAAAGGTTAAGTGTGGTGCATAAGGCTGAAGATGAGATTCTTGTTGCAAGTCCGAGGTTTATGGTTCATGAGTTGAAGGACGGTGCATACAATCAAAGGGAGGAGTGTGTGGTCAGGCCTGTGGATTCCATGACTAATAATAATGTTGCTGCCTAATAGGTACTTTCTTTCTTTTTTAAAGATTTATTTATTTAGGTGGGGGAGGGGCAGAGGGAGAGAGAATCTCAAGCAGACTCCTCACTGAGCACAGAGCCCAATGTGGGGCTCCATCTCATGACCCTGAGGTCATGATCTGAGCTGAAATCAAGAGTTGGATGCTTACCCGACTGAGCCACCCTGGTGCCTCTCAGGTACTTCCTTTTAATTCTTAGTACTATTTAATTCTCTTCTTATTCCTATTTAACAGACAAGAACGAAACGGAGGCACAGAGAAATCGATTTTCGTAAGATCACAAAAAAGCTAGTAAGTGTCACAACTGGGATTTGAACCCAGGCAGCAGGCTTCAGAGGCTGCAGTCCTAGCCACTAAGACACACTACTGCCCTAGAGAACTCCCTATGACACCTGGAATAATTATCAGGAAGACAGAGGGAGCTGCCTCAACAGAATTTCAGTAAAGATAAAAGTAGTTTATTTTGGAAAAAAGTTCTCTCGGTCCTGTATTAACACAGAGAGAAAAGGTTTTAAAACTTCTAAACACTGGTTCTTATTTACTACAAATCTATGTAGTGACTGAAGGCAGGACTAATCTCCTTCTTGGTTTCTTTGGAAGAGTATTTTAGGACCTACCTTTAATAAGGAAAATGTACACACAGGAGTTAATTATAGGTAAGATGTTGAAGGCACGGGGTAGAATAGCAGCAATAAGGGGATGTAGTGAAGGCTGAAGGAGGTATTTTAAAGGAAAGAGGAACAGAGAAGGGGAAAGGCAGGGAAAGCTGGAGGACTAACAGAAGATGGTAGTATTCTTAATGTTAGACAGTCAGTTTAGAAAGCAAGCATGTTGAGTATGAAGTCTATGGGTCACTGAGAACACCGGGCGAGTCTCAAGTGAGCATCAGAATCCAAAGATGAATGAGGTGCAAGAGTGGCCCTGTGTCAGGCTGTCCTCTATGACACAGCTAAGCCCTGGCAACCTCCATAGGAAACAAAAGAAGCCCATCGTTAGGAAGAAACAACTTCAGTTTGAAAGTTCTCTTCTTGCAACTTGACTGGGTTTGTTGCCCATCCCAATGTCTTGATTTCTTTGACCTTTTGTTGCCCAGACTCCGTGAATACCTGGTATCTGAGCTGAGGTCTCACATAGTATAAATGTCAGAACAGTCAGCACACTGAGGGTGGACAGAACTGGAAGGAGACAAAGATTGGACATGGGTAGTATTCCCTTAGATTTACTCTACATTTTATTCCAATTTTTTCAGAAACTCAGAAAACTGAACTTCCGCTTTTATGGAAATATTTACTAACACTCTAACAGCAATATTTACTAGTCTAAGATGGGAAGGTTTTTAATTGTTATTTAAAAGGTAAGATCAGTACAAGCAGAAAAATTTATATTAAATCTATCACTCACACTCAGGACTCTCAGTATTTTCAAACCTATTACTAAAAATCACACATTTCTACTTTGAGCAGGAAATCCTACATCTAGCTGCTTATAATTAAATGAATATTCCTTTGCATTAGCACAGACACTTAAGAATGAACACAGCAATGTATTTATTCCTATTATTTTGTTTTTATTTTTATTTTTTATTTTATTTTTTTTTTAAAGATTTTATTTATTTAACAGAGAGAGACGTAGCGAGAGCAGGAACACAAGCAGGGGGAGTGGGAGAGGGAGAAGCAGGCTTCCCGCAGAGCGGGAAGCCCGATGTGGGACTCGATCCCAGGACCCTGGGATCATGACCTGAGCCGAAGGCAGACGCTTAACGACTGAGCCACCCAGGCGCCCTCCTATTATTTTAAATACTGTTTTTTTTGAGGACCAAAATATTTCATGCGGTCTTTAGCTCTAATCAAGGCAGGTAACTCCTTAGTTTCTTGAGGGTCACTAAAGTCCAGAACAAACAAACAAATAATGATCAAGGGCTACATGGCAGTAAAATAAAATACATTTTTTAAAAAGTCAAAAGAGGCACAAAATATAGAAAAAGGAGGAAAAACAGAAAAAAAAAAACCCATACAGTTTTTCCAGTTCCAATAGGGTCATGGCACAATATGAATAAGATAAGGAGAGTACCCTTAATAAAACTATCCAAGCAGCTTTATCCTAAAATTTCTAAGTAGTAAGAGTAATTCTGAGTTTTGCCAGCAAAGCATAAGATAAGGTAAATGGTGGAAGATTCAACCTTTTATACATTTTTCTAAGGGCATAAAAGGGCAATTTTTTTCCTGTTAAGGGCATAAAAACTATTGATATGGTACCTATATTTCCCAATTTTAAGTACTACAGAAGATTAAAATGCTAAGCAAGCTACTACTTTCATTTCCTGAATGGGAAAAAATATTAATTTTGAAGTTTACTGTGATTCTTGCTAGAAAAATAGAAGAGGCAAAGCAGAAATCAGCACCTGAGCAAACATAAATTGGCCTTGATGTTCATGGTTTTTCTAAGCCATTTTTATCAGCTTTGACATAGTTTTTTTTAGTATAAGCACATCCTTCTCCAGGACTGTTCTAGTCTTAGTGTCTTGTCAAGAGTGATACCCAGAAATAAACATACTATCCAGAGTGTGTTTAAAAGAGGAGTAAAGAAGAACTTCAGGGGCGCCTGGGTGGCTCAGTCAGTTAAGTGTCTGCCTTTGGCTCAAGTCATGATCCCAGGGTCCTGGGATGGAGGCCCTGTCAGGCTCCCTGCTCCCCTCTCTCCCTTTGCACGCCCCCCCACTTGTGCTCTCTCTGTCTTTCTCTCTCTCTCAAGTAAGTAAAATCTTAAAAAGAAGAAGAAGAACAACAACAACAACTTCTATCTACTTTGTTCTGGATACTGTATTTCCAGTACTGTAGTTTAAGATCAAATCAGCTCTAACTGACATGGAACTATTAGTCAACTGAAATCCAAAGTCTACCCTGCTCATCCGCCAAGTGACTGGCTTTTGCACAAAAGCTGCACAGTACATCCAATTCAAATTCAGGCCTTAGCAAAATCACAAATAATTAACACGCTATCACACTTTGAAGAATTATTCTCAAAGTAGAAAAAGAATTATTTTCAAAGTTACAGAATAGAAAAGAAAATGTCAAATGTTTGAATGCAACGTATTATACCTTCACTGGATCTGGCCCACTCACTCGAGTGGGTGAGTTTTACTTCCACCATCTAAGCATCACACACTGCTGTCAGGTTACAACCTGTTCTGTCGAAGGTCTTGGGTGCTCACACTTACTGTTCTGATGCTGAATTTATTTACTGCTTCTTATAATAACGTAATATAAAATTATATAATAATCTTGCTATAAATATGCAACTGTTTCACTAAAGACTTGATAATAAACGAAATATTATGATTATATAATATAAACTATGCTTCATATAAAATATATTATTGTATAATAAAACATTGTAAGTAATATTTAATTATATACTATGTAATGCTACATATAAAAGTGTAATACATAAAATTATAATACTACCATTACTTACTTTTCTGAAAGTTTCAGGGAGTGCTCTACTCCAGAAACTTAAATGTCTCATAAATAAACTCTCTGAACACAGGCAATGCCTTTATTTATTTTTTAAAAATATTTTATTTATCTGACAAAGACAGACACAGCGAGAGAGGGAACACAAGCAGAGGGAGTGGGAGAGGGAGAAACAGGCCTCCTGCCAAGCAGGGAGCCTGATGCAGGGCTCCATCTCAGGACCCTGGGATTACGTACGACCTGAGCCGAAGGCAGACGCTTAACGACTGAGCCACCCAGGCGCCCCCAGGCAATGCCTTTAAAAATTAATAGTATCCTAAACTATGTGTGTGTATTATTTTTTAAAAAATGTACTCTGTCTTGTATTCTATACTCACTTTATTCATTTGAAGGACAGTTTCTTGGCTTCACATTGTTCTATTTTTTTATATTCTGAAATCCTAAAAACCCTAATGGGTTCAGTATCACCTAAAATATAATAAACTTTCCTCCCTTTCTTCATTTAAAACATGGGTAAAAGACACACCATATAATACTGGTCAAAAGAACTGGTGAAATTCTTTTAGTAAGCTTAGTAGGAGGTCCAGTATTTGACTGAATAATTGAAAATAATATTAAAGTCACACAGGAAAGGTACAAAGGACCACTTATACCTGCTGCTTTACTCATGCAACTTCTCTGTATTTAAAAAATAATTGTAAATTGCTATCAAATAATTATAGTTTAGGCTTTATTTCCTTTCATAAGATTTGAAAATTCTAGGATAATAGAAGTGTTATCAGACTGGATGATCTTCCAGGGAAACTTCAAAATACCACATTACAGTATTTAAGCCTAAAACAGTGGTTAAAAACAAAAGCCACTTTACTACAGTGCTCTACACTAATGCAAAATATTACTAATTAATTTGTAAGCAAAATAATTGCAATTTAGAAAAGAATATATCCTAATTAAAAAGGCACAACTAATAATTATTTGTTTTAAAGGCTTATAGGATCAGCAGTGTGCTAGGCCTTTGAGTACTAAAATATAAACTGTAAAATGCAAATACACAAACATAAAGGTGATGACTTTTTAAAAAGATTAATTAATTAATTAATTAATTTGACAGAGAGAGAAAGAGGGAGCACACACACAACCAGGGGGAGCAGCAGAGGGAGAGGGAGAAGGAGGCTCTCTGCTGAGCAGGAAGCCCGATGCAGAATTCGATCCCAAGACCCTGGGATCATGGCCTGAGCGGAAGGCAGATGCTTAACTGACTGAGCCATCCAGGTGCTCTGATGACTTTTTTTTTTTTTAATTATTTATTTTAGAGAGAGAAAGAGTACGTGCATGGGCAAGTGGAGGGATGGGCAGAGGGAGAGAATCTCATGCAGACTTCCAGCTGAGCAGGGAGCCCAACTTGGGACATGATCCCAGGACCCATGAGATCCTGACCCTGAGATCACAACCTGAGCTGAAACCAAGAGTCAGAAGCTTTAACTCACTGAGCCACACAGGTGCCCGGATGATGACTTTAATAGAATAAAAATTCTGACAAAACAAAAGGAGAACAATACTTAAAAACTACTTGAAATCTATTTTATATACTCTGCTAATTCAGTTAATATAAACAAGGATCAAGAAAGAAACTTCCTAACTTGATATTCTCTTTCTCTGATCCCAGAAATGTGGCTTTGCCTTACAAAAAATTCCATGTTAAATATAAAGTAGACTCAAGATCAAGCTAACCTCAGCTACAGATGTTATAAGGTAGAAATATCTAGAAGCTGCATCACTGATGAATTGGGAATAACATGTTAATCCTCGTATGTAAAAACTTTCTATTTGAGAAAGCAGCAAGCTCCAACATCTGTTCCTATTAGCAACCAGAAAATCTTTAAATTTCAGGGTAGTTTTGCCTAACTATAAAAGAAAGCCAATCTCATTCTCTTATTCTTTGCAATGTCACAACTCTAGGCCATGAATCAAAAGTAGAAGTAAACAATTACATTTCTGAACAATCTGGGGAAAATAAAAGGTTGGGACTTTAATAGAAACATAGTAAGATAAAGTTAAATGAGAAAAACATGATTATACCCAAGGTAAGTGTTCTCACTCACTGCAGATAGCTGTGTAAATGGGTACAATCCATTTTGAAAGCAATCTGTCAAAAGGTTCCTAAATTATTTATGACCTTTGATAGAGTAATTCCCACTTCTAGAAATCTATGTGAAAAAACAGTCTTAGAAATAAAAAAAAGGATAGATATATATTAATATGTCCCTTGTAACATGACCGAGACTAGGCAGAACCCATTGGAAACAACCCATTGATATGTTTAAAAACACTAGAACATAGACACTGAATGGAAACTTTATACAGGCATTAAAATAATGGTTATGAAAAAAATGTAGTCTATAAAATGTTAAATAGAAAGTGCAGAAGACAAAATTAGTTATAATTTAAATGCATATACCATTATTTTTAAGGACAAATAAATTAAAATATTATTATGAATTATACTAATAATGCAGGGTTAATGGGTAACTTTCTTTTTATTTTTTTAAAGATTTTATTTATTTGACAGAGAGAGAGAGAGAGAGATCACAAGTAGGCAGACAGGCGGGCAGAGGGAGAGGGAGAAGCAGGCTCCCTGCTGAGCACAGAGCCCGATGTGGGGCTCGATCCCAGGACCTTGGGATCATGACCTGAGCTGAAGGCAGATGCTTAACCATCTGAGCCACCCAGGCGTCCCAATGGATAACTTTCTTAATCTTTTTGCTCTTTTTCCAAGTTTTCTAAATGTTTAGTGAACCTTGTATAATAAATAAGTAAAATTTGTGAAAGAAATAAAAATCTTGATTTGTAAGTAATAGGGAGGGCATAATCAAATTATTTCTAGAATTGTCGATTCAAATAAATATCACAGATCATAGAGTAAAATTCAGTTTAAAGTAGTAAATTTAAAAAGTCAAATAGATTAGTTTAATTTATGCAACCGTCTTGTTATAAATCAATCTAATCTAAAAAATGTCTCATTCTATGCAGCAGATGAGCAGTAACTTAGGTATTTTAAAAGTTTAGACATTTAAAGAACATGAGACATTTGATTTAGACATTTTTTAAAAAGAATGTTAAAATAGCCTTCCTACTCTCTCAACATATACAATTAAATTACTTGGCAGTTTCTAGGATATGATTTCATGATTTTCACATGAAAATTCACACAGATTTACAAAATTACAAAAATACCATTTGTCTTTTCTCCTTTATTGTATATATGAAAGCAGATTTAAAATTCTGGACAATGGCAAGTTCTAAATAAAAAACATATAGAACACACAGATTTACAAAATTACAAAAATACCATCTGTCTTTTCTCCTTTATCATAGATATGAAAGCAGATTTAAAATTTAAAATTCTGGGGTGCCTGGGTGGCTCAGTTGGTTAAGCAACTGCCTTCGGCTCAGGTCATGATCCTGGAGTCCCTGGATCGAGTGCCGCATCGGGCTCCCTGCTCGGCAGGGAGTCTGCTTCTCCCTCTGACCCTCCCGACCCTCCCCCCTCTCATGTGCTCTCTCTCTCTCAAATAAATAAATAAAAATAAAAATCTTTAAAAAAAATAAGTAAAATTTAAAATTCTGGACAATGGAAAGTTCTAAATAAAAAACATATAGAAAATAAAATTTTATCCAATAATTTTTCCCTGTTTTAAAATCACCCAATATATACTTTTTGATAATTTATGTTTTCTTATGCCAAAACCTGTACTGTAAGAACCAGCAAAAGGATTAAGACTTAACTCTTTTGGTAGAGATTGAGGAGGAGGAAGACAAAAATGAATAGATTAGAAATAGAAATAAATTATCCCAAGCATAAGAACCAAAAATATATTATCAATCAGAAATAGTTCCCATATTACATCAAGCTAAGAAAATAGTATTTATTTGTCCAAAAAAAAAAAAGAAAAAATAATTCCCATAATTTACATGAATTCTCAACTGGTGCTATTCATAATAAAATAAGAAAAATTAATACTGTCATTCACTACTCACTATTGTAAATAGGCCTTTTATAAATTCATCATCTTACTTAATATGCATATTATTCATCATAGGATTTACCACATTAAGACAACATTAGAGGTACAGTTTGCAGATGTCTCTTTTCTCCATTAAATAAGTTCCTTGAGACAAGAGTATTTTACTCATTGCTTACTTCCACCCTTCTTGGCATAAGGCCCACATCAGGTGCTTAACACATGCTAAGTGAATTTAATTCATTAGAGAGGGTGACTATATATCCTGCCCTGTCCAGGACAGTCCTGGTTTTGTCTGTAGTGCCAGAGTAATGACAAATAGTGTACCCTTTCACTCTGAAAGTGTCCTGATCTGGACAGGAAACTACCTGGAAACACTAACTGGAGACAAGTCAGAATTATTTCTAAAATTGTCAGTACAATTTCCAAAATGCACAGAATGACTGGACAAGAGCACAGCATTGTCAGAGAGAGTAGCAGAGGTAAAAAGAGAGCAGGTGAGGAGCTGAAGCCACTTCTGTTGCTTGCTGGTCTCAAGAGAAAGAGAGTCCTACATTTAGAGATTCTTCCAAAGGCTAGTTCTCCATTCAGACCAGCCCCCAGGGGGGTCTCATTTCAACTGGGGATGCACAGAATTCAGAGGGCTTATACTGTATCAAGCATTACATGTTCTATAGCTGCATACCACAGCAAAACCACAATGAGTCTGTATATCTGAAAGCACCTTTTGAGACTGTTTACTTTTTTAATGGTGTAACTGGAATAGATTTCATATTATTTTTCTCCTTCCAAAGAAGAAAGATTTTATAAGAATAACCTTCAGGAAAAACAATAAGCCATAATAAGGCATCACTGACCTCTGAAATTAAGCATTTTATTGACGCATAAACATTCAATTAAAATATACATTTTGTTATAGGCTGAACTGTGTCACTCCCAAAACTCCTATGTTAAAGTCCTAACCTCTTGTAACTCAGGGCTGAAGTCTTGAAAGAGGTAATTAAATTAAGATGAGGTCATATGGGTGGGCAGTACTGACTGGTCCAATATGACTGGTGTCCTTATAAGAAGAGATTAGCACACAGAGACACACAAGGAAGACCATGTGAAGATACAGGGAGAAGACTGCTACCTGTGAGCCAAAGACAGACCTCGGAAGAAACTAGCTCTATCAACACACTGATCTCAGATTTTAGCCTCCAGACTTGTGAGAAAATAAACCTCTGTTAAGTCACCTCGTTTATGGTGCTTTGTTGTGGCAACCCTTCAAGTGAATACACATTTCTAAATATATGTCTGAAGTGCACAAGTAGAAAGTCAAGATTAAAGAAAATAAACAGAATTAGTATATGAAAAACGGGTTCTACATATTCTAAACGCTAAATTAAAAAAATTTTTTATTGTTATGTTAATCACCATACATTACATCATTAGTTTTTGATGTAGTGTTCCATGATTCATTGTTTGTGTAAAGGCTAAATTTTTATTTATTTATTTATTTTTAAAGATTTTATTTATTTATGTGAGAGAGAGAGAATGAGAGACAGAGAGCATGAGAGGGAGGAGGGTCAGAGGGAGAAGCAGACTCCCTGCCGAGCAGGGAGCCCGATGCGGGACTCGATCCCGGGACTCCAGGATCATGACCTGAGCCAAAGGCAGTCACTTAACCAACTGAGCCACCCAGGCACCCCAAGGCTAAATTTTTAAACTGAATTTTTTTTCAAATAGGAATCTATTTATTTATTTATTTTTAAAGATTTTATTTATTTATTTGACAGAGAGAGACACAGCGAGAGAGGGAACACAAGCAGGGGGAGTGGAGGAGGGAGAAGCAGGCTTCCCGCTGAGCAGGGAGCCCGATGCGGGGCTCGATTCCAGGACCCTGGGATCATGACCTGAGCCGAAGGCAGACGCTTAACGACTGAGCCACCCAGGCGCCCCAATAGGAATCTATTTAATGGTAATTTTGATGTTCAACAAACATCAACGCTTAGCAGTTTTGTAGTCTAATTTCTTTTTTTTTCAAGCAAACATAAAATTAAGAAGCAGAATCTAATCTTGATGAGTTGAAGCAAAATTCCGAACTTAATACTAGATCTGCCCAAATTGCCATAACTCTCATACTCCATATAAATCTGCATAACTTAGAGCACCATTATTTTGTAAATTATTGAGGCATAAATAAAAAATGATGCATGGTAAAAAAAAAAAATCCATCCTAAGGGCAAGAAAGGCCAACTGGGTTTTTACGTAACAGAGAACAAAAAGTTTACTAAAATGGTTTCAGATTCTACTCAAAACTAAGTTTGAACTATAAATTATTGAATTTTGGTATAGTAGCAAAGAAGAATACTCACAATTATCTGAAAAGGCTATTAAAATACTCCTCCTTTTTTCAATTACACATCAGTGTGAGACTGAATTGTCTTCATATATGTCAAACAAAGTAACATATTACAAAAGATTGAATGCAGAAACAGATGTGAGAATCCAGCTATATTCTTTTAAGCCATTCTTTAAAGACTGCAAAATTATAAAACAATGCCATTCTTTTAACTGATGTTTTGGTTTTGGAAAATTCATTTTTATAAAATTATTTTATTGATGTAAACAGGCAATAGATTTATTACTATAATTTGCAAATAACACATTTTAAAACAATATCTCAGTTTTAATTCCAAATACAGTAAATATCAGTAGCTATAACCTACATAAAAAAATTCTTTGAAGTCCATGTTATGGACTGAATTGGGTCTTCCTTCAAACTAATTGGTTGAAGCCCAATGTTACTGTATTTGGAAATAGAGCCTTTAAGGATGTAAATGAAGTTAAAATGAGGTCATAAGGGTAAGATCGAATCCTATAGGACATAGGGTCTGTCTGTCTGTCTGTCTGTCTGTATGTATGCATGTATTTATTTATTTATTTGACAAAGAGAGACGTAGCAAGAGAGGGAACACAATCAGGGGAAGTGGGAGAGGGAGAAGCAGGCTTCCCGCGGAGCAGGGAGCCCGATATGGGGCTCGAACCCAGTATCCCGGAATCACGACCTGAGCCGAAGGCAGACGCTTAACGGCTGAGCCACCCAGGCACCCCGGACATAGGGACTTTACAAGAAGAGTAAGAGACACCAGGAACCTCTCTGCACACAGATGAAAGCCACGTAAGGACACAGCAATAAGGTGGCCATTTGCAAGGTAGGAAGAGAGATCTCACCAGAAACCAACCCCACTAGCACTTTGGTCTTGAACTTCTGGCCTCCTGAACTATGAGAAAACAAATATATTTGTTATATATGCCACTCAGCCTACGGTATTTTGTTATGGAAGCCCAAGTAGATTAACATGGTCCTCAGTATTTTAAAAGCTTGAAAGCGGTCCTTAGACTGAAATTTTGGAAATCACTGAATTAGACTATCATTTGATTGTGTAAGTTAAAATGTTTGTACACAATCTTACTTCATAGTGACAACGTGGAAAAATAATCGTAATTCTCATTTGCTATTCAAAATATAAAAAGGGAGAAAATTAAGGTTTTCTTTCAAATAAGCTTATTTTAGCTTGATGTGTAGAATCACACAACTAGAAGACAAGAGAACAGTGAGACAAACTGTGAAAGGGTCTAGGTGGGCTACAAAGGCACTTGCTTCCATTTTCAGAAAACCACACTTGTCAATGTGTTTGGCTGTGCAAACTAACTCTTAAAAGTTTTGTTAAGTCTATTAACTTTCTGAATATAAAATCAGGCATAAAACAATAGAGGAAACTCTCAGTTTTGCTTCATGTGAGGAAAAAATAACCAAAGTACAAGATGGCATGAAGAAATCAATCAATCAGTAGATTGATAAATACACAAAGTGTAATTTTTTAACCACATAAAACTTACCAAGACTAAAGGGAAATAACATAATGGTAAGAAACTCTATTTCAGTATATGCAAAAATAAAAGATTTTGCTCCCCTAAGTAGTTATAGTTGGTAGAGCAAAAATGGAAACAAAGCAGTGGAAGGCATGTTAAGAATGAAAATTATAATAGTTACAGGCCTTTACATAATTATTAAGTTATAAAGGCTTAGATGAGTGGAAAAAATACATTTACCTCAACAAGTTTCTGAATTTCATGGATACAAATACGTTGTTGGGTTGTTTTTTTAATAACATGTAAATTGTGCACTCAAGAACAACAATTTTATATATAGTAGTACTCAAATAAAAAAATCAAGCAAAATGCTTAATTTCTAAGGCTCTAATACTACAAATAGCATTCAAAATTACATTTTAATAAATTTCATTTCATATAACTTTGTAAGGAAATAAAATACTAATTCAACTTGAGTTAACTTTTTTTTTGGTTCAATGTTTGTCTGAAAAAATAATTATGCCGTCTGTTTGGAAGAGTATAATCAATCCATGGGCATGCAAGTATCAATTTTATCTTATGAGAATTTCTCCATGTTCCAGTTACCTCATTCCTTATTATATGCTGCAAAAAGCAGTAATAGTTTTTACAGCCAAATATCACTTTGTAAGATACCAGGTGGCTTTCAATATTTACCATATAAGTCATGCATGAAATTTAAACATTACAAAAAAATGACTTACCAGTTGACACTCCTGAAATATGCACATTTTCAGAATGTTCTGCAAGAGCACCATTTCCTAAAATTAAACATAATAATAAACTAATTTCTAAGATAAAATTTATAAAAGTTTTTCAGATTCCACCTTTAAAAGAAAAACAACTACACAGAGCTACTTTATAATATTCAGAAACTAAAGTCTTGTAATAACCTTCAAAACAATAAAATGAAGCCCTAAATTATAGTAGTAGCAGGGATAACAAAACATTTTGAAAATCACAACAATGCAGTGAAATATATATGAAGATCAATTACATAGATCTGATTAATATCAGAAAAAAATTTGTTTCAAATGAGAACTCGGAACGATTATTAGAAAAGAGAGAATCTCATACTTTTTTTTTTTAGAGGGAGAAAGAGTGCGTGTGTGAGCAGGGGGTGGGGCAGAGGGAGAAGGAGGGAGAATGTCAAGTAGGCTCCTCACTTAGCACAGAGCCCGGGGCGGAGTTTGATCTCACAACCCTGAGATCATGACCTGAGCAGAAACCAAGAGTCAGATGCTTAACCAACTGAGCCACGAAGGCGCCCTGAGAATCACATACTTCTTAAAAACAGCATTCCACTAAGAGCGTGCTCAATCATCCCACAATGTGGCTACTGCTTAAGGGTTGTACATGTTGGTACTTAAAACAAATAATAATGTCTTGCATGTCTTCTAAGTCTTTCAACCTCTTCTCATCAACAACTCTAATAGTCTTAAGAGTAGGGACAGAATTATACTCTATTTTTGTATCCTCCAATTTCCTATACCTCTTACCACAAAGTTGGGCACATGGAAGCATGAAAATAACTGAAATAAGTTACTAAGGGTCACCTCAAACTTCCATTTGAAGTGCTGAGGATATTTACTCCTTCAATTAATGTGAACAATGTCCCTTCAGGTATTCTTTCTTTTTTTGTACAAACTGCTCATCTTTACTTGTAAAGTTGTCTCCCTCCAATCATTAGGTAGGTTTGGCATTACAACAGCTCAGGAATCCAGCTGGCAGAGAAAGAATTCTTGCAGTGGGGTGGGGGGGTGGGGGCGGAGCTAGGTGGGAGAAGCTTAGAGGGCTATGGCAGGATTCTCTTTGATGGTTGAAAGAGTAGAGACAATAGCAAGCATAGTAAGTAACAGCTCGTCTTCTACAGCCAACACACTTCCATGATTGCTTGATTACTGTACAGCACCCTTCTCCCCAATGCACTAGGCTCTAGGAAGGCAGAATCTGTGTTTATTTGGCTCAACCTTGCATGCACAATTCCTAGAACAGAGCAGGTGCTCGAAGAGCTAATGAATGAATAAATGAGGGAGGTCACGATGATGACGTCAAATCATGCCAATTAAGCACTTGACACAGTGCGTGGCACATAGCACTGAACAGGTATTTACTTTTTTAACTGTGTAAAATATGTTATTACCAAAGAAGAAAATAATAGCCATAAAACAACCTTTTAGTTCAACCACAGCGATAGCCTTCAAAATGAAAATAAATGTTTCCCTACATTAAAAATGATACAGTGGAAATGGTGACATAGGTGTGTAAGCTGTATTTAGTCCATAAATAAACCTGATTATTGTTATTTAAGTATTGTGCATTAATACTACAGAAGCCACGATTTATTTTTCCCAACAATGTTAAATGCTACAAAGAATTGAAACTAGAAACCCCCACCTATTTGCTTAACACATACAATTTATAAAAATTGGTAGCATAAATAGAATGATGTAAAAACTGATTCAATAAAACAACTAACAAGATTTGCCACAGGGCAGTATAAACTGCCAAAAGTGTTGCTACTCAACAAGCAGATCAGCAGTATCGGTATCATCAGGACGCCATGCCAGATTATTGAATCAGAACGTACATTTTAATGAGATGCTTCCCCTACTCCCAGAGATTTGTATGCACGTTAACATTTGAGTCACACTGGCTTACACCTTTTACTTGTATATTAGATACAACCACAAATAACGCTGTGTAATCTGTGACCCTAAGGTTTCCAACATCCTTAAGGTAGCATATTATCTTCATGAATGTTTTAATATTAAATACATTTCATATATTGATTTTTTTTTAATTCAGTAGATAGACTAAGGATAGGCAAAAGGAAAAGCGTAACATAATGTAGTATTTAAGACTAAACTCTGGACTGGATTGCCAGGATTCTAATACCAGCTCCCCCATTTACTTGTTAAGCAATTTAGGTCAAGTTCCCTAACCTCTTTGTAGCTTAATTTCATCTCTAAAATGGAGACTATCTATCTTATAGTGCTTAGTAAAATTCTCTAAAATAAAAAAAAAATAGAATTTAATCTAAATCTCCATCAGCATGCAAATGAATAAACTAATATAGTCTTATAATAAAATATTCAATAAACTGAATTAATTCTATATGTACTAACTTGGAAAGATTTGCACATTAAGTTACATGTTTCAGAGTAACATTAAAATATGATCTGATTAGGAATAAGATCTAATTTTAATTTTAAAATGCTGTATGCATAGTTAAATGCATATTTTTATATAAGCACATGACATATATATATATATAACTTACATATATATATATAAGAGCCTAAGGGTATATGCAAATTGTGGAAGAAAACCTCTGGAACTGGAATTAGAGAGGAAGACCTGGTTTCTACACTTCAGCATTGACTGAATTTGTTACAACAGGTGTGGACTTCTTCAAAAATTTTATTAACATTACTAAAAAAAAAAAAAAAAGTTGAGAAGATAGTTAATTTCCCATCATTCTTTTCCCCCCCATCATTCTAAATAAACAGTAGTCTGATATAGTGTGAAACAGTATAAAATATTGTAATTTCATAAATGTAATGTTAGTATTTTAAAAACTGATAAATACCTAAAAACATAAAACATGATACTGCTAGTTTCCCATACATTTACTCCACCTTAAAAAAATCCCATTTAGAAGTTAAAAAATCAGTAATAATTTCTGTTAACATCAAACAACTATCCCCTTTCCTATAATAAGCACCACATGAAGTTAAGTGAATTACTTTATGTATACTACCATTCTAAAAAGTATTTTTACAAAGATGACAGTTATATAACACAATTATTTGATATTATAAGAAGAATGCTCCCCAGATCAAATTACATTCTCCCTAACGCCTCTTTTCCAGCCCCCAAGAGAAGAAAACCCCACACATATGAGGATGTACACATACCATCTCCTTACTACAACTATAGTGTTCAAATGCAGCCATGCTAGATATTCTCGCAGGAGTCCCCTTTGGAGTAACATGTACTGGAAAAACACAGTCTGATAAAACATTACTTCTATAACTATACATTAGTAGCTAATTAATTAATGGATCAGCAAATTAATTAGAACTTCTAAAAAAACAGTTTTCAAGTAAGAAAAAGTTTTATTATCACCTAAATCAGGAAATAATGTATTATGACTTAAATTTTTTTAGTCCCACTAACCAAATACAAAGGTGATCAATCTCCCCCATTTAATATTTTTCTTTCCAAAATGCAAGATGGTTTTCGGTTTTTGACTGCAATCAAATGAGAGAGAAAGAATCTTCTAAAAGAGATACTGTTTTAGAAAAGAGCCACATAGGATGGTGAGTTTGAGCACTGGGACCAGACTCCCTGGAATCATCTCTTGCTCTACTATTTATTTAGTCATGAACCTTAATTAAACTATTTCTCCTAAGATATGGTTTACTCACCTGAATAATCAGGATGTCATCATTAAGAGAATGCCTAAATTTATGGTCTGCATCCCTATTACTTTGTAACATTCTCTATGTTTATTCTTTTCCTTTAAGAACTGAAGTTCTTAAATAGTTAATAAATACAACTAATATTTGATAAATATGTGCCAGCCAAAACCTAAGTGCTTTACAAGCCTTCCCTCAGCTCATCCTTATAACAACAGTTCATTTTAGAGACAAGAAAACCAAAACTTCTAGCAATTTAATAATTTTTTTCAAAAAGTTAGTAATTGGATGAACTGAAAATTCAAATCCACAGACACTAAGAAGTCTATGCTCCTTGTTTTTTAAAAAGAATTCAGAATTAATATATTTCTTGTTTACAAAAGAAATAGTACTTAGTTTTCAGAATTAGAGCCCACCTGCCACAGCGATTACAGTTGTAAGTGGGAAAGTCATTGGTTTAAAAGTTAATGAGCAGCATTTACAAATAACTTACGTACTCAGCATCCTACAATCTCATTTTCTATGTGCTGTGAGAACAGTTATCAAACATAAATACATATCTACACACAAAAGCAAACATCATTCTTATTTTGCTATTATACTAAAGGAAAAGTCCAAAATCCTAATAGGGCTTACCAGACTCTCCATACACCAGTTCTTCCTAACTACTTCAAAAGCTTCATCTCTCGTGATCCACCTTTCTACTCTATTTCTTCTTTCCAGAAACACTGGATTTCTCTTACAAGTGTGTCAGCTGTCTTTCGACTTTCCTTTAATATTATTTCTTTAGAGAGGTATCTCCTGATTTCCCCATACTAGGTTAGATTGTTCTGTTATAGGCTCCTATAGTATCCAATACTGTAGCTTTTTGAAAATTTATCACACTTGTGTTATCTGTGTAATGTCTGTATTTCCCACCAGATCTTAATGTTAGCAGCAGGGTTTGGCGGGGTGGTGTGATGTGGTCATGGGACATAGCTTGGGTTTGTTTTGCTGACAAGTGACTAGCACAGAACATAACACATAATAGGAGATACTTAGTCCATATCTGCTCAAATAAGTGAATGGTAGTTCAGTACATAAGTAATAGGCATAGTCCAACCAAAGAGTTTACAATCTATTGAGAAAATAATGAAAAATACATGAAATAGAAACAAACATACAAAAACAAAGTAAAATTAGCAAGCTTCTTATTCAGGTGGGGAGCCCTAGAGACTTTTCTACTAAAAATAGGAAGAGAAGACAGGGGTACCCACTATAGTTATTACTATTAGCTAATGCAATTAGACCAATTATAAACATAAGAATTGGAAAAAAGGAGGTAAAACCACATCTATCTGCAGATGATACAATTGTATATCTATTTGGAAAACCGAAAACAGTCAACAGAATACTTTAAGCAATACGAAAAATTAGTAAAGTCGCAGGATATAAAATATGGCATACAGAAGTCAAAAGCCTTTGTAAATACAAACAAGAGTCAGTCAGAAGATAGAGACTCATTTTTGTAGCAAAAAGTGATGTTTAAAAACTCTGACACAGAACTCCTGCTGTTGTTCCTGACAGAGTAATTGGTAATGGATCAGTAATTCTGCTATGAACAACTTAAAAAGTTGGAAAAAAACATGTGAAAAAAATTCAGACACTGGACAACAGGCAGTATAAGACTATGGTTTCTGAGAAAAGGGAAACAAATTAAGATGAGCCCTTCTATTGCACTAGCTTTCTCCTGGAGATTTTCTGAACGCTGGTACATTTCAGGAGAATCTAAGTTCATTGTTCTAGTATCCAGACCAAATTTTTCTAAATTGTACAAAGGGTATAAGACAACTTGTTGGACCCTTATAGAAGTTAATAAGCATTTGTCTCCAACATTTCTACTAGCTTGATTATCAATCAGTAAAGGAAATAGTTTCTCTAACTTTGTTCTTACCAAATCCATATAACTTACAGATTTATTTCTTCTCCTATATGTTCTTCTATATTCTCCTATATTGTATTCTCTATTTATAATCTTCCCTAGGGCACTATCAGTAGTTGCTGGTTTATGAAATTCTCATCCTTCTCGCTCCCTGGTTTGGAAAATCAAAATTGCATTTCCTGTTTCCACTCTTCTGACCTTTCTTTCCTTCTCTCATTCCTTGGAATTATTTTAGTATCTAAATCAGAACTCTTCAAGTTGTTTAGAATGCCTCAGTGAACTGCCATAATCTTTGCACCTGTGTCCTTCAAGAAGATTTTCAAAAATGGCTACTCTCATCCTTTTGGTTTGAAGGGCTTCTTATGTTGATAGAGGAGATGTAAACATTACCAGTATTAATATCTGCCCAAGCAATAGCTCTATATACCTTTCTGTTAATTCTTTATCCTACAAATAAATGTTTCAAAGACATTTTATTTTTCTTGGTATTTTTGCTCAATCCTGAGTTTTCTCTATATTAGTAATATTTATAATCTATTGTTGGTTAAATATCCTTTCTGTCTTGGGAATATGTTCTTCATTAGTCTGAAGTCATTGAGCAACCACTTAATTTCTTTAGATTTCTTCACCATTCATTCCTTTTGGGATTGTTTGGAATTTTAATAACCAGAAATTATTTTTGAGATCTTAATACCCTCCCTAGACTATCTTTCTTTCCAGATTTTCATGTTGTGAAGTCATATTAATATTTTTCTAAATTACTTTTGAATCTTTAGGTGTTAAAGCTCTGATTGTTCCCAATCTCTCTCTCTCTCTTTTTTTTTTTTTTAAAGTAAACTCTACTGCTAATGTGGGACTCAAATTCATGACTCCAAGATCAAGAGTCACATGTTCTACCAACTGTGAGCCAGCCAGGCACCCCTCTTTTTTTTTTTAATTAAAAAAAAAAAAAAGGCCATTACAACATAGTTACTTCTTTTGGTCTGGTCAAAGTAAAATAGTACACTATTTTAAACTGAACTGTGTGAATTCGTATGTTAACCCCAACCTCAATGTGACAAGGGGAATAATTATAGTTAAAAGAAGTCATAAAGTGGGGACCTAATCTAGTAAGACTAATTTCCTTAAGAGATATAAGGAATCTTTCTCTCCATCTATGCAGATAAGAGGTCATGTGAGGACATGATGAAAAAGACACTGAAAGCCAGGAAGAGAAATCTCATCGGAAACCAACACTGATGGCACCTTGATCTTAGACTTCTAGCCTCCAGAACTGTGAGAAAATAAATTCGTGTTGTTTAAGCCCCCCAGTCTGGGGTGTTTTGTTATGGTAGCCCAAGCAGACTAATACACATACTTTTCCCAAATGTTTGCTAGACCAAGATACCTTCAAAGTGTATGAAAAATTCAGTACATTCTTCTCCAGAGAGGCTCTATAGTGTCTAACAAATACCTATAATGAGATGTTTCGTGGAAAAAAAGGTTAAGAAACTCCTGGGAGACTGGGATATTTTCCTGCTTTCTTTAATGTATTTTGAAAGTATTATTTCAATATTTTTAATTGCAGCCATTCTTTATGGATTTAATAGTCTTTTACGAACTGGCCCGAACCTACCTGCCCCTTAAAATAAGAGTAATAATCATTTATAGCATTACTTTTTAGAAAAATGTACTTTCTAATTTTCAAACCACATTCTTAACAGACATTTGGGACTTTGATGTTTCTATATGTTTAGACTTCCTGTAGTATGTTAGTAAGGTTTTATGTTTGAAACATCTTCAAACAAGGGTATAATAACAATGAACTATTAGACAAAGTACAAATACCAAACAAACACAAGTTCTCAGTATTCAGAGACTGAATCAATCCCTTAAAGAACATGCAAGATAGTTATGAATCCTACTGTGGAGAATCTCAGTGACACTGTTCATAACAAATGGAAATAATTTTCTTTATTCTAAAATAGCTTGAACCACTGATGTAGGACCTCACAAAATATACTAGCAAGGAACCCTAAAGACTATATTGAGTTCAAAGATTCCTACCTGTGACTCCTGTGGTTCATAAGAGTCAATATGAAAATTTGAAGGGATTCAGAACTCCAGGAAAAAAGATTATACACCCATACTTCATATACTATAAAATTCACCATTTTAAAGTGGTTTTTAGTATGTTCAAAAGTTGTGCAACCATTTCCATTATCACACGCCTGACTGTTCTCCTTACCCCAAAAAAGAAGCTTATTAAACCTATTAGCAGTTACTCCTCTTTCTGTCCTCCTCTAGCCCCTAACAACAACTAGTTTCTGGCTCTATCTCTATGGGTTTGCTTATTATGGACACTTAATATAAATGGAGTCATACAATATGTGATCTTATGTGTCTGGCTTCTTTCACTTAATGTTTTCATGGTTCATCCATATTGTACCATGTATCAATACTGCACTCCATTTTATGGTCAAGTAGTATTCCACTGTAGGGATAAACCATATTTTGCTTATCTACTCATCAGCTGACAAACGTTTGGGTTGTTTCCACTTTTTGTGAATAATGCAGCTATAAATATTTGTGTACAAGTTTTTGTGTGGACATACGTTTTCAGTTCTCAAGTATATACACAGAATGGAATTGCTTGGTCTTTTGGTAACCCTACATTTACCTTTATGAGGAAATGCCAAATTGTTTTCCAAATGGCTGTACACTCCCACCAGCAATGTGTAAGAGTTCCAATATCTTTATATATTCACCAGCACTTGTTATAGCCTTTTTATCTTAGGTATCCTTATGGGAATGACATGGTATCACTGTGGTTTTAATTTGCATTTCCTTAATTTAGAGTAATGATGCTGAAGTTCTTTTTGTGTGTTTACTGTTTTTGTATATTCTTTGGAGAAATGTCTATTTCATAATTGACTGGATTTGTCTTTTGTTTTTGTTGAGTTGTAAGAATTCTTTATATACTGTGGATATTAACTTCCTATCAGATATATGATTTGCAAATATTTTCTCCCATTCTGTAGACTTTTCCCTTTCTTGACAGTGTCCTTTGAAGTACAGTGTTTTGTTTTTTTTATTTGAACCAGTCCAATTCACCTATTTTTAATTTTGTTGCTTGTGCCTTGCTGTCATAGCTAAGCATCCATTTTCTAATCCAAGGTCACAAAGATTTACTCCTATGTTTTGTTCTAAGAGTTTTATAGTTTAAGCACTTATATTTGATCTTTGGTCCATTTGGAGTTAAGTGTTGTATGCAGTTGAGGAAGGGGTCAAATTCCACTCTTTTGCATATGGTTAACCAGTTGTTTCATCACAATTTGATGAAAGGACTACTCTTTTCCCCTACTGAATTACCCTGGCACTCTTGCTGAAAATCAACTGACTATAAATGTAAGCTTTTATATCTGGACTCTCAATTCTATTTCACTAATCTGTCCATTCCTATACCAAGTATCATGCTGTCTTCATCAGGAAACTGCAGTAAGTTTTGAAATCAGGAAACATGATTCCTCCAAATTTGTTCTTCATTAAGATTGTTTTTGTTATTCTGGATTCCTTGAATTTCTATATGAATTTTAGGATCAGCGTCAATTCCTTCAAAGAGAATTGAGATTTTGATAGGGATTGTGTTAAATCTATAGATGAACTTGGGGAGTATTAATGCTAATTCTTAACAAATATTATGTCAAATACATAAATATGGGATGTCTTTCCATTTTAATCTTTAATTTCTAGCCACAATATTTTGTAGTTTCAGAGTTTAAGATTTGCACTGTTAAATTTATTAAATATTTTATTATTTTTCATGCTATTTTTTTAAGATTTTATTTTTAAGTAATCTCTACACCTAACGTGGGGCTCGAACTCAAATCCTGAGATCAAGAGTTGCATGCCCTACCAACTGAGATAGCCAGGCGCCTCTCATTCTATTGTTAATGGAATTATTTTTTTTTTTAAAGCTTTTATTTATTTGACAGAGAGAGACACAGTGAGAGAGGGAACACAAGCAGGGGGAGTGGGAGAGGGAGAAGCAGGCTTCCCGCGGAGCAGGGAGCCCGATGCAGGGCTCAATCCCAGGAGCCTGGGACCATGACCTGAGCCGAAGGCAGACGCTTAATGACTGAGCCACCCAGGCGCCCCTGGAATTATTTTCTTAACTTGATTTTCAGTTGTTCATTGTTAGTATATAGTAATACATTTTTTTCCTTGTATCCTGCAACCTTGCTGAACTTGTTTATTAGCTCTAATAGGCTTTTTGTGAAATCCTTAGAACTTTTTTATGTACAAGTATGTCAAATCTATAAACTAAGATAGTTTTAATTCTCTTCTTCCAATTAAGATGCCTTTTTTCCTTGCCTAACTGCTCTGCCTAGAACCTCTAATACAATGCTGATTAAAGAAGTGAGAGTGGACACCCTTGTCTTGCTCTTGGTCATAGAGAGAAAGCTCTCAGTCTTTCACCATTAAGTATGTTAGCTGTGTATTTTTCATAGATGCCCTTTATTAAGCTGAGGAAGTTTCCTTCTATTCCTAGCTTATTGAGTGCTTTTATTATGAAATGGTGTTGGCTACTGTCAAATGTCTTCCTTTGTCTATTGAGATTTCCCTGTGGTTTTTGTCCCTTATTCCATCAATATGGTGTATTACACTGATTGATTTTCCTGTGTTGAACCTCACATTCCTGGGAAGGATTCCATCTGGTCATAGTTTATAATCCTACTTACATATTGCTGGATTTGGTTTGCTAGTATTTGGTAGAGGACTTCTGCATCTATATAAATAAGGGAAATTAGTAGTTTTCTTTCTCTCATATTTGGGTAATACTGGCCTCATAGAATGAGTTGGGATGAGTCTATACACATGTGCATACACATTGGGTGCTACTATGTATTTCATTCTCATTTAAGGAAACACCAATATATTGTTTTTGCCTCTAATTTTTTCTTGGTTTATTAAATTTCATAGCTTATTACTCAACAGTTGGTAATTAGCTTGTTGAGTACATTATAACATTTCTGAAAAGTGACGAGTGGCCTGCTTTACTCAGTGTACCGGGCACAGTACCCAAACAGATAAATCCACATGGTAAGCTTAGTACAACAGAAAAGTGAAACAGACAAATAAAGGTAGTTCTTTCTTTCTTGTTTCTCAATAGGCGAAATCTTCTGCAGTGCAGGAACCTGTGACTGGGGTTGCAAAGGGATACTAAGAGATAAACATGCTGGAAACCTCTGATGTCAACTCTATTTTTAATAGTTAATGGAACTGAAGTACAGAGAGAAAGGAAAGGCAGTTATTTTTTTTTTTAAATTGGCTTTGTTGAGGTTTAATTTACATGCAAAAAGTTCATTAATTCCAAGTATACGGTTTGATGAGTTCTAACAAATGCACAGTTCTGCAACCACCACTACAATCAAGACACACATTTCCATCACCCAAACAAGCTCTCTGCGCCCCTTTGCAGTCAACTCCCTTTCCACACTCCTAAAGTCAGACAACTACTAATCATAGACAGTCAACATTTATAAAGCCTCATGCACTGTACTAAACTTGTGAGGTATTATTATTTTTTTTTGTGAGGTATTATTTTAATCTTCTTTCTAAGAATAGATACTGTTATCCCCACATTATGGATGAGGAAACTGACTCAGATTAAGTAAAATGTGCAAGATTCTTTAGCTAGTTAAGTGGGAGGGATACGCTCAAATCAAGATCTACCTAAGTACAATATTGAAAATTGGCTTTTCACTTAAGAACAATAAGTATCTTCGCTTCCCTTGAAAACATGTATTCATGCATGCAACCCCCCTGAGCTCATCTCTTTTAGGAGAAAGACACATTTTTTTCTTAGGTGACCAAGTGCCCCATGACTTTCTATTGTCATTCTGACACTGATATCCCACCCTTTTAGTTCATTTGTGTTACTTTCTTGGTCTTTGTTAGAATTTGAATTTGTGACCTCTGGTGTATTTTGTGAGTCCAAGTTACAGGTAGAAAAATGTATGGAAGGATACAAAATTAACTGTTACCACTGTTACCCTGCCCCCTTACCCCCATCTCCAAGACAGAAAGGAGGACAGAAATGATGATTAGCTTTTGTTCCTGATACATTACTTTGTTTGACTTATTACAGTATATATTACTTTCGCAAGTTAATTCACGTGGATTGAGTATTAAGTACTGGAATACTACCTTCTAACAAAAATTAACACAACATAAAACTACATAGCTACTCAGTTTCAAGTTTTTCTTTATAACGTTATAATTAAGAAATGATAAAGTGATACCTTTTTTCTTAATATTATTGACAAAATGGTATAAGAACTATCATTTAATATAAATACTAAAGCATATATATTACCCTCTCCTATAGCAACAGGTCACTTTCAAAAACGTTCTTATACATGAGATTCAATAGTGAGAAGAATAATGTATGGCCGCAGCTTTCCTATTCTTGCTGACTCACAGATAACACTATGTTACTTACCCACAGACCAAAGCAAACAAATAGAAACAGTGTTGGCAATGATAACAACAACAAAGATAAATGATTTTTAATGTGTCGGACTGCAGGAAAATAGCCCTTTAGAGGGAGAAATATAAAAAAGGAGAATTTAAAAATCAGTAACCACTTAAGATTTTTAAAATGTATTTTTGACAACGCTTAAAAGAAATTACTAAATTGTTAAAATCATAGTATCTTTTATAAATTTAAGTTTTTCTTGATATTAACTCCATGTTTTCTTTTTCTTTTTTTTTTTTTTGCATCATTTTTGTCTTTTTCTTACCTTTATTATTTATGCAAGATGAGACAGTAAGTACTTCACTTCTACTTCTGGTAATATCGAAGACCAGAGAACATGACATTATGAATGGTTCTTCATTGAGTGGGAAGATAATTCTCAAGTTTATCAGAGGCTCCATCATAGGAGTTGAGGACACAGTGTCTAAAATCACTCTGGATCCTGGAGTCATTCATTAGCCCCCCTCTTTCCCTTCCCTTCAGATCTTTCCTCTCTTCTGGTTCCTTTGTCTCCTCTTGATGACATATGTATTCAGGTCTTCCTCATTCATAAAAGAAAACCTTTTTCTTGTTAGTGCACATCCCCATTTCTTATCTTAGTCTTTCCTTTCTCAGCCAAAACTTTTGAAAGAAGAACTTACACTCACTAATGGAGCTTCCTTACCTATCGTTTGCTCAAGCCCTTCCTCAATCTAGTTTTTACCCCAGCCCACTTCTGAAACTCAAGCAAGGATTACCAATGACCCACCAATCACACACTTAATCCTCAGAAATGTGAACTCTGAATCCAGTTTTCTGATAGTTGGAGAAAGTCACATACCTATGAGGAACTGTGTCACTATAAACTCATGGTTTCAACTCATCTGGGTACTCAAAGTTGGGAGCATAATCTTTTAATAATGCCTTATCTCTACCTTCAATTCCCTCAAAAACTACATGAGTCTGTCATTATTCCTTTTTAAGCCTCCACACAACTTCCTCAAACAGTACTCTCAGTAAATCACCTCCCTTGCCAACCATTCAGGTCTTTTGGCATATTATCCTCTCTCTTTCTAGAGACTCCTTGTTTTCAGCATATGTGTTTAAAGGTTTAAGTCCTTCATGTTGATAAATCTCAAATTTCTACCTGATACTCACCACCTCCCCAACATTCAATGAGCACTCACTTTATGCCAGTCACTGTGGTTGGTGTTTTTCATACACTATTACTAATCCTTGCAGTATCCTCATAAAATAGATACTATCCCCATTTCACATGCAGAGAAACTGAGAATTAAAGAGGCTAAGAGAATTGCACAAGGCCACACAACTAGTAAATGGCATTGCCAGGATGTAGGCAGATTTGTCTAGCTCAAAGCCCATACTCCTGAAATAATGACAGCAGCAACAACTAATATGAGAAGTACTATTTGTCAGATGATGGTCTAAGCCATTTTCATGCTTCAGTACATTTAATCTTCATAATCACCCTATAAAGGAGCTGCTATTATTATTTCCATGCTAAAAATTGTCTTTTAACTTCCTATTGAATAGGAATTCAGTATTACCTTAATATTACCTAGGTATTTCAGACTCATGTCCGAAACTGAATTCCTTTTATTGACCCTCAGTCTGCTCCTCTTCCTATACTCTTTACCTTGGTGATTGACACCAGCATCTTCCAGTTGTCCACATAAAAACCTGGAAGTCATTCCATATTTCTTCTTTACCATCCCCTTCTTCTGCTCATGCACTATATATTAAGTTTCTTGATTCTTCCCAATCTTGCTATTTCCTTCCTTCATGTTACTGATATTTCTTTCCTGTTTTACTGCATTCAATAATAAGCTCCACAAGGACAGAAACATAGAAGAGTGCTTAATCCACAGCAGATATCTGATAAATACAACTGACTCTTGAACAACACAGGTTGCAGTTCAAGGTTCCTGAACTGCACCAGGTGCACCTATACATAGATTGGGGGGGGGGGGGGAGTGATAAGTACAGTACAGTACTTTATCTGTATTTTCTCTTCCTTATGATTTTCTTAATAACATTTTCTTTTCTCCAGCTTACTGGATTGTAAGAATATAGGACATGATACATATAACATGCAAAATATGTTAATCAATTATGTTATCAATAAGGCTTCCAGTCAACAATAGGCTATTAGTGGTTAATATTTTGGGGAGTCAAAGGTTATATATGAATTTTTGGCTGTGCACGGGGGGGGGGGGCGGCATCCCTAACCTCTTTATTATTCAAGGGTCAACTGTATTTGCTGAATGTATAAATAAATGACTTAGCTTGCAGCTTCCTACTTTTGGGCTCACAGCTCTCTGATTCATTCTTCACAATGCTACTAGAGACCTTTTTTAAAGGAGTATCTGATATTAATCTTCAACTTATAAAACTGTACCTGGTTCACCTCCTTATATGCAGTAAGAGCCTCTAGGGCCCACTGTAAGCTGGCTCTTCTCTATCTCTTGACCCTTAACTTTTACTACCCCTTGTCTGCTTTTACCTCATACATATACATTCTGGTTTTGACATACTGCCAAAGTACAGTTTCTGAAACTGTGATATTTTTCAACATGATGTTCTCTCTCCCTGAAACAGGCCAGTGCACCAACACCAGTTACTTGCCTAACTCCTTCAACTCAGGAAACAGATCTCTATCAATCGCAGGATGAGTTAAAAACCCTTCCTGATGTTCCCACAGTACGTCATGTCAGTACTGAGTTATGAGCACATTACCACCAGTGTCCTTATCATCTTGTTTTGGGTTATTAACTGTGCATCTTCCACATCAAATTTTGAATGTCTTAAGAGCAAAGAAAATCTTCCCATCTCTCTTTCTTCTCTCCTTTTTCTCATTTTCACTCTTTAGACAGCTATTCCTTATCACTGCCCTTCAATATGTAAAATATTTGGTAAATGACTGTTCAAAGCTCATGAGCAGCTTCAGTCTTCAGACTGAAAGGGACTCTACTCTGCATTAGCTTTAGTAACTTGTTGGTGGGCGGAGGGGGGCGGTTGGGGGAGACACCAAACCAAAGGCTTGATGCTTTTACGTTTTTGATCATCAGTGACTGCCGGGTTCTTAAAAGCTTATAGCTCAAAAATCTAATGAATATGTTTAAAGAATTCTTTTTACTCTGAGCAAATGGCTAGCTCTTTACTTAACTCTACAAAAGCTCATCTCATAACTTATTCTTTCACAGAATCTTAATATAGTGCCTTGCCATTTATTCTGTCAACGTGGCACTTCCCTACAGAAGTATCATACATGAAGTTGAGGATTATCCTTTTTTTTTTTTTTAAAGATTTTATTTATTTGACAGAGAGACACAGCGAGAGAGGGAATACAAGCAGGGGGAGTGGGAGAGGGAGAAGCAGGCTTCCCGCGGAGCAGGGAGCCCGATGGGGGACTCGATTCCAGGACCCCGGGATCATGACCTGGGCCGAAGGCAGACGCTTAACGACTGAGCCACCCAGGCGCCCCGAGGATTATCCTTTTCACATAACTATAAAAAATTATGCAGCATACACATACCTATCTCTGATATATTGGGATGTTTCTCCAAGTGAACAAAGAGAAAAAATATTTATCTACCTAGTATGTATTAGTGGCCATACTATGGACTTTCACAAATTTTAACTTACTTATTCATCAGAACAAATATTTGAGGTATTAGCTCTAGTTTACACATGAAGACAATAAATTTTAGAAAGAATAAATAACTCGCTTAAGGTGATACAGTTATGAAGTTGTACCCAAACCAAGGCCTGTCTTATTATAAAGATTATGCATTTAACTCCCCCACTATATTTTCCAAAATATAAATGGGTCATATTTTGGATAATAATTTGTTTTAATTTTAAAACAATCCCAGGAGTAATTGATATTCCCATTTTGTGGCCCAGGAAGTTGAGCCTCAGCATTTAAGTGACAGGACTAAAATCTCATAGCTACTGAGGAGCAGAATGATGTACGGAAGACCAGTCTCTTCTCCCACTAAGACCAGAAGATGTAGATTCATCCTTGATAGATGTTCCTCTGTTAATGATGTTTAAATACAGTGGAACAGGAGAAGACCAAGGATGTGCATACATTGACAAGGACTCTAAGAGATGAGGGAATTCTAAAAAGATAAGTCAGTAATAGTTAAAAGCAACAGAGGAGGCCATACTAAATTCTAGTATAGCTAGCATACGATGCTAAGTATATCAGCTTTGATATCAGAATCCTGAGTTTGACTTTTCTACCTTTGCTACTTATTTTCTTTTGTATGTTTGTGTGGAGTATGTTAAAATACATGCCACATATCATTTCACCTCTATATGCATCTTCAGTATGCATCTCTAAAAATATAGACAGATATTCGCTCACCCAACTTCAATGCTATTACTTTAACAAAATTAATAATTCTTGGTATCATTTCATCTAGCCAGGCCGTAATCAGATTTTCCTGATTGTTTCACAAATATCTTTTTACAGTTGAAGGGGGACCCAAAGCCTCACTGTTTCATTTGGTGTGTTTAAGTCTCTCTTAATCTAGAGTGAGACTCTCTTATTTTCCGTAGCAGACTGGTTTCAGAAACTAGATCAGTTGTCCTTTAAGAGGCTGCTGTTCTGTGGTGTCACTTCCTCTTGGTGTCACTTAACTTTGCTCATCTAGCTCAAAGATTGGCAAACTTTTTCTGTAAAAGGGCCAGATAGTAAATATTTTAGGCTTTGTGGGTCACACAGTCTCTGTTGCAACTACTCAACTCTGACACTGTGGCATGAAAGCAGCCATACACAATAACTAAATGCACCAGACTGGTTGTATTTGAACATTATGAAAATACAAAACAAGACAAAACAAAAAACAGGCAGGCTGGTTTTAGCTTGAAGGCCATGGTTCCCAACTCCTGCTGTAGAAGGCTGATTTGACACAGGTTCAACATTTTTGGCTGGAATACTTCAGAGCTTGTATCACATTAGGACGCACACACTAACTGCTTGCCCTAGTTTTCATGAGACTGAGATTAATCAACAGGTATAGATAGGGCAACCTGATTCCTCCATTGTAAAGTTCCCATATAACCGTTTGTCTAATAGTTTCATTTACTAATGATTATAGCCTGAATATTCTTTATACATTCATTACCTGAAATTCTGCAACAATTTTTCTCAACAAATGTTATTGGCTTACTTTGAAACATAATTCACACAGAAAAATAAGATCCATATATATTCAATAATATATATATAGCATATAATATATATGTAGCATTTAAAGCAATAACTGGCATATTGGTAAGCACTCAATAAAACTGGGTATTATTTTTATTTTTGACAGATTTGAAAATACTCCAACCTTTGACCCAGTATTCCACTTTTATGACTTAACCACAAGGAAAATAATAAAAAATTAAGATAAATATTATAAAAGCATGTCTATTACAGTATTTATAAATGTGAACAAAACTGCAGATGATCTAATGTTCAACATTATGGAAACAGTTTATGAGGAAAAGTGATATGGAAAAATGCCCAAAATCTATGTCAAGTAATACCAATAAATCCATCAGCCAAGGACTACCATTTCTACTAGTCAGGTACGAAAGCTCGTTTCATTGCACCCTAACTACGTGTTGATTTTTCTGTCTCTATTGAACATTTTGAACACTTAACAAAAGTTGATTTTTACATATTTACTAAATTAGTATGTGATATTTACTTGAGATTTCTTTGTAAAATTAATTTTTGTTTCTAATTTTATTAGCCATCCAATTACCATTTCTATAAGCTCTCTTTTGTCCATCTACTGAGGAAGGAAGAAAATGAACATTTTATGTAGAAAGTATTTGCTTAAGTTATTTAATAGGCTCATAACAAACTTTGAGGGTAGGTGGCATAAATCTAATAATCCAGCATCTTGCCATTTAGAAATCTCAATTAATAGCAAACCAAAATTAATTCAGAAAACACTAATGATCTGGTATCTGTGGCTCATCTATCAGCACCACAAGCAGATGAGTTCCAGTAATGAATTTTAAAAGAACAAATGTATCATAAGTTTTTTTTTTTTTTAAAGATTTATTTATTTATTTGAGAGAGCGAGAATGGGAGAGAGAGAGAGAGTACATGAGAGGGGGGAGGGTTAGGGAGAAGCAGGCTCCTCGCCAAGCAGGGAGCCCGATGCGGGACTCGATCCAGGGTCTCCAGGATCATGACCTGAGCCGAAGGCAGTCGCTTAACCAACTGAGCCACCCAGGCGCCCCAAATGTATCATAAGTTAATCAGTTTGCATATAAGCAACACTGAGTTTAGGGAGGTCTGTTAAATAAAACTACAAAGAAGCAGTAGAGCATAATGGTTAAGAGCATGGATTATAGAGCCAAACTATCTGGGTTCAAATTCTAGCTCTTCCACTTCCTGATATGTGAACTTGGCTAAAATACACAGCTTCTCTGTGTCTCAGGTTCCTTATCTATCAAATGATAGTATAATAGTATCCAGGCTGATAAGGTTGTTATGAGAAGAAAGTGACTGTGTGTGTATATGCATACATGAATACACATATATATACACAGATACACAGTGATTAGAACACTTCCCAGCACATAGCAATTGCTACATGTTTGCTACTGATAGAAAAATGAGTCTATAAATCAGTCTCACTTTGTCTCTTGCTATTCCATATAGCATAGCTTACTATTCAGATACTATATTGTATATATTTAAATATTTAAAAATATTTCTACTTTAATAACCCATGCACAATCTAGGTGATCAAGATATGACTTCTTAATGACCCTGATGCTGTGACCCTGATGCTGTGTCAGATATAGTATTTTTTTAAAAAGGGAAACAGTCAATATAGATCACATAAACCACAACTTCACAGAGGTTTCTTATCTTTTACAGCAGTGCTTCTCAAACTTGAATATGAAAGAAATCATCCGTGAATCTTGTTAAAATGGAGATTCTAATTCAGTATCTGGGGGCAGGGCCTGAGATTCTGCATTTCTAACAAGTTCCCAGGTAGTACCAATGCAGCTGGTTCAAGAATGGCACTATCAGGGGTCATGAATGAGCTTTAAGGAGATCTGGAATAACACGATATCATATACGAAATTCTCTGTGAATGTGCTTATGTGGATTATTTTCTGAGGAAAGGACCCACAATTCTTATTATAATCTCAGAGGTGGGGATGTGAGTAGGGGAAAGGGCAGGTAGAGAGTAAGAGAATTCGCAGGAGAGGTGAGAAAGACACATGTCAGTTCCAGAGCTAACTCAAAAAAACCCCAAAATGGTCATTACAAAAAAGGAAAATTATCTGTAAAGACAAATATTTTATATTTTGTACGACAGACCATTATCACTTAGAAGACTATATGAAGAATCACAAACCATTGTAAATTATAGACAATTACATTGTAGACAATTATAAGTTAGAAGATTAAGCTGAAGAATCTTTAAATTTGAGAATAAAAATACAGGGATATAAAACTCTAAGAAATAAAAAAGGCCAAGATATGTAATATTCACTTAAGAGGAGTTCTAAAAGTAGAGAACTTACAGGATAATGGAGTTAAAATACACGTACATACATATGTATACATATACATAACATATACAACATACGCATAGAACTATCTTCCCAATACATATCTAGATATGTTCAGATAAAATCACTACCAAATACCAAACAGTAATAATGGCTGAAAATACATATATAAACACATTGGTGACAACTGTAAACTCCAAAAGGAAATTACTACAAGCTTCCAAAGGAACAAAGGAATGAGAATCAAAATGGCAACTTAAAGTTACAAGATAATAAAGTAATTCTGGATAGAATTCTGCACAGAAAATACTGAAACCTGGAATGCCCTCCCCCCACCCCCGCCAAACCATTATTTAAGTGTGAAGACAAAATAAAGAAACATTTTCAGCTGTGTATACCTAAATATATATTTACAACCAGTACATATTTCTTAAGGAGAGAATACAATTCAAGAATGCATTTTAGCAAAATTAAAAAAATCAAATTAAAGACTTCAAGAAAAATAACATGGGACAAAGAAAATGATAAGGGAAAGGGAGAAGAAAACTTAAGAAATCAAAATAATTGTTAAGAATGGCTATGCAAATTTTAATGTAATTAATTTGGGGAAGTATTTTAACACCTCCTTTTTTTTTACTTTATTCTGTAAAATTTCAAACATGCACAAAATAGAACAGAATAGTGTATTCTCATGTATCATCCTCCCATATGTCTGATAAGGGGTTATATCCACAAATATAAAGAACTCTTACAACTCAACAATAAAAAGATAATTCAACCAATTAAGAAATGGCAAAGGATTTGAACAGACACTCACAAATGGTCAATAATGAGAAAAAAAATCTCAACATCACTACTCATTAGAAAAATGCAAAGAAACCACAGTAAGATACCACTTCATACCTACAGGGATGCCTCTAATAAAAAGATGGCCAATAACAAGCATTGGTGAAGATGCAGAGAAACTGGAACTCTTACATATTGTTGGTAGGACTGTAAAATTGTACAGCCATTTGGAAAATAGTATAGCATTTCCTCAGAAAGGTAAATGTAGAATTACCAAAAGACCCAGCAATTCCACTCTATGCATATACTCAAGAGAACTGAAAAATGTCCATGCAAAAACATGTACACAAATAGTCATAGCTGCATTATTCATAAAAAGTGGAAACAACTCAAATGTTTGTCAGCTGATGAGCAGATAAACAAAATGTGGTTTATCCGTACAATGAAATACTATTTGACTATAAAAAGGAATGAAGTATTGATTCATGGTAGAACATGGATGAATCATGAAAACCAACTAGATGAAAGAAGCCAGGCATATAAGATCACATATTGTATGATTCCACATATATGAAATGCCCAGAATAGGCAAATCTTTAGTGACATAAAGCTTATCAGTGGTTGCCAAGGATGGGGGGATGGGAGCGTGGTGAGGGGAAGCGGTGGTGATTGTTAATATGTACAGGGTTTCCTTCTGGTGAAAATATTCTAGAATTAGATAGTGATAATAGTTGGGATAACTCTGTAAACATACAAAAAACAACTGAATTATACACTTAAAAAGGCTGAACTTCATTATATAAAATTGGTATTTAAAACAAAAAAATAGACCCACGCAAATATGACCATTTAATCTTTGACAAAGGTGCAAAGGTAGTTCAATGGAAAAAGGACAGTCTTTTAAAATGGTGTTGGAACTGGTTTTCATATGCAAAAATGGAGCCTCTTCTTAAAATTTATATCTTATAAAAAACAAACTCAAAATGGATCTTACATCTAAATGTATAACATAAAAATAAAACTTTTAGGAAAAAAATAAGAGAAAATCTTCATGATCTGGGGTTAGATGAAGAGTTTTAGAAATGACGTCAAAAACACAATTCCATAAATAAAAAACTGATAAATTGAATTTCACCAATTAAAAAACTCTTGCTTTGCCCTCCATCCTTCAGATGTGAATCCATCTCTACTATGGTATCTAATTGGCTTATTTAAGGCCCATTCATAAAAAGGGATCTACTTCTTACAGGCTCATCTCTATTATCTTGCTAAGTGAAACAAAGTTTAACCACATTAGGAATGAAACATTTCTCCTGTCAGCAGGACAAAGCTATTAACTGTTGCCTTCCTATTATACAGTTAATAAACACTCTCCTTTCCTAATCTTTTTTTTTATTATGTTATGTTAATCACCATACATCATTAGTTTTTGATGTAGTGTTCCATGATTCATTGTTTGCGTATAACACCCAGTGCTCCATTCAGTACGTGCCCTCTTTAATACCCATCACCAGGCTAACCCATACCCCCCACCCCTCTAGAACCCTCAGTTTGTTTCTCAGAGTCCATAGTCTCTCATGGTTCGTCTCTCCTTTCCTAATCTTAAAAAGTGAAATAATCAGAACATAATAAAATCTTTTACACTAACCAATGATTTCAACAAAAACAAAAAAGTTTACAAATACATCTAAAAATATTAACAGATTAGGGATTAGATCTGATAATCAGGCAGGAAGAGAGGCGAGGCTAGTTTACAGGAGAAAGAAAAGGAGTGGAGGGAGGAAGAAATTTAGGACGGACTATGTATTGATCTCATAACTATGAACACAAAGTCTAAAAAAAAATTACTAAACGTATTCCAGCAGATTAAAAGAAAATACATCATTACCAACTTGTTATGGCCTATTACATAAATGTAAAGATAGTTCAACATTAGGAATCGCATGAATATAACTTACTCCATTCATGGAGAAAGGAATTCAGGTATTATGTGGCATTATGCTAGGTATGTTTCACTTGCATACCTCTGGCCCTCATAAACGCCTTATGATCATCTTGGAAATGAAAAAACTTATGTGAAAAATTAAATACCTATTTTCAAAAACTTATTAATATAGGAATTGAAAATCTCTAATTTGATTAAAAATAACAGAAACCTATAGCAAATATCACACTTAAAAAAAAATAAAAAGAAAGATGGGGTCAGGAACCAATAAATTAAAGACTTAATAGATATCAACAATTGCAGAGTACAGACCTTATCTGGATCCTGATCCAAACAAGTGTCTAAAAATTCATGTTTATATGACAACTAGGGCCATATGCACACAGCTGGATATTGGATGGTAACTAGGAATTGTTAATGTTTTAAGTGTGATAATGGTATTGAGTTTGTTTTTTTTTTTTAAGTCCCCACATCTTAAAGATACATAGTAAAATATGAATAAATTAGATGTCTGGGATTTGCTTCAAAATCATTTGTGTTTAGGGAGAGAGTACAAGTCTAGATAAAACAAGGCTGGCCATTTAATGATAATTTGTTGAATCTGGATATTGGGCATATCAGGTTAGTTACACTAGTTTTTCTACTTTTGAGTATTTTTGGAATTTTCCGAAGTACAAAGTTTTAAAACTGTTTTTAATTATTAAACCCAAAGGAAAAAAAAATCAAAGAACAAAACAAAAAGCCAAACACTAGAGAGAATATAAATTATCAGAAAACCTTCTATAGATACTATTATCAAACACTGTTCTATTTTTAAAAATTTTTATTACTTAGCTTTTGAAATATATACATAATTGCACTAATTGAAAGTTTACAGTTCAATGAGCAATCACCAGAAAACTCCATTATCTGTGTAAACTACCACTTAGGTCAAGAAATAGCATAGGAGCAGCAGCCCAAAAACTACCCTGGTAAACAATCCTCTCAATCACAACCGCTCCTGCTTCCCGCCAGTAGGGAACAACTCACCTTGCCTTCTAACTTCTTAGAGTGTAACCATATAGTATCTTGTAATTTTGTGTCTGACTTCTTTTGTTCAACATGTGAAATCCTCCTATGCTACAGGTACCAGTAATTGGTTCTTTTTCATTACTTTATATGCAAGTTATTCTCAAAATGTGGTCAGTGGATTCCTGGGAATCACCGAGACCCTTTCAGAGTTTAACAGAATAAAGTTCATTGGGATATGGTTTCAGATTCCATGTTGCAACTAAACTTAAAAAAACGACTACGTGTCAAGTTCTGGTGAAGCATCAAAGAATATTCACATTTATCTGAAAAGGCTATTAAAATACTTCTCCCTTTGCAATAACACATCTGTGTGAGGCAAGATTTCTTCCTATATTTCAACCAAAACATGTCACAACAGACTGACTGCAAATACAGACATGAGAATCAGTTGTCTTCTATTAAGCCAGACATTAATTTGCAAAAATGTATAGCAGTGCCACTCTTCTCACTAATTTTTGCCTGTTTGGGAAAATACGGTTGTGATTTTACATATTTTTATTTAATGTATGCGATTTATGGTCACACATAATGGCTTTCTTACTGTCATTTTAAATTTAATTGTGGCGTCCTGAGACCTAAAAGTCTGAAGAATGCTGCTGTGGTTTTCCCTTATGCTAATACACCATAATCAATTCATCCATTCATTCTACTGGGGATGGACAGAGGGGCTGTTTTTCACCTGGGACTATAAAGAATAAGGATGCTATGAATAATCTTGTACATATCTTTTGGCACACATTATGTCCCCACTTCTGTTGAGTTTACACCTTGGAGTAGAACTGCCAGATCACAGGGTATGTTCACATTCAACTTTAATAGATACTGTTTTCCACAGTGGCTATTAAGCATTTGAAATGTGGTTAGTCTAATTAAGATGGGCTATAGGTATAAAATTTACACTGGATTTTGGAGACTTAATATGAAAAACATTGCAGAGTATCTCAGTAATTATTTTCTATTGATTACATGTCAAAATGATAGTATTTTAGATATACAATATTGAGTTAAATAATTATTTACATTAATGACACCTGCCTCTCTCTCTTTTTAATATGGCTACTAGAAAATTTAAAACTATGTACATGACTTACATTTGAGGCTCACATTATGTATCTTAGACAGTGCTGCTACATGGGGAAATAGAAGTAAAACAGGCCAATATCAATATTGTATATAAGAAGTCTGAGATGCTCCTGAGAAGGGCACCTTTTAAGGAAGACTGCCCAAAGGAGATAACATCTAAAGGAAGGCCAAAGGACAGGCAGGAGTTAGCCTAGTGAAGAAAGTGATACAAAAGGAAGGTAAAGCCAGGCAGAGCATGCAAAGGCCAGGAGACAAGAGAAATGCGTTTAGCATAGCAGAGATGGTGGAGGGTAGGGGGGTGGTGAAGGGAAATAACAAGAGACAAGAAAGGAAAAACCAGCCAGATCATAAGGGGCCTGGTGAGTTATGCCTATATTTTAGGAACAGGGAACTAGTGTTGGGTTTTAAGCAAGGAAATTACATAATTATATTTGTACTTTAGAAAAGCCACTCTGGCTGCTGCTATGTATATAACTGAATCTGGACAAGACTAGAGTGAAAATTAGTTGGGAGCTGTTACAATAATGTAGACAAAAACAACGACGGGTCTCTATACAAAGAAAACAGCAGTAGAGGGATGTGAGCCTTAGGCAAAATCACTGCTCTCAGATTCAGCTTCTGCTATACTTACCTCCTTGAAACTCTGAGGATTTAAGCAAGGCACCTCGTTGTAAAGGTGTTCTGTATTCTCAGTCTTGGTAAAAGGTTCTAGTGTCACTAGAACGGGCATTAATTCAAGAAACTGAATTCTATTTCAGAATATACCGGATACAAAGATTCATCTCTTCAACTTACTAACCTAAAACCTAAATAACGCTTTAATAATCAATGAAATTAAGTCAGATAAGAAAAGGCTTACTTTCTTACTCATGTTTAAGAAGTAAATCCCAACTACTAAACATGGTACCGTGCTCCATTTAGTCAATTCAATATTAAAAGATCAGTACCCTTCCCCATTTCTCTAAAAATGGAAAATAAGTGAATTAAAGGTAGATATCAAGTTACTCTCATTCAGTGGTATGCATGTGAGTGTAAAACAATTTCGCTTCTTCACTAAACTGATCCTAGTAGGGCAGTGAGTTATCAAATATTTAAGAGTCAACTAGAAAACTATTCTGTCAGCTTCATTTGTTTTGAGGTTTCGGGATCTTCTAAAGTTGTATCTTCTGTAAATAAACTATGCAATCCAGGGGAATAAAGGTAAAAAGGTCACTTACTTTTTCCAAAATTTTCTGAAACTTTCTAATCTACCAATATATCCTTGCCTCTTCTAAGATATAAAGCACTTTAATTGCCCACTTAATATAAAGCATCTAACTTCGGCAAAAAGGTCCTTAAATCTTCTCTTCTACCCTTTGCTTCTTGCCTGAAATACTCTTAAAACACTGTAGAAAGTTATGTTCTATACTTATTTCATTGACAAAAATGACGGACCTTAGAACTGGACACTTGTTCTCCACAGGACACTTGTTAAGCCTCTCCCCTTATAACTGAAATCCTCATTCTTCCTTGTCCTGTGTTGTACAGCTGTTCACCACAGTATCCCTTCTTGCATTGAGTGTTCTTAGCCTTCCCTTTTCTAGCTTAAATAACAGAAACTTAAATTCCTAGGGTCTAAACTCCCCTACTGAATTATAGAAGCAAATCACCCTAAACCTCTCCTCCCTCCTCGTCACTCTCACCTGATCCCATGTCATATTACTTCAGGAAATCTCCATCTTCCCACCCTGAAACTTTTAACAGACCCAAGTACACTGGCACCAATATTTTCTTCCTTCCCTGTTGTGACAAGAGAGGAAGCATCCCTTTCTTTCCGATCAAAAAGGCAATCCATACTCTTCTATCTGCACTATTACTACCTTGGTCCAAGGTCCCGTGTCTCTCACCTGGATCACAGCCAAAACCTGATCATCCCATGTCTACTCTTGTCTACTTTTTTTTTTTTTTCGTTTTAACAGTTTTTATTTCAAGTCGCATATAAGATTACTTTACTCCTGCATCTTCTCAATTGTTTCTTCCTTATATTTGCCCTTTTCCTTTCCTACTTGGCGAGATTTGGCTTTACATTCAAGGATCTTTTTGCGGTCTTTGTCCAGTTTTAGTCTGGTGATAACCACCTTGCTAGGGTGAATGCCCACATGGACGGTTGTGCCGTTTGCCTTCTCTCGCTGCACTTGTTCAATGTAGATGACGTACTTCTTCCTGTAAACCTGGACTACTTTGCCAATCTGCTGACCTTTGTAGTGTCCTCGCACAACCTGCACTTCATCATCCTTTCGGATGGGCATGGATCGAACGTTGTACTTCTGTCTCAGCTCTTTGGAAAGAGGGGAAGACATGATCTTCCTGCGAATGTGGGAAGGTGCATTGAAATGCCGCTTTCGGTTCTTGCTCCGGTCAGAAGTCACAAAGGGATTAAACTTCATTTTGGCCGGTGCCGCTTCAGCGATGGCCGCAAGAGGGAAGAGAGCCACACGTTACTTCCGGTTCTCTATTCTTGTCTACTTCACAACAATTCTCCACACAGTAGACAAAAGTTACTGTTTTCAAACCATAAATCACATTATGTGCACTTAGACTTCTTTTATAATTACACTCAAATAAATTCAAACTCTTTACCATGGTTTCCAAAGCCCTGAGTTCCTGTCTAAGGTTCTAAGCTCACCTCACCACTCTCCCGCATGACCGTTGTGCTCCAGCTACACTGGTTTTATTAATTTACCTGTGACACACCAGTCTTCCCCACCAACACTTTCCTGATTCTGGGTCTTTCACATGTGGTGCCCAAGGGCAAGGCTCTCTTTTCCCAATCATAATATGGTTAGCCATCCTTTAGGTCTTACAAATGACTCTACAAAGAAGTCTCCTCATTACCCTGTGTCTGTTATTCACGATCTCTGCCCCTTATCAGTTTCATATTATAACTTACTCACTAGACTGTCAACCTTATGAGGGCAGAAACTCACACAGTGCCAGATAAAAGCAAGTGCTCAATGAACATTTGCTAACTGAATGAATGAGCGAAGAGACAGGATTATGTTGCAATCCTGGCTCTACTATTTCCTAGTGGTTTGATCTTAGATAAGTCACAACCCTTCTGAGCTTCAATTTTTTTCTTCTATAGAAAAGGGACAAATACCTTATAGGATTGCCAAATGAGATCTACTAAAGATTAACTGGCAATGAATAAAGACCAAGCACAGTATCTGAACTTTATTTAATAAATGGTACAAACTTAATTTAATAAATGTTAGTTTCTTTCCCTTCCTTCTATAGCTTAGACAGTGAGAATTCCTTAGGGTAATTCAGTATTGAAACTAAAATATATAGAGATAGGTCTATATATACACCTACTGTTGCATATAGTTAAAAAGACTGATGATGTGCATCTGAACGGATAGATTGGTAACTTGTATTTACAGGATCTAATAATATGCTTTAGAAAATGAGAATAAGTAGTGTACATCTATCACTCACTCCTCCCCAAAAAACGGCGGGGGTGGGGGAGGAGAAAAAGAGAAGAAACTGGAAGGAAAGGTAACCTTAGAAATTAGAGGCCATTAACTCAACTTCAATTCCCAAATTTAGAACAACCTTCATTTCCCTATAAAGACTTGCAGCAAGAACAAGACTAAAACTCATTCTAAAATAAAAACATTTTCTGTTTGCTTAAATCTATATAAATCTCATCTATATTTATTTACCCCCCTTTTACCTTTCATTCTTTAAACTGTAACAACATTTATAAAAGGTAAGGGAAAAAAAAACAAGAAAAAACCTCAACTACAAAAACACCTCAGATCAGAAACACAAAAAGGTTTCACTGTTCCCTTAATTTCTTGATAAGCTTTAAATTGTCTACCCACAAAAGTCAGTCTTTTCTTTCCATTCTCTTTAACTGCTGCTGCTCACTTTTCAGCCTGACATCGCTTTTATGTTTTTGTCAGAGATTTTACTTTCTAGGAACCTTCTAAATCATTTACCATACATCATTCAAATCTCCTCCATATTCTTCCTAGAACATAGCTAGCCCTCTGAAAGTGGTCATTTAATACTTTCTGCCTGATAACTGCTTAGAATTTTATAGAATGTGCTATGTACCTTCATATTGTCCCCAGGATATGGATATAATTTAGATTCTAAACCCAAGGAAGGGTTTATGTTAAGCAATTAATTCAGTTTTATTCAACATATTTTATGTAATCAAGCTTGACTTTTTTAGAAGTAATTGGAATCCGGTTTAGATTTTTTTCTCATGTTCCAGTTACTTCTACAACCTTTCTAAAATTGGAATTTCTAGTCTCTCCTTAAACTGGAAATTTATAAAATGCTGCTGAATGTTCCATAAAAATTCATGGGAAAAGACTTACCCATTAGATATAAAATGCAAGAATAAAAGGAGTATTTTATGTTACCACAACCTCTGGAACAGCACTGTGTATAGCACAGACTTTTGACTATAATTAGCTGAATACCAGCTTAAAGAAGAATTTTATCACAGGCCAGTCAGTTATGCCAGGAAGAGTTCTTACTGCTATCAAATGCTCTGGCAGCAAGTGGCCAGAAACGAACCATCTGCAATTCTCCAAGGCTATTGTAAAATGATATACAAATACCACAAACATTTCAAATTACATTTTAAGGTCTCATCTGGGGCTGTGTTTTTCAAACTAAGAACTGCAATCTATTAGTGGGTCCAAAATTAATGAGTCCAACCAGCAAATGAAGAAAGGAAGGGTGAGAGAAGGAGGGATAAATAGAATATAAAATGTTGGAGTGCATCACAGGTAGTGAGAGTATTATTTCATAATCTTTGTTTTGTTCTGTATACTGGGAGTAACATAAAATGTATTTTAAGGGTGGGTTTCAGTAAAAAAAAAAAAAGTTAGAAAGCAACGATCTGGGAGACAAACAGAAGTGGAAAAGGATAAAGCAATGCAACTGTTACGATTACCAAATTATGGGTTGGGAGATGAGCCAACTAACACCTTCGTTGACTAGGACAGTTTTGGAAATCTCCATGCCCTTGCAAAAGCCAGACATCCCTATGTGAGAACTGAAGAAGCACCTTCTCTTACAGTAGGCCTACAACAATGCCCAGCAAAGCTCACAGTTGCTCCCACTAATGTTTTTATCTCTTCAAACTTCCAAAGGCAGAGGTCAACTTTTACTTTCTACTAACTCTTAGGCACATTCAATAGTTAAGTTACAGCAGCCAAGATACAGCAGCTCTTGAAAGATAATTATTGGTTCTCGAACAACCCCTTCTGGAAAATATTAATGATATTTCATATCACAATTTAGTGTTTCAAATAAAGCTCTGACATTCAGAAAAGTAATGTGGAAGTGTAACAGTCACACTATTCCACTAAAATGGTCACATTTAAGTCACGTACAAAGACCTCTAAAATCGCCATGTGAAGAGAATAAACACTAAAATAAACAGAATCTTTGAAATGTTTCAAAGATTCAAGACACACTTGGAGCCATTTAATATTGCAATTAATGGATTAAGAGTCATTCTGTGAAGAGTTAGTATCGGAACTGCCTAAATATTGGCCAACCTGCATTTTTTCACTGAGTCTATGTTAAGTGTTACTATGAACGCTCAGTTATTGTTTCTTAATTTTATTTATTTGAGAGAGAGAGAGCGCGCCCGCATGCACACACATGCCCAAATGGGGGGGGGGGAGCAGAGGAAGAGGGACAAGCAGACTGCCCTAAGCACAGAGCCCAATGTGGGGCTTGATCCCCTGACCCTGAGATCATAACCTGAGCTGAAATCAAAAGTCTGAAGCTTAATGACTGTCCCACCCAGGCGCCCCTAAGTACTCAGTTGTTTTAACAATGATTTCTAATTATTTTTGGGAAGCCACTTAAAAAAACCAAAACACTTTTTGGTGCATAAGGGACAGTTTCATAAATTACAGTTAATATCTGTCCTAAAGGTCCAAGGTGGTGGATATTTCTCAGGATGCATCCATTACTCCTCACAACTAGGGCATATTCAAGTAAAACAAACCCCACTGCTGTTATAGAAGCACATCCCCCATATTATTGTTATAGCTTTTTCTTTTCTCTCTCATATAAACCCACATTTGGCTGCAGAGACAGAAGAGGACAAAAGTGCAGCTATAAAGAGAATTTCTCCAGTTGCAGGGTGAAGGGTACCTTTAATCTCTGCTCACATAGTTTAATGTTCTGCCTGGCTCACTACCTCCTTTTTTCTTATACTTTGAAACTTGCTGGGGCTTGAGACATCAACCCTGGCACAATTACTTGCTAGTTTTATAACATGGTCCCCCATTGTTGGAAAAGAAGTTTCATTCTTTGCCTACTAACAATTCCTCACTGAACACAAATTCCAAAAAGATAAATCTTTGATAAGCACCTACCAGAAAGTCGTTTTGTGCAAGTACAAAAAAATGTACAAAGACAAATTACGGGGTTCACAGCCTCTTATCCCTGGAGGCAAAAAGACTTTTAGTTCAAACCATAATGACACGGGTTTTAATGAAAGAGCTTAAAGAGCTCATTTATTTATCCATTCTGATCAGACATCACTAAGATTCAATTTTGACTAGAGCAGAGGACAAAGCAGGACACTTCTAATCACCCTAGATTAAAGATGCCTTCTTGCTTTCTTCTCTCTTCTGGGCCGCTACACCAAACCTAGAGCAGAACTATACCCACCTTCAGGCTAGAATAAACAACATAATAGCTTATTGATCTCTGGTGTAGACCCAAGCCCACAAGTCATCAGGCAAGTAGGGATCACAGGGACTTGATGCAACTAACACTCAAAAGTCATGAACAAGGTTTCCTGATCACACACAAGCATACCATTGGCAATGATCACATCGAATGTGGACCAAACCTTTCTCCGGCCCAAACAAACAAAAATAATGATATGTTAATCAGGTCAGGCAGCAAGTAATACATTTTGAATCATACTGAAAAACTATTTTTTGGTTGTCAGTAAATAATATGTTCATTAAATTCATTTACTGTAATTTCTCAGGTTTTTAAAGTTATCATCATTCAACTCCACAGATAAATGCTTTCAAAAGAGATAATACTTGCTGGTGAATGACGTGTTGACTTAACCCCATCACCACACCATTAGTGGAATGAGTGTTTGTGGCAAATGACTTAGACGTTTTCTAAGTGAAATCTCCAAAGATCGGTAAACTTCTAATTATTTCCTTCTGAAGATATCAAAACACGATTCTAAAAAGTAAAGCTTAACTGTGTTCATTGAAACACCTTTTCAATGCGTTTCACTGATAAACTAAGAACGGTTAAGTCAGAAGTGGAACTCAAGTCTCAAGCAATGAATGCTCTAATTAATTCCATTTAGCTCTAGTTCAGACCCTGATGTAGTAATATAAAGCTCAGTCCTCACACACAGGCTTCAGCCGTCTCTTAACCTCAAAGGAGTATATGCAACGCAATCCACAGACTGGAATGAAGCAACAGTGACAACACTAGCGGCCAGTGATGGATGAAATGACAAATGAACTAGGAGTCAGGGCAGACATCTACGCCCTAAGGGAGAGACTAAGGTGGGGCTGGAAACTATTTTCTGGCCTTCTCCCGCGTGCTGCTTCTGGGGAAGGGACAGGATCCAGCACGACCGGGATCGACAGAGCCTCGGCCTCCGAGGTGCAGGAGTGGGAAGAGAGCAGCGGGCTGCTTTTTCAGGGATGGGGAAGATGGGGGATTGGAACGGTGGGAATTTCACTGGGGAGAGAACTTCCTGACCCCGGAAGGGTCGGGGGTGGCAGGACCGTCCCGACAGCGGCGAGGGCGACCTCCTCCTCCTTCTCACACAGTCATACATCTTTGTGTGTGTGGATTGTGCAAGGGGCCCTCCAGCCCAGGTCGGTAAGTCCGCCCGCCACCCGCTCGCTCCACCGGGACTCCCTCCGGCCGGGACGCCCAAACCCCTCTCAGACAACCCCGAGGGTCTGGAGGTGCTGAGTGGACGAAAGCATCTTCGTGTGTGGACACCTCTCGGGGCATCCACCCCTCGCCGGGTCTTTGTCCCGCCGGCGGCGGGGGTCTCTCCCCGGTTCTCGCGGGGAACCCTTGTCCTGGAGGCCTCGGGGCCCAGGGTCGCCCCAGCTTTGTTCGGTCAGCGGGGCGCAGGGACGCGGACACTTACCGTACACTCCGGCGAGGAAAAGCAAGACCAACGCAGACCTCCACCGCGGAGACTCTTTTGTGCTCCAACGACTGGCCATAACCACGGCAGATGGAGTGAGCGAGGAGGAGATGGAGGAGGAGGAGCTGGGGCCAGACGCCGCCGCCACCACCGAGCCCCCGGCTGCTCCCTGCGCGCTCCGCGGCGGCGGGAGGGGAGGGGCCGCCGCCCGCCCGCCCGCGCTCCCTCTCTCTGGCCCACCCTCAGTAGCGTGCCAGCTCCCACCCCGGGCGGCGCGAGAGCCCTACGCGGGGCGGCTTTCCCGGGGGCAGGGGCAGGTTGAGCGCACGCGGGCGCGAGGCGAGGGGACGGCGGAAGCGCGACTCCGGCCTCGCACCGCACAGGCTAGCCGACGCCGCCACCCGCCAGACGGAGCGCGAGCCGGGACCCGCGCTCATCCGTGCGCTCGGCAATCACCTGGCCCGCCTGCCTTGGTTCCCGCCCCGCGCTCCGCCGGACTTTCCCAGTCTTGGGGCCGGTTTCCCCGCGACTGGAGCCCTAGGAGTAAGGCAGTGCCAATCGATGAGCGAGCACGCGAACGCCGGCCGCGAGGTTCCCGAGAGCTGGGGCGCGGGGGCCCGCAGCGGAGCTCCGCTGCAGTCCGAGGCCTCCTTGTTACCCCTGCGGGTGGTGTGAGGACAAGTTGGGAGGCTGAGGGTGGCTGTGCTTGCGGGGAGAGTGGGTGAACGGAGGCTAGGAACTTGGGAGATCCTCTCCCTTACCCCGGCGTGCCTCCGCCTAAAATCGGCACGGAGCTGGGGGTGGGTGGGTGCCGGTTAGTGCTGCCGTAGTCGGCCGGGCCAGTGTGCACGCGTGCCGAGATTCTGGTGCTGGGCACCCACGCTCAAGGTGCCTGGCAGGCGTGAGTCCAGAAAGACTAGAGTGCGGTGCTCTTCCATTCTGGCGTGGAAGCCGCGGGAGAATTGGACATCCCGGGGGCGGGCGGGGAGCGGAGGGGCTGTGGGAAATCGGCCTGCGTGCGCGGCTGGAAGAGGGGGGACGTCTTTCTGCACTCCCTAATTTCCCTAAGCACCTTCCCCCGATCTCAGCAAGTGCGACTCCTCCTTCCTTTAGCTCTCCGTAGCACTTTCTAAATACTTTTGTAGTGACACTGGCACGCCTGACCTTCCGCCGTGTATTTTTTAAAGTGTTTGTCTGCACGTCTTATCTCCCTTCCTGATCTATCATTGGCCTTTCCATGCACTCTCCTGGCTATTCATTGAAGATCTACAATGCGCTATGCTGTCCCATTGACATAGGTTGTCTCTTTTTAATCCCTAACAACGTTGTGAGATAAACATTATTATTCACATTTTATAAATAAGAAAATGAGACTCTGGTCAAATTACCCGTAAGGATATAGCAAATAAATGGTTTGAAACCATTTTTCTCATTCCAAATTCAAGACTGTTTCCCCTATATCACATTTAACTCTGTAGTACAGTGCTTAGTGTATAATGGGTAAATGTTAAATTTTAAGATACACCTTTTGGGAGGTACATTTAGGCTTTGCCTCTATCCCCTACCGATTTGTCCCCTTTAAGATTTTTTTTTTCCAGGAAATGATATTTCAAAAGATAAAAAGTTTATTAACAATAGAAAATCCAATAGTTAATAAATTTTGTACCAGCTGACATAAAGAAAAAACAAAAAACAACCAAATTCCAAAAAATGTTTTCCGTTCTCGCTGGAGAAAAAGGAGCAGCTTTATTGTTTTTCATTAAACAACCTGCAGTTGTCTTACTTAGTTTTACAGTTCTAGACTCTATTTTCTTGTTTCTTCAGATCTCTTTCTAGAAATCGTGCTGCCATAATGACTGTGTTTAGGATAGGCCACAAACAATATGAAGAGAGCCTAGACTGCATCTTCCCCTCTCCACTTTAGTACCATTCAAGGAACACTATCCCCAAGACATGACACACAGTGTCATCAGTCCCTTGACAGATGCATTCACACCCCTCCCAACCCTATACTTGGTCATCCACTCAGACCTGTCTTCTGGGACTTACCAAGTTCTCAAACTGGTCTTAGGGTCCATTTGAAAACACTACTTGGCGAGAACTCCAAAGAGCTTTGGTTTATGTAGATCATATCTAGGGATATTTACCATTTACAAATTAAAACAAAAGTTTATTTGTAAATTGATTTAAAATAAAATATTCATTACAAGTTAACTCTGTTTTCCAAAACAAAAAATTGGTGAAAAGTGTGGCATTGTTTCCATCTTTGTAAATCTCCTTGATGTCTGGCTTAATAGAGGACAGCTGGATTTTCATATCTGCTTCTGCATCCAATCTGTTGCAATATGTTGTTTTGGTTGAAGTATATGAGGAAAATTCAGATACACACAGATACATAATTGGCAACGGGAGGATCTCATGTACCTCCCCAGGGTTCTCAGATAAAACTTTGAGAATGTTGATCTAGGTGTCTATCTTAATACCTTCAAAACCTAAGTATTTTCTTTCTCATTGCAAAGAATTAATAAATACCCATTCTGAGGTATTAGAGGCTCAGCGCTTCAATGTTCACCAGCCAGAGGTATTTATGTTTCATGAAGGAACATTTTTATTTGTACAGAATCTAATTCTGATAGAATATCAGACATTTGGTAAGCAACACGGGGCAGAATAGTTATTCAATATTACCCCTTTTCTTACCTAATCTATCTAACTGGGCATCTAAATGTCTACTGGGCTAATATGTCAAATAACTCATATACAAAAAAGCACTTAGAAATCTATAAAAATTGTATAAAGTAGTAAGTATTGGTAACAGTTCTAGTGCAGTTGGACTGCTGGCTTGGCTTGGCCAGGGTTCTGACCTGCACCCCACAGAGCATAAAGCGTGCTCCTGAGACTCATATGGTTCTTAATCTGGGTCCCTGGATCCACAGACAGGCTTCAAGGAGTCTCTCTTTTTTTTTTTTTAAAGATTTTATTTATTTATTTGACAGAGACAGAGACAGTGAGAGCAGGAACACAAGCAGGGGGAGTGGGAGAGGGAGAAGCAGGCTTCCTGCTGAGCCGGGAGCCCGATGCGGGACTCGATCCCAGGACCCTGGGATCATGACCTGAGCCGAAGGCAGTCGCTTAACCAACTGAGCCATCCAGGCGCCTGGCTTCAAGGAGTCTCTTAACCTTCCTGAAACTATACTAAAATTTTGTGCTCATGTTTTTTTATAGGCAGGACTTTCCTTAGATTCAGGAGATTCTTAAAGGGCTGTATCAACCATTAAAAAAAGTTTAAGACAAATTGAATGCAACAACTATTTGAGTTGCCTCTTAATTGCTTTCCCAATGGTTCTCAAACTCCTCAAAGACATGCATTCAGGAGTGGAGAAGTACATGGACCGTTTCTTTTTCTCTTGACATATTCTGAAAAGGGCCAAAATCCTTCATTTTATGGAGACATGCCCTTAAATAATCCTTTTGTTTTGATTTTAAACTTCCTTTTCCTCCTTGTTCGGTTATCACTATATATAATGGTTTAGTTTTCACTCTTGTCACCAATAAAAATTCCTTCCTTCCTGGTGTAGACCCTGCTCCATTTAGTAGCATTTGAAAATCTCATCAACACTGTGAGGTTAGACTGGGAATTTAAGTCTACCACTCTGAGCATCATCTTTTATTGGAAAAGAAATTGATGATAGTGGTTTTTCTGCTTGGCATGCTGCCAGCAAAGCTAAATCTTTTTTTTTTGCAAAGCTAAATCTTTTAACTCCTCCTCAAAGAACTATTATGTTTAAAAAAGAAAAACAAACTTGATAAACACATATAACTAAAAGGGAAAGAAAAAATTTTTCAACTTGAAGTTAAATAAATGAGATATCTTTACAAGCAAATTGTAATTTCCATTGGAGTTGTGTAATATAGGATAGCAAATGAGATCCATCAATCTAGGCAACTTCTCTACCAGTTCCCAAGCACATTTATTGTGGTTATTATTTATTATGTTCTGTGCTCTGACAGCATACCCAGCATTGTACCAAGTAGTCAAAGACATAATCCTGGCTCTAAATTAAAGAGCCCCATTCTGCACAGATTTAGTTATGCCCTCATAAACCCAACTTTTTAATTGCAAAACCCAACCATAGAGCATGCATGAATTTCTAGTGCTAACATCTACCTCTTGTAGACATATATAACAGTTGCCCCTACCAAGAGAAAGGGAAGGAAGGGGAAATTAACTACAGACGTTGGTACTTAGAGATACTCAGAGCATTTTTGTTGTTGTTTAACTGCTAGGTTTCCAAATGTACTTCCCTGTGTTTTTTAAGTTCTTCCTATGATTAACTTAGGTTGCGAACTGGAAATGCCCATGGAATGGAATCTTATCCCCTAGGAGCCCACCGGAAGTGAATTTGGCAATTGTGATGGTAACCCGATGGCTCTTTATTGCCTAATTTCAGATGTATGTACTTATTTGTTTATACTTTGCCCAAGTCCAAAAAGGATTTTCTTTTTCTTTTCTTTTTTTTTTAAAGATTTTATTTATTTATTTGACAGAGAGAGAGACATAGCGAGAGCAGAAACACAAGCAGGGGGAGTGGGAGAGGGAGAGGGAGAAGCAGGCTTCCCGCCGAGCAGGGAGCCTGACGCGGGGCTCGATCCCAGGACCCTGGGATCATGACCTGAGCCGAAGGCAGACGCTTAACGACTGAGCCACCCAGACGCCCCCAAAAAGGATTTTCGATCCCCCAGTGTATTTGTAGTAGACTATAGTTGTTAAAAGTATATGTCTTTTTTTTTTTTTTAAAGATTTTATTTATTTATTTGACAGAGAGAAACACAGCGAGGGAGGGAACACAAGCAGGGGGAGTGGGAGCGGGAGAAGCAGGCTTCCCGCCGAGCAGGGAGCCCGACGCGGGGCTCGACCCCAGGACCCTGGGATCATGACCTGAGCCGAAGGCAGATGCTTAATGACTGAGCCACCCAGGCGCCCCAAAAAGTATATGTCTTAAGAGTTTAACAGCGCTGAGTTAACTTTGGTCAAGTAACCTAGCCTTTTATATCTCTTATTTCCACCTACAAAATCAGGGGGGAAATGGGGTGTCATTAAATTATGTACATGCCTTAAATGGGATAATAATAATTGCTAATATATATTGAGTGCTTATATATTGAGTGTAAGGCTACACATTTAGTCCTCAAAGAATCCTGTGATGTTGATATTATTATTATCCCTGTTTTTCAAATGAGTAAACAGGCACAGAGAAGTTCAGTAATGTTCTCAGAGATCACCAGATAGTAAACGATCAGTATGTAAACTCAGGTAGTCTAACTCCAGAGCACACACTCTTAATCATTCTACCATGTTGTATGTAAAGCACTTAATACAATGCCAGGCATTTAGTCAGTGCTCAATAAATGGCAGCTACTGTTATTAAACATATAAGTGACATGGCAAAAAAAAATGCTTATTCTCTAATATCATACAATTTAAAATAAAATCTATTGAGTTAGTCTCTGCCTTCCTTTTATTTCCCGGAAGTAGCTGGTACTACCTTTAATTTGTTTTAAGTTAGACATAAGCCTCTTCGGCATTTCTTTTTAAAAAGAAAAGTCATTTTTAAAAGTTTTATTTCCTTGAATTTTAGAAAACATCAAGTGAGTATGAGATGAAGCATAAGTCTGGCTTTTTGACGCTGGTACTAATTTTTTTCAGTGACCTTGTAGTCATTATTTATAGTTTCCTTGGAAGATCAGAGAACCTTAGGTTGCTTATTGCCTTAATCTTTAGTAAAGATCTATGACAGATTTTTCTGATCCCAAAGAATACATGAAATCATATGAAACTGCTCAGTTATCTGGCCATGAAAACAGAGGTCATTTCTACTAAAGAATAGATTACTCCAATTTCATCATGAAAAGAATATTCTCCTTGGAAATGCCCAGGTGGGTTTGCATTTTGAATATATACCAGCTGTGATGGAAAAGAACAGTCTAATCCTTTTGTTTCCTGTAGTCAGCTGCCTCCCTTGCACAGCAGGGGACGGGCAAGAAATAGTGTCAAAAAGCATTTCAGTATAAAAATTGTATTCTCATACTCGATGAAATGAAAAAAGTTAAGCACCTCAGAACATTACGTCAGTTGGTTCTAGTCACCAAGTCACTTAACTCCAGTCACCAAAACTTTTTTCTGGGTTATTATTAGCTCTGCTTAAGTACAGACGCTCCTGAGATGGAGACCCCAATTTCTAAATTGTCATCTGTGCAAAATTTCGTAAAATACTTTTCGCCCTTTCAGTGTGGGACTTAAGGGTAGTTCCTGGCAGTTAGCAACTAGAGAACTAGCTCCATGGAAGCTGCTTCCGCTGGCCTGTGAATGAGAAAGAGGACACAGTCCCAGAGTAGGCTGTGCTGACTTTGCTGTCTCTGGATTAGATTCCCAGCAGTGCTAACCTGCAGTGCTCCAGGGACTAGGATATGTAGGCATCAGGCTCCTTAGGACATTTTGCCCTTTTTTCCCCTGTGGCCTCACACAGGCAAAGCAGAGAGAGCCAGACTGCCTACCACGTACATTTATTCTTTCCTGGTCTCTTCCTCTCTCTCTCTATTCAGTGGATGATGTCTTCCAGGAAGTCTGTTCTCAGTGTTGTTGACCCTCATCAGAGCGGTTAACCTCTTGCCTCAGGAGACTCTGTCTAATCCACACTTTGAACCTGTTCTGGCAAGCCACCTCATGGGCACTCTGCCTTAACTCAGAAAAAGCACGTTAAGATCTCCCATCTGAAGATGGGAGAAGTATTTTGAATTCACTAATGCCATCTATGGCCTGTGGACTGCTGTGCATTTGCTAATCTGAAGGGTAGAACTAGCGTATTCAGATTCTCCCATCTTCACTGAGGGAGGTGGATAAAGGAGGAAAGAGAAAGGTCCAGTGAGACAGGGACTTTTGTCTGTTTTGTTCACTACTGTATCCTTAGCCCCTAGAAGAAGGCCCATCTCCGGAGATGTTCAATAAACGTGTGTTGAGTGAATGAATGAGGGAGTTGAAGAATGAAACCGATCTCTGGGGGAAAGGAGAAGCAAAGCTGTTAGGGTAATACAGAGAGAACCAATACTTTCTGTGACATTAGTACCCAGGTGGTGGCCTGCAGAGAAAGCTGCTTGTGTTGGAGCCCACACACAAATGGAGTGAACCATTAATTCTTGTTCTCCTAGGAAGAGCCAATAACCCTCACTGCAGGATGAAGCCCATATCACCTTGTGTGCCCATGTCCAAGATACTACTCAATGAGGTTTTGAAAAATTATTCTGGTATCAAAGCCCTATTTTGTACAATCTTATTGCCAGTGTTTAATATTTCTGGTATACCACAGGTTAAATGGGTTGTTAATGGCCTCAACTGGCTTTATAATATCTGTAAGTTGGGCACTACTTATTTTATTAATTATTAAACAAGATGTTTGTTCTCCAGTTCAGCAGAAACCCTCAGAAAAGAAGGCTTTTCAAAACCTTCTTCAGAAAGCTGTAAACTAACACCTTGCTTCAGGAGTGCAGATTCCAATTCTATTATCTGTGAAGTTAAGCTGAGTTCATCAGTCTAAGTGATGAAATCTGTGTCCCATGTGAAATTAGGATCAGAGGCCAGAGAAGGGAACCCAGATGGCCAGACCTTCACAGTATGAATTCAAGATTTGTCCAAGAGATCATGAATTTCTGGGTCCTCAGTCACTCCCATATTAAAATGTAAGTACAGGGGTGCCTGGCTCGCTCAGTGGATAGAGCTGCGACTCTTGGTCTCAGGGTTGTGAGTTCAAGCCCCACACTGGGTGTTGCGATTACTTAGAAAAATAAGATAAAATAAAATCTTTAAAATGTAAGTATAAAGAGCACTTTCCAACTTCCAAATTCCAAGGTAAGTTATCTTTATTATTTATCATTTGCTATTTTCAATATTCTCTCCAAATATGCAAATTTGAATATGAATTTGCTGAAGTAGATTGTTCAGCAAAATAAAATCAATTCTCTAAGAATTAACTAGAATATTGTTGGGATCTTCATAATAATTCACTCCCCATATTTTTGAATACTTGAAATATTCTAAGGATTGTGAAATGTGGAAGTTCACATTACCTAACTCAATCACCTAATGGGGGAGGTTCTACTCTGTCAGGCTAGTCATTGCAGATACAAAGGAGCTTATAATCTAGTAGGGAAACAGATATACCAATAAATATAAACAACAGTCATTCATTAAGCAAATATTTACTGAGCGCCTAATATGTGCCAGTCATTCTTTCAGATGCTGGGGTTGCTCAGTGCACAAACCTGGTACCTGCCACAGAGAGGTACACACACAGAAGATGTGCCACGGGGGAGAGTTAGAGAAGTCCTCACAGAGGGAAAATACTTGACTTGAGGAAGGGAACATTAGTAGGAGATTGACGATAAAAAAGGAGCTAGGCCAGGGATGACAGAAAAACATTGCAGGCTGAAAAATATCAAGTAGAAATGGAAGAGGACAGTAGGGTGTGTTATGGGAATGTAAGTAGTTTGGTATTGCTGACATAAAACTGTGTGTGTGTGTGTGCGTGTGTGTGTTGGGGGTAGGCAAGAAATAAACCTATAATCATAAATTATATCATAAAGGGTCTTAAATGACATGTCTATATGTATAGATTTTATTCTGTAAAATGCAGGAGATGGGGAGTCTTGAAAGAATTGTGAGCAGAGGGGTCATGTTCCACTTTGGATGAAGCCTGGAATGGGATGCAGAGGGAATCTGGAGACAAGCCAGGAGGATATTACAGCAGTGAGGAATAAGATGGACTGGTGAGTGCTCACTGGTAGTAGGAATGGAGAGTAGTTAACACAATCAATAGTTGTTTGGAAGGTGAGAAGCTACGATTCTCAGATTTGTAGTTTGAGTACCTGGATGGTAGCATCTTTTCCCAGGACAGGGAATACAGGAGAGGGTGTGAGGTGGGGAGAAGAGGACCAAGAAAAAGTGAGTATAACTTTGGGCCAGCACATTCAGGTAGAGAAGCCCAATACACAATTGGATATACTATATATCCCAGAGGAGAAAAATGGGCTCAAGATTGAAAACTACTAGCATCGATAGGATTGCTTTTGGAAAGGATAAGTTTTCCTGTAAAGAATATGAAAAGCATCAGTATTTCAGGGAATAGAGGTAGTAGGGGGAAAACAAATGGCCAGAGGGTAGGAGGAGATGCAGAAAAGCCCCATGTCATAGAAACCAAGCACAGAGAGTGTTAAGAATAAAGGAGAGGCAAAGAGTGTCAATGCCAAAGACAGCAAGTAATAAAAGGTCAAGATGTAAAGAGGAATGAATAGAATTGGCTGCAAGGAAGGCTTCCTGTACATATCTGAAGGCTTCCACAGGCCTTGAATTTAGATCAAAGATGAAGTCTTGGTGACCCATATATTCTTTTCTTACTTCATCAAGCATTTTAGCCTTTCCCTGCCTCAGACCATTATGTCACGGTATTATCCATTTTGAGTTTAAACTTAAGAGTTTCCAAGTTCAGCATGGGCCTCAGACACAATGTTGAAGGACATAGTTTGTCTTCCTCATCCAATATTTCCTTACTTCGTTATTTCCCCTCTTCCTTCCCAGCCTTGCTCACATTTTCTTCCTCTGACCTCAGACTCCTGACATGTTCATGCTTTCTGACCCTCACTTTTGCTGCGTCAGAAATGATTCTCAGGAAAGACCTTCAAAAGGGAATCCTTCTTGAAGCCAAATATGGTTTCTCTGCCAGGAGTACAAGGGAGAAAACACTAAACATCTGTAGCAGACATTTCAGGGTAGAATGTAGGTGGATGGGGGAAAGATTTGGGGCCAGGGAAGTTTTCCCAACGCCCCTCTCAGGTGACCTCTTACCACAAGGCAATCCTTGCCTGAGGTAGAAGATACGGCCATGCACGAATGCCTAATTTTTCCTCCTGGAACCATACTAAACCTTTAGAAGACTTAAAGGTCACACACATTTATTATATCAGTAATGTTCTTTTTGGAAATTATATTTTTGGCTGATAGTATTTCAATGTACTTAGTTGCTAACGTAATAGCCAAAGAACACATACCCTTTATCTTGTTTAATGCCAATTACCCTGTCACTATGTTGCTCAGAGCTATTGGAATAACTTCAAATGTGGTTTGGGACAGACAAGTTCAACTCTACAGAGGCCATGTATCCATGTCCACTGAATCAGCTGTTTCCTGTTGAATTTTTAAAAGCAATATTAATGACTGACTTTTGTACAGCCAAGTAGCTTGATCATGCTTTTAATTTAATTCGGTTGTTAGGGAAAGGGAAACAATCTCATTAATC